>NC_140180.1:76164532-76227032 GCF_963971535.1 Notolepis coatsorum | reverse complement strand
TTATTCCGAATAGATCTACACGGGCTTATAGCCTATAATACGTGACATTTGAAGCAGGCACCACTGCTGTTGTAATTGTCTGGTAATAGCTGTTTCGAGTGTTTATTATTGGGTTGTTGTCGCAGACTCACTGCATGTTCAATTTGCGGCTCGTATGGTACTGCCTTCCTATACCCAGTTAAATCTGTCTTCATATCTCACACCCCAAAGGCGATAGCGAGGGGGGCGTACGCGTGTAGGTCAGTGGCCAATCAGAGCGCAAAACGGGAACCCGGAAAGACAACTGCGTTGGTAAAAGCATACATGCAGTCCGCACGGCAAAGACCTGGAGACACTGACCTGCCGGCTAAGACCTAGAGACACTGGCCTGGCTCACAAGGAACTGCTCTGACTCACACCGGGTTGACGACACCTGCCCCTGCTCTGACCTAGTCTGTCTGACTATCTTGCCCCCGTGCACACCCTGGACATTCCGAGTATTACCCCTGTGTACCGACCCCTGCCTGGACACTGACCACTCTATTAAACACACCCATACTGGGTTTGCACCAGTTCTGTCTCTGTCTGCATATTGGGTTCAATACCACATCCGTGACAGTCCCCCTCTCTCCCTCCCTCCCTCCCTCTATCTCTCTTCTTCCTTTACCACCCTCTCTCCCTCCCTCTATCTTTCTCTTCCTCTAGCACCCTCTCTCCCCCTCCCTCCCTCTCCCCTCCGTCTCCCTCTCTCTCATTCTCCCTCACTGTCTCCCCCCTCTGTCTATGTGTGTCCCTCTCTCTTCCTCTCTATCTCTCTCTCTCTCTCTCTCTCTCTCTCTCTCTCTCTCTCTCTCTCTCTCTCTCTCTCTCTCTCTCTCTCCCTCACTCCCTCTATCTCTCTCTTCCTCTATCACCCTATCTCCCTCCCTCCCTCTCTCTCTCCCTCACTCCCTCCCTCTATCTCTCTCTTCCTCTATCACATTCTGTCCCTCCTCCTCTCTCCCTCCCTCCCTCTCTCTCTCTCTATCTCTTACGCTCTCCCTCTCTCTCTCCCTCTCTCTCTCTCTGGGCGGTGGATGAGATCAGCATGGTTACTTCATCCCAGCTGTTGCCGAGGTCTGGGGGACATTCCAGTGCAGAGCTGGGGAGATCACAGGCCCCCAGAAGAAATAAATAACGCATATCCTCCCTGACATCACAGACCCCCCCCCCCCCCCCCCCCCCCCAGACACAACCCCACCCATCCACACCCCCACTCCCACAGATTACCATCTTATCCTCTAAAACACTGGAACATCTGGTTACGTCCCATTACCTTTGACACCCAGCTGCATTCAATGAAACTTATGTCTCCTGTACAGAGGACGACTCCCTACAACTGCACCCCTTTCCCTCTCTAGTCTGGTACTCAACTTCTCCCTCAGACTCACTTCTTTCACTATGGCGATATCTTGCATTTTATGGACTAGCCTTTAACATATCCATGAGTTTGAAGAAGAGAACTACGACACTCAATATTATATGTTTGCTGTGACGTCATCCCTCCCAAAATCCAACCCTAACGTCCTCGTTGTGGGAGGGGGAAGCAGGTAAAGCTGACCAATAGGGCAATGGTACAACTCATGGGCCAATCTCCCGTGAAGTGGATAATTGGATTACAAAAACATTGAAGAAAAGTAAGAAACCCTGCACCCTAGGAGATGGAAGCTCTTCAAGCATACGAGCTGAAGAGACTATGAAGACGCATGCTGGAGATTGGAGAGGGTGCGTCAGAACCTTCTATCCTCTAGGTCAGGGCTATTCAACTGGCGGCCCGCGGGCCAGATCCGGCCCGCGGGATGATTCTGACCGACCCGCCAAAGATTACATGATAATAAAAAAAATTAAAAAGATTTTTTTTTTTTAATATTTTTTTTTTTTACTTTTTTCTTTTCATGTCAACGTTCACACGCACAATTGAGCCAAAAGTCACTCAATTAATGACAGATTTCATTGATAAATTGAGGGAAAACTTTGCAAGTCGATTTGATGAATTTGACATGTCCAGAGAATTGATGCATTTTGTGAGCAACCCATTTGCCAATGTAGCTGCTATTTCCACAAAAGGGTTCCTTGCATCACTTCACATTGATGAAGGTCTCCTGCGACTTGAAATAATTGACATGCAAGCATCATCTGCTCTGAAGCAGGCACTTGAGAATGAATCCACCACAACATTTTGGATAAAGTGTATTCATGTCAACACATTCCCCAAAATAAAAACGCTGGCAATATCTGTGCTAACAATGTTTGGCTCAACATACACCTGTGAATCCAGTTTCTCTCACATGAATGCCATTAAAACAAGCAACCGTGCCTCCTTGACAAATGAGCATTTGCATCACTGTTTGTGGGTAGCCCTCACTTCCTATGAACCCTCTTTCTCTGCCATAAGTGCAATCTCTCTCATTAGATGTGTGTATGTAGGCTAGGCCTGTCTGCCCCCCACCCCCCCTGATGTTTGAGTGATTTGCTGTTGTTGCACAGACATGAAGCACTTTTTCATAAGCTCAGCTGCACTATAAATGTGTTTTTTTTGTTCAAGTGTTGATGTTAGAATGTTCAGATGCACATCACTTGTTTGTTTTTTATTTTTATATTGAAATGTTGAAGAGATGTTGCAGTTGTTACACATTCATAAATTAAGCACTTTTTGCAGGAGATGTTGCAGATGTGGCACATAAATGAAGCACTTTTTTTGAAAAGTATACTACTTTTGCAATGTAGTTAAATAAAAGTTGTGAAAATGTGGTTGCGTGTTGTGTCAAGTGTACATATATTCATAGCACGGGGAGGCGCCGTGGCAGTCCGGCCCCTGGCCCCTTGGGTTTCTGACAATGTGGCCCCCTGAACAATTTAGTTGAATAGCCCTGCTCTAGGTGGTCTACCAACATCGCAAACCTGGAACATCAGGACCATGTACAGTACACAGCGGGGAAGACGTCAGTTTTCGAGGGGGTCCTTATCTAAAGTCTAACCTAGGATAGTCAGTCGCCTAGTCTACCTTTCAAACCGAGTAGGGTCCATTTGATAGATGTAGTTTATAGCAAAACGCAATCTCACCACGCGCCCACAATCCGGAGAAATGGTCAGAGCAGCCGGATGAGCTTTGTTTCCAGCTGGGTGTTATAATGATTATTAAAGTTTTTTTTTTATCATTCACATTTGTCTGGGTAGTTAATGACACATTTTTCTGTGGTGTGACAAACTCAGAACACATGCATTTTATAGCTTTATACTTTAGTGACTGACTGACCCGAGGGGGGGACTACATGTTTACTTGTTCATGTTTGGCAAATCTGCACGGAGTTGTGAAGTTACATATGAAGCGGATTATGTTTTCTCAGCTTTTCTCTTCTTGGCTTTGCCCTAAAGCAGGGGTTCTCAGAGCCGGGACCGGGGACCGCCCAAATGCCAAATGAGTGATTTAATTTCACTATTATATCATGGACTAGAAGTCAGTCCAATGAGAGCATGTGAGTGACTAGTTCAATAGGTTTCAATGTCTCCACTGTTGTGGAATTATGCACGGAATCATATCCAACAAGAAAAATCTGCTCAGATGGGGGTCTGAGTGGAAATTTAAACAAATGGTAAATGGACTGCATTTATATATCCATTTTTAACCAAAGCGGTTTACAACTTATGCCTCACATTCACCCATTCACACACACATTCACAACACCGATGGCGGAGGCAACCATGCAAGGTGCCAACCTGCTCATTGGGAGCAGTTAGTGGTTAAGTGTCTTGCTCAACACTTCGACACGCTGCCAGGAGGAACCGGATGACTGCTCTACCTCCTGAGCCAGTGTCCCCCCCCAAACGCAGCCTACTGTATAGTGTGCATCAATTTGGACGTCCTTGACAAGAGAAGGTTTGAGAATTACCATCAACTCACTCATGTCACGCTAACATTTTGTTAGAATAAATCCATCAAAGATGACTTTGAGCCAAACTTGCACTGCAATTCTCTCAGACAGCACAGTTCTGTATCAGACAGCACAGTTCTGTATCAGACAGCACAGTTCTGTATCAGACAGCACAGTTCTGTATCAGACAGCTCAGTTCCCTGTGAAGACCCAGACCATGACTTAATTTCACGAAAAATAAAAGTTTTCAGCCCATATATTATTTTATATTAAGTGGGACCCCACCACAAAGCTGGGCGGGACTGTGGAGCTCTGTATTGTAAAGATGCACAAGGTCAATATGTCACAACTGTGTTATGTATGATGTCTCCGTCTCGCTTGGATCCCTTAGCAACGAATGGTCAAGACCCAGGGATTACCATGGTGTTACATTCCAGAACCATTTCTTAAACCCATTTGTCACGGTGTTGATTGCATATGGAAACGATACACTGGGTAATAGAGTAGGGAATTAGGCTACATGTAGTGGAATTACAGTATTCTGATTACAAGATGTGGTAACTGTAATCTGTTATAGTTATTGTTTATTATAATAAATAAATAACGTAATCACATTACAGATACTTTAGAAGATATAGGAGATTACTCTAACAATTATTAAGAATGTTCAGTTTCTTTGTTATGGAGGCTATGTAAATATTTCTATTACCTTTGAACATGTAGTTAATCGTGGTGGCAGGTGGCTATAGTAACATTGAAATTGCAGTTAATTCAGAATAACATTTGTATTGTCTGTTTGGCTTAATATTCAATTAATTTGTATCCAAATGTTCAAAAGGTAATTGAAAGTAGTTGCATTATTAAATCAGTGTAATCCAATGGATTACGTCTCTGACCACCTTTTTTTCTTTTTTTGGCAGGTATCTGTAATCCATAATAATACAAGTTACATTTTGAGACTAACCAGCCTGATCCAGTTGATACCTCAACTAAACAGGCTGGGTCCGGTGGTCTAATGGCATCTACTGACACCTAGTGGCCAGTTTTAGACACCACATATGAGTCATCGACTTCCACATTCTATCTTGACACGGGCAATAAAAACACGTTGTAAATGTTTCCATTCAATTCTAACTTTTCATTAAACGTGTGCTTTTTATAGTTAGTTATTTTTATAGTCATTCAAAATGTAGTTTTATGTGGCAGTACTGGCCAATCAGAGTTCCACATTCCCTAAAACATTGATAATGTTTATATAAGAATTGTTATGAAAAGCTCACATGTCCAAGTCACATGACCTCAAACCGTCACTCACACACACACACACACACACACACACACACACACACACACACACACACACACACAAACAGACAGACACACATTAATACATTAAAGCACATTGTGAGGTTAGAGGCTGCTCTGCTCTTAAATCTAAAGGAAAACCACTAGGACCGTCATAGGGACCAGACTAAACGTATGAGCGATGCACAGTTTTAACATCCAGACTCTAACTGTTTTACTCACCGTTTCCTGTCTATTCTGACCATAGGCGGCGGGTATACTGTATAAGGCCAGGCTAGGCTATGCCTACCCAAACCGGCAGCTCCAGTCTGCGCATTATTATGAATGAATGAATGAATGAATGAAAACTTTATTTAACAGATTGCAGAATGGGTACAATACAGTACGGCTCAATACATACAATTGTTAAGGGGATGCAGACCTGAGAAAGACGTTTGTCTTGTTTCCATCAGGGTCCCCCATTTTCAATTCATATAGACATTTATGACATACATACATACATGACATTTATGGCATAGGGACATATAGGTATTTAGTACTGATACATTTGTGACATAACGGTATTCAAATATACAGTACTGTTACCCCTAGATCCTGACAGAGTATATACATATGATGGGGAGGGAACTGTACATTAGGAGGGGGTGGGTGGGTGGGAGGGAAATATACATACGGCGGGGAGGGAATATATACATGCGGTGGTGAGGAGACTGTCTATTAGGAGGTGGTGGGGGTTTTGGGCATTTACGGTGGCCAGTTTCGAATTGCAGCCTCCCGTAGGTGCTCTTTAAGAGCGGTTTTGAATGTGGGCAGGGATTCACATTCCTTTACAGCTTTGGGTAGGGCGTTCCACATTGTTGTGGCATAATTGCGAAACGTGTTTAGTCCCTTGTTTGAGCCGAATCTGGGTTTAACATGATTTGTTGAGCTTCCTCTGGTGTAGTGGTTGTGGTATTCACTGACCTTTGGGAAGTATTTTGACATGTACATGGGCACCCCGGTCGTATAGTGTATCTTGTAGACCAGGCCCATTGCAAGTTGCTGTACTCTGTCATCTACTCTAAGCCATCCTAGGTTGGCAAAGTGGGCAGGGGTGAGGTGGGTTCTGGGGTTCAGGTCAAGTAGTAGTCTGACCAGTTTGTTTTGTGATGTTTGTAATTTTGTTTTAAGCGCCTTTGAGGTGCTTTGGTACCATGAGGTGCACGCATAGTCATAGTACCCTTGAATGAGTGCTCCTGCCAGAGTCTTCAGGGTATTCTTGTTTACCAGAGAGGAGATCCGGTACAAGAATCTAGTTCGTTGGTTGACTTTTTTTATTACATTGGATGCCATTTTGTCACAGGAAAGATTTGCCTCTAGGATGGAACCCAGGTAGGTAATTTCGTCTTTCCTTGTGACAATATTGTCACCCACTGTAACTGAGAATCCGTCGGTCTTGCTGAGTTTGTTATTTGGCAGCCTAGGCTACGATATTGTGTGTGTGTGGGCTGCTGCAGCCCGGTGGTGACAATACGCAAGGGTCGGCCAACCAAGGTGTCAATGGCAGTAAGTGTGGTGGCCGTTTAACATTTCAGACTGCAGGCAGTAACCAATCACGCCGCATCATCAAACTAACCGATGCCAGTCTGGTCTTCAAAATCCTCCATGGTCTAGCCCCACCCCCACTTTCCGATTTGTTCACCTCCAGGTTCACCAGAACTGTTGTACTGGGTGACTTGGCTGTTCCATTAAGGACAAGTACATTTAGCAAATCAGCCCTCTCTGTGAGAGCTGCCAAGACCTGGAACTCCATTCCAAGTTACATGCCGCCTGGGCATAACACACCGGATCACCTGAGGCCAAGGGCTTGCTCTACGAGGGCATGATGAGACTGAGTCAGAGTTATTCAAACCGTGGAAACTTTTTAGAGCTACTATGTACATTGTTTTCAAAGCATGATGAGATCCAAATTACGGAAAACGTTTCCTTCATTGCCGTCGGCACCGCAACTTGTGAACGGTCTTTCCCAATGAGGCGCATCCGAAACTGGCTAAGAAGAACAACAACAATATGTGCCAGGAGAGACAGTCAACTCTGAGTCACCTTCACATTGAAAGTGATCTCACAGACAAACTTAAAGCAGAAAAGATCATTTATGCGCGAAACGTAGAATTTTTTTTTGTTGCGTTAAGGTAAGACAATGGTTAATCATATTGGATGCATTCATTTGAACAATTAATTTGCACTATATGAAATGAATGGGGCTTGCTGTAGTAGCCTAGTGGGTGTGTGTATTGTATGAAATCAGAACCTGGACAGCACCGTTTGCGTGCACCGTTTGCGTGCAAGCAAAAAAGAAAAAGGAACAATTTTGAGCGCTACGCGCCAGTCCTATCCCATCTAGCCTACCCTAATGTCCAGCTCACCCGCCGCCTATGATACTGACCCTTGTTTACACTTTAGAACAGGGGTTCTCAGAGTTTTGCGGGCCATCTGCTCCTCCAGGCTCCTCCATCTCACTTCCATAACAAAGAGTATCTCGCAAAAAAATGGCAATCAAGGGCGGCTACGTGGTGCAGTGGGCAAGGCGCTCACCACAAATACTGGAGACTGGGCTCAAACAGGTTCGCCTCCCTGTTCGAGCCCAGCTCTCCACATTGCTTTCAGTTTAGCTGGTCGTCCGCACTAATACACATTGGCAGTATTAGGGGGAGGGAAACTGATGGGTGGGGATCGGGCGTTGTGGACAGCGACTCCTACAGGTCGGTTGGTGCGCCTGCACAGTAGAATCAGGAAGCGATGGGGGCGGGGCCCCCTCCAAAGCCCAGACCCCTGACGCTGAGAGATCGCGCCGCGCAGGTGAAAAGATGCGACTGCTGTTACCTCGAGTATCGGAGGGGACTCGTGCTATGTATGACTTAGTTCACATTGCAGCCGGCTTGTGGGAGGCATGAAACAGCGTTCGAGACAGGGGAGGGTTGAATTGGATGATACGAAATTGGGGATGGGAGAAAAAATTGAAAATGGGAGAAAAAGTGGATAAAAATAAAATAAAAATTGCAATCACTGAAACTGCTAGCTAACGTACCTGCAATGATGATGTAATCTGTCCTATGAGTAGGCATCGTGTAAATCGTACAGCTATATAGCATGTACAGTGCAGAGTGGGTATGTATACAGGTATGTTAGTGCCATAGCCATGGTATAATGAGCTTATATCCACAGCTATGATTCTAATTAATTTTCACAAATCAGTGAGGAAAATAACTTGTTAAATGAGATGGTCTAAGGGCGGCCGGGTAGCGCAGCTGACTAAGCGTCTGTCTACCACCACAGAGCCAGTGGGATAGAATCCGGCTGTGGTGCCTCCGGCTTGGCCGACCGTCCATACTAACACAATTGGCAGTGTTAGCGGGTGGGAAGCCGGCGTGGGTGGGTCCTGGTCGTTGTAAACAGCGATTCCTACAGTTCGGTCGGGGCGCCTGCACAGCAAGGGAAGGATCTGGGAGAGGTATAGTGACCTTCCACACGTTACACTCTCCCAGTGAGAGTCCGCGCTGCCAGGTGAAAAGAAGCGGTGGGCTGGCTATATGGCACATGTGTCGAAGGAAGTATGTGATTTGGAATTGGCATAACGACTAATATTGGGAGGGGAGAAAAACGGAAAAAGAAGGGGGAAAAAGAGAATAAATATATATTTTTTTTATGAGATGGTCTACGGAAGAGACTGGGGCTGACGCATGCACACTGGCGCCTGGTGGACTCAGGGGTGGGGGGGGGGTAAAGGCCCTCCCTGGTGCCCCCACGGTTAAAAAACGTTGCGCTAAAGTGCCCTTTTGAGTGGCGAAAACGAGAGGATGTGCGCGGTGCTCTTCCAATGGTCTAAACTTGACCATGTGCCCCCACGGTTGAAAACATTGCGCTAAAGTGCCCTTTTGAGTGGCAAAAATGTAGAGGATGTGCCCTATTGGTGCCCTTCCAATGGTCTAAACTTGACCATGTGCCCCCACGGTTGAAAAACGTCATGCTAAAGTACCCTATTGAGTGGCGAAAATGAGAGGACGTGCCCTATTGGCTGCCCTTCACATGGGAAAACATAGCAAGACAATTAAATAACGTGTTTTAATGAGTGCTCTGTTAGTGGATAAAATGTGATGCAGCTTACTAGGGCAGGTTTTCCAAAAGTGGTTGCCATGATGACAACAGTCTAGGGGTGTTACCAAATAGTTAAACCCTGCTTATTTGCAAAACACATTATATGGCCATTAGCAAATAATTTTTTAGTTTTTAGTTTAGTTTTTGCAAGGGACTGATGAGCTAATATCTAGCTAACATTTTTATGTTTCTCTGCACTGTCTTTTTCTTTTTCAATGTATCCTCTAGGTTAGGTTAGAGTAAGTTAGTTTAACTGTATTTGAAAGTAAAAGACCAAATAAATTGTTGCCAATGATGAAACAATAACGTTTAAAATACTCATTCCCAATCCCATTGTTGAAAACATACTGTGTGGTAATCGGTGAAGAATGAGGCAGTTTAATTTCTCTTCAGGCACTTTATTGACCGCCTGGACAATTATTCTCAACAGAAAGTTACCACTGGCTTATAATAAAAACAACAAACTGCTGGCTAACACTAACACTCACTTTGTATGGCAAGTTAACTACTACTGAATTCACACATTAGCTCCCCTAAGTAACTAGCTAGTTACATTAACATAGTATAGTCCCCAGGTCCTAAAGCTGCGCTGAATAATAATATAGCTTTTTATTTCCTTACCTTAACTACTGTAATAGTCTGGGCTGCTACGTATCCATCATATATCAATAAAGTCATAATCCAGAAGAGGTGGCTACTAAGGTGGTTGCTAGGTGGTTACTAAGGTGTACTAGGTGGTTGCTAGTGTGTTATAGGTGGTTGCTAGGGTGTTTCTAGGTGGTTGCTAGGGTGTTATAGGTGGTTGCTAGGGTGTTTCTAGGTGGTTGCTAGGGTGTTGCTAGTTGGTTGCTAGGGTGTTATAGGTGGTTGCTAGGGTGTTTCTAGGTGGTTGCTAGGGTGTTATAGGTGGTTGCTCTGGTGTTTCTAGGTTGTTGCTAGGGTGTTATAGGTGGTTGCTAGGGTGTTATAGGTGGTTGCTAGGGTGTTTCTAGGTGGTTGCTAGGGTGTTATAGGTGGTTGCTAGGGTGTTTCTAGGTGGTTGCTAGGGTGTTGCTAGTTGGTTGCTAGGGTGTTATAGGTGGTTGCTAGGGTGTTTCTAGGTGGTTGCTACGGTTTTATAGGTGGTTGCTCTGGTGTTTCTAGGTTGTTGCTAGGGTGTTATAGGTGGTTGCTAGGGTGTTATAGGTGGTTGCTAGGGTGTTTCTAGGTGGTTGATAGGGTGTTATAGGTGGTTGCTAGGGTGTTTCTAGGTGGTCGCTAGGGTGTTATAAGCGGTTGCTAGGGTGTTATAAGCGGTTGCTAGGGTGTTATAGGTGGTTGCTACGGTTTTATAGGTGGTTGCTAGGGTGTTATAGGCGGTTGCTAGGGTGTTATAAGCGGTTGCTAGGGTGTTATAGGTGGATGCTATGGTGTTATAGGTGGATGCTATGGTGTTATAGGTGGTTGCTAGGGTGTTATATGTGGTTGCTAGGGTGTTTCTAGGCGGTTGCTAGGGTGTTTCTAGGTGGTTGCTAGGGTGTTATAGGTGGTTGCTAGGGTGTTTCTAGGTGGTTGCTAGGGTGTTGCTAGTTTGTTGCTAGGGTGTTATAGGTGGTTGCTAGGGTGTTTCTAGGTAGTTGCTAGGGTGTTGCTAGTTGGTTGCTCTGGTGTTATAGGTGGTTGCTCTGGTGTTTCTAGGTTGTTGCTAGGGTGTTATAGGTGGTTGCTCTGGTGTTTCTAGGTTGTTGCTAGGGTGTTATAGGTGGTTGCTAGGGTGTTTCTAGGTAGTTGCTAGGGTGTTGCTAGTTGGTTGCTAGGGTGTTATAGGTGGTTGCTCTGGTGTTTCTAGGTTGTTGCTAGGGTGTTATAGGTGGTTGCTAGGGTGTTTCTAGGTGGTTGCTAGGGTGTTATAGGTGGTTGCTAGGGTGTTTCTAGGTGGTTGCTAGGGTGTTATAAGCGGTGGCTAGGGTGTTATAATCGGTTGCTAGGGTGTTATAGGTGGTTGCTACGGTTTTATAGGTGGTTGCTAGGGTGTTATAGGCGGTTGCTAGGGTGTTATAAGCGGTTGCTAGGGTGTTATAGGTGGTTGCTATGGTGTTATAGGTGGTTGCTGGGTGTTATAGGCGGTTGCTAGGGTTTTATAGGTGGTTGCTAGGGTGGTTCTAGGTGGTTGCTAGGGTGTTATAGGTGGTTGCTAGGGTGTTATAGGTGGTTGCTAGGGTGTTTCTAAGTGGTTGCTAGGGTGTTATAGGTGGTTGCTATGGTGTTATAGGTGGTTGCTATAGGGTGTTATAGGCGGTTGCTAGGGTATTATAGGTGGTTGCTAGGGTGTTTCTAGGTGGTTGCTAGGGTGTTATAGGTTATACTTCTATTTAATCAGTAGCTTCGTTATATTCTATTTACTCACTTGTTACACTGTATATTGTTATGCACGTATACCTTGCACTCTGGTTACAAGAATGACACTATAGCCTAAATTTGAATCTAATCTCTAGCGTCGCATCATGTCTACAATGTACCTTTGAACATTGAACAACCACAGTCCACAACTCTCACAAACAAACAAAGTACAGAGATCAGCCAAACTGTATTGCGCATTATCTTTGATATTGTTTTATTGTGATTGTTATGGATTATATTTAAGCATTCATTATAAGTTAGGTCTCTGTATTCTATCATATTTCCATTTACCTGATCATTTATTTGGTTATAGATAATTTCAGATGGCAGTCCACACCAATCAATATTCTAAAAAATTTGTGAAAAATTTGTAATAAGGAACAAGTGTTCTTGCTTTACCATGTCATTTCAGACATTGTTTCTGGTTCCCAACCCAAAAAGCTGACCTACTGATTGCTATAAATAAATGTTTAACAAACTGAGTTATCAGTATATCCAGATCAGGGGCTCCCAAGCTCCCATTCAGTTTGCTTTTATATATCAGCATTATTTTAGTCACCTCCCTGTTAGGAGGAAAAACAGTTGATAAAAACAACAAATTGGAGAAAATATATTATTTGACTTTGTTAACTCTTGATTTGTCATTTGTATCTTTATTAGTCCACTTGTCAATTTCCTCTTTGATGAATTTCTTATTCCAATTTAATTCACTGCAATCACAGACCCACCATCTAAATGTCATATTGTTCATCATCAATCATATATTGTTTCTTGTTGCTTCGACTATGCTATCTGTTCTTGGTACGGAGGTCTGACCAATGTTTTAAAAGATAAGTTACAGGTTTCCCAGAACAAACTCATCCGATTAACTCTAGGACTAGCCTCCAGAGCACATGTGGGAAAACAACACTTCCACTTGCTGGGCTGGCTCCCTCTGGAAGCCAGGTCCATTCAACTTCAGCTCAACATAGTTCACAACATTTATAATAATAGGGCCCCCTCTTATCTTACAAATTATTTTCAGTGGAACAGGGACATGCATACCCACAACACCAGAGCTAGCATTGCTGACCTGCGTTTTCCAAGGTTCAAAACTAATATGGGCAAATGTTCATTTAAATTCTGGGGAGCCACAAATTGGAATTTGATACCTTCACAGCTAAAATGCATCAGTAGCCGGCACAATTTTAAGAAAAAAGTTAAATCTTGGCTCCTCGACAATGTCCAAAACTAGATTTTTTTTATAATGCATGAAAATGGTGTCTGATACATTGTTGCCTGTGTATACGTTTGTACTGCCTTTAAAATGATCATGTCTATGTAGTTTGTCAAATAGTTATTTATGGTCCTGTCTTGTATTGCTTGTCTGTCTGAGACCAAGGACCACAATGGAAATAAGTCTTGACTTTTTTGTGTAGCATCCTTGACGTTTTTCTGGAATCTTGTATCTTTAAAAATGTCTAATAAAATCAAATCAAAATAAAATATTTAACTTAATTTCTCATGTTATCTGGGCAAATCCAAACTCCTTCAGTTTTAATTAGATTGAGTTCAGTTGAATTAACACCTGCAGCCTCCTCATACCAGACAAGGTTGTTTGTTAAAGCATCCATTGTGAGGATGGGGTTCTTGTGGAGCCCAATAGCGAACACAGGAGTAGAGAGAATAGAGCGGTTTAGGGTGTTTTAATAGTTTCCGCCCAAACAGACAAGTATCACATGTAGGAATGTATAACAGACGAGGATGAATGTTCTTGGGGGGGGGTAGCACAGGTGTACTCCTTGTGCAGTACGAGATGGTTCTTGAGCAGGTGCACTCCTCGTGCAGTATGAGAGGATGGTAGACACCGGCTGTGTCGGGGTGGAGAACAAGAACCTTGTGGTCAGCACCAGGGGTCCAGACGGGCAATACTGGAACGGAGGTCCTGGGTGACGCTGGAGCGGAGGTCCTTGGGCAGAAGAGAGGGAGGTTAGGACAGGGTATAATCAAAGAGCGGGTCAGCAGGGCTTCAGGTCGAGACGTCGTACCTGGGTTTGCAGTTTAACACTGCGACGCCGGATGACAGGCTCTGCCAGATGATAGAGCCTGCTTGATGAGGTAATCCCTTGCAGCTGCGCTGATTGCTCCTCATCAGGCAGGCTCGGGCCCCGATCGTGACATCCATCTCTAGCTGGTTCCTTAAAACGATGACATCATCTGCAAAGGTAAGTGCTGCCACCTTGTGTCAGCGTTCTATACTTACACTGTCCATCATCATTTATTCTCTTGATCAGGGGACTAATGGCTAAAACATTCAGGGCTGTAATTAAAAGGCCCCACGTGAAAATTCAAATGAATCTGTTAAAATACCATTTATATTTAATTGTACCTATGATTTGGCATACAATAACTTAACCATTTATATAAATTAGATTAGATTAAAAAAATGCATTGTCATTATACAGATTCCGATTCCTTTATTGTCACTTATTTCAGTACTTTACAGCAAGAACAGTGACATTCTATTTATTGTGGTCCCTCGACCATAGCAGCTTATATCTTAATAATAAGATAGATTCTTAATAATAAAATAAGGAAAAAAAATAATGAAAATACAATGGGCTCTGTTTATGAGTCTGATGGCTTGGGGGGAAAAGGTGTTCTTCAGCCGGTTGGTAATGGCTGTGTGGCTGCGGTAGCGCTTTCCAGACAGCATCAGCTGGAACAGTCCATGGTTGGGGTGATTAAGGTCCTTGATAATTTTTCCGGCTTTTTTAATGCACCGGCTCTCATAGATTTCCTGGATAGAGGGAAGCTCACATCCACAGATCTTTTGTGCTGTCCTCACGACTCTGCTCAGCGCTCTGAGGTTGAGGTCGGTGCAGTTCCCCCTCCAGGCGGTGATGCACCCCTACCTTGAGGGGAGGGAACAGATGGTGGAGGTAAACGGTACCCTACCCCCCCCCCCCCCTCCCAGTGAGCTGTGGTGTTCCACAAGGAAGCATACTAGGACCGCTACTGTTCCTAATTTATGCAAATGACATGTCGTCAGCTTGTGACTGCAACTTGTTCCTGTTTGCGGACGACTCTGACAAGAACAAGTTACAGGTTGAAAAAACCCTCAGCTCGGAACTAAAAATTAACAAATTAACAAAACAAAAAAAACAAAAAAAAACAGTCTTTGTTGCGCCTCTCCATCAGTCCACCAACCTTCTCATAAAGGACACAGTGATGAGTGTTGTATCTATCATTAGTGATGAATCTGAGGGCAGAGTGATAGAAAGAGTCCAAGGATTTAAGGGTTGAGGCAGCAGAAGTGAGAATCAAGACTTGTGATCTCACCAGGTTTAAGGTCTGGTGAACGGGAGACTGACCCAGACAAATGGAAGATGTACCTGTATACTCAGGACGTTCCCCTGGGTGCTCTTATAGATAGATAGCGATTTGTATTGATAATGAACATGAATATACATATATACATATAGAGGCCCACCTGTAACGCTTGGTGTACTAATTTGAAGTAGAGAACACAGTTTAGCAGACAAGGGAGAATAAACGAGGTAGAGACGAGGGGTGAAGCTTAAAGAAGGGATATTTACTACAATCAAAACTACAAAACAAAGGAGGCACAGCCGGGCTGGCTCTGTAACAAACACGGACTGATAACAAAACAAACAGAAGAACGATCTCACTGACTGAACAAACTCACATGATAGGACAAAGGCACGGCACGGGGAACACACAGGATACTGGAGGAAAGTCGCCACCAGGAAGGGAGGACAGACAAGACACCTAAATACCCACACTAAGTGATAATCAACAACACCTGGCCAACACAGAATCACAACATACACAATGACAGTAAAGCAATGACAAACTAAACAACAACTAGACACTAAGGCAATGACACACAACAACACAACAGGGGAGTAACATTACACATAGACAGTGGTGGCCAAAGATAATAAACAATTAGACACTATGTCTATTACTTGGAACCACAGTAGAATAGCCACCTGTACCCATAGGCTAGTCTGGCCACTAGAGGGTAGGAGACCAATGTCAGGAGGAGAGCAATGTCCAATGTTATTCTCCTGCCGGTCAGCAGGACCGGCCCTTGGGTCGTGACAGTACCCCCCTCTCAACGGGGGGCTTCCAGACCCCCGAGAACAACGTCCGCACCCAGGTGAGGGAGGAAGCCGCAACCCCGGAGGGGGCCCAAGGAGAGGACCCGGAGACCAGGAGCCGGGAGGCTGAGCGAAAGCCCCAGGAGGGGCATAGCAGCCAGGGGGGCTGAAAACGGGCGCAGACGCCCGGAGAGGGGGGGAGGGGAAGGGAACAGAGGCCCGGAGAGGGGGGGCGGGGAAGGGAACAGAGGCACAGAGAGGGAAGCCGGATCCGGGAGCAGCAGCCCGACGAGGGGAGGTGGGGACGGACACCGAGACCCGGGGAGGGGGGCTGGACCTGGGAACAGAGGCCCGACGAGGGGGGGTAGGAACAGGTGCCGAAGCCCGGGAAGGGGAGCTGGACCCCGGAGCAGGATCCCGGACGAAAGCCCCTCCAGCCGCCGGACTAGGAACCGGTTCAGGGGAGCCGGAACGGAGGGGCGGCGACCCCCGGAGCAGGATCCAGCGTAGACCACGGCGAAGACCACGGCGAGGACCAGGACGCCGGTCACGGCGTGGGGGTGGACCAGACGGGAAGCCAGGACCAGTCGAGGAGCCGGAGCCCGGCGTTGCAGCCGGACCAGTTGTAGAGGCTGGGCTGGGCGTGGAGACCGGTCCGGTCTCGGCGGCGATGCATGGCGTAGAGGCTGGGCTGGTCGTGGAAGCCGGAGGGGGAGTGATGACAGCCGGGGCTACACCGAGCGGAACCAGGCTGGCAGCGACGGCCGGGTCAGCTGTGGAGGCCTCGTCTGCTGCACTAGCCATGCTAGCTGTAGGAGTGACGCTAACGGGCGGAGCTACGCTAGCTGGGGATGCACGGTTAGCTACAGGCTCTAGGCTGACCGTGAGTTGAATGCTAGTCGGCTGGCTAGCTGCGGGGGAAAAGCTAGCAAGCGGCCCTTGGGTCGTAACACCCACCATTATCAAAAGGATAAAAACGCAAGAAAGCTTACAGCTTATTTCCATTGCGGTCCTTCAGATGTCTGTAAGTTATATACACTGGTAAGTGTATGCCTGGATGTGTGTAGATGTATGAGAGTATGAGTGCATGATACAACATGCACTTGTCAGAGCCTGTGGGTAAAGTGTGGGTGTGCCCACCATACAGGGGGGAGAAATACATAGGGAGATAAAATACAGTAAATAATCAATACAAGTATTTTTTTTTATAAAAGACAATTAATACAATTAAAAATATACCCCTCAAAACCTAATAAAATACCTTAAAATGAAATAAAATCAAGAAGAAGACAAGAAGATAGATACCAGTTTCCTCTCTGTGCGTTCAAATTTCAATAAAAAGCTATCTGGCTGCACGTTAGCCTAGCTTAGCACAATGAATGGAAGCGGGACAGTCATGGCCACGGGTAGCCTAGGCATTGTCCAACTGAATGAATGAATGAATGAAAACTTTATTAACAGATTGCAGAATGGGTACAGTGCAGTACAGCTCAATACATACAATTGTTAAGGGGATGCAGACCAGAGAAAGACTTTCGTCTTGTTTACACCAGGGTCCCCCATTTCCAATTCATCGTAACATATATGACATACATGACATACAGATAGACAGTACTGCTACATCTATACATTTATGACATACCAGATTTGCAATTACAGTACTGTATTTGTGATACAAAAAGAGTCCAGAAAGAAAAGAGTATATACATTAGGCGTAGAAACTGTACATTGGATTGGGTAGGTGGGGGTGGGACTGTACATTGGAGGTGGTTGGGGGGGGGGGGGGGGTGGGTAGGAGTGGGGGGGGGGGTGGGGGGGGGGGGTTGGGTAGGAGTGGGGGGGGGGGGTTGGGTAGGAGGGGTGGGTGGGGACTGTACATTGGAGGTGGTTGGGTGGGTGGGGGGGGGGGGGGTGGGTAGGAGGGGTGGGTGGGGGACACTGTACAACTGTACAAACAACACTGTACATTGGATTATTGACAAGACCATACTTGGTAATTTACTGTACATTGGCGGGGGTTGTGTTCGGACATTTACAGGGGCCAGTTTCGAGTTGCAGTCTCCCTTAGGTGTTTTTTGAGAGTGTTTTTGAAAGTGGGTAGTGATTCACATTCCTTTACAGCTTTGGGTAACACTAACACCTCTCTCTCTTTCTACTGAATGCACAGAGAGGAAACTGGTATCTATATTCTTGTCTCTCTCTGGAGAAGACGGTAAGCTAATTTCCCCAAATGTTGGTGTGTTCCTGGTCTGCTGGTAGCCTATTCCAATCGAATGCTGCAGAGTACAGGAATGAATTCTGACCAATGCATCTTTTGCATTTTACTGGGACCAGATCTGTAGGGCTCCCTCTAGTGCCATGGCCATGTACGCCACTGGCCTTGGTGAAGTAATTTCTGAGGTTGTTTGGAACAACATTATTGACTATCCTAAGATCAACGATACATTTGAGATGATGCACTGGGTTAGGGCATTACATTTTTTTTGTACATGCTAAATGGCTCGAAATAAACGTAATTCATTCATTCATCCTGTGGACCATGCTGAGTTTGATTTGAGTTACTCTCTCATCTACTCTGAGCCACTTGAGGCTGTCGAAATGAGATTGTAGTAGGTGAGTCCTGGGATGCAAATGTAAGATGAGTCTAACTAATTTATTTTGTCCAGTCTGCAGCCTATCTTTCAGTGACACTGATGCTGGTGTACCAGGAGGAACATGCATAGTCAAATTGACATTGAACCAAGGCCCCCCCTAGAATTTCCATAGCTGACCTGTTTATATAAGTTGAAATCCTAGTGAGGAATTTCAATCTCTGGTTGATCTTAGTGGCTACCCTTTGTGCCATGCTCTCTCCTGGTGTTGTCCAGAACACAGCCCTAGTAGGTGACCTCATCTCTGGCTGAGACCACTACGTCTCCCACCACTATCCTAAACCCAGGAGACCTCCTCAATCTAATGGCGGAACCAAAGAGGATAGCTTCAGTCTTCCCTATAGGTGATGAGATAGTGTCACCTATACCATCGTTCTCAATTCATTGTCCTATGAAGCAGCTCCAGACATTATACTTGATGACATCACAAGTTGTAGTTTTAGACTTTTATTTTTGGTGGATCTGGGAGAGTTGTTTGATTTTTCTGGACTGTCTTTAGACTATAGGAATAGCATAATTGTTGGTTAAACACTTTAGATGCTTGGGAGTTGAAGTATTCCCTACCATAAGCCAAACGGTGAAACACAATTACATAGAAATCCAAAATAAAATAAAATACGACCTTGACAGGTGGTCAAAACTTAAAAACTCAGTACAGGCACGGGTTTCAATAGTTAAGATGGATGTCTTACCTAGAATCAACTTCATCAGCTCAATGCTTCCGTTACCCCCTCCAGATGGTTACTGGAAAATATTACACTCTTCCGCATATAAATTTATTTGGAATAACAAACCACCACGTATAAAAAGATCCACCGCACAGAGAAACAAAGCCGACGGAGGGATGGCAATCCCAAATTTTGTCCACTATTTTAAGGCGTACACTTTAAGACCACTGACAACCTGGTTTGAACCCCAAGCATCAGTATCCTGGAGAAATTTAGAAGTAAATATAGTAGCACCACAGAGACTGCAGGACATAATATACACCAAAATATCAATTAAGCAATGCGAACTGAAATTTGGCCCCATAATTACTGTGACGGCCACACCATTTGCCGCACATCAGCACTAATGTTGTAATTGGAAGAGGCTGGATTTAAATACCAGGAGAGGCTTGGCGGGAGATATCAACTCCATGAGAAGAGGAGGGGGGGGGATTTAATTAGACAATGATGTTCTACTATGATTTATGTATGTTTTAGCTTGACTCAGTTATTGTCTCCTACATAAATACATAGTGTTCTTCAAACTAACTTCATTATAAATTATAGATGATTAAGGTTAATGTAATTTATTATTGATTATTTGTCTTGCCCCATGTGTCTGTATTGGTTTAGTCAACCAGTATAAATACCTCCCTCTTGTCTTAGTCTGGAGGTCAGTTTTGTTTGGTTCAGTTGTGTTAGGTATTTTTAGTTTGTTCTGTTTAAGTTGACCTGAGTTCTGCTGGGCCCAATAACAGCTTTTTTTGCTTATTTGTTATTGTTGCACTTTTGTGGTTTTTGTTCCCTGTATTTACATTTTGGGGGGAAATAACCCTTCCTTTGAGCACTCTACCTATGACTCCTCATGTCTAAGCTGTTTGGTCCCTCACATATGGTGACAGCGGTGGGATCAACCAGTAAAGGGCATAGGTAGATGATTTTTTTTTCTCCTTTTTTTTTTATTTTTTTTTTCATGAGACGTGGAGGAAAGGCATATCAGCCCACTGGAGCTGATTCGGATGGAGCTACTGGAGAGGCCCCAGGTACTGAGGTCAAGGAGCCAACAATCGCAGACCTGGCTGGTATCATTCGAGCCCACATGGAGCAGCAACAAGCCCGAGAGGCTCGACTGGACCAGGATGCGGCACGGCAGGATCAGAGGTTCAACGCACTGCAACACCAGTTTGGTCTTCTTCAAATGGAGGTGCAGGCCCAAACGTCCCCAGGCCCCGAACCACCCGTGACCCTGGGGAGTGGAGGCCCAGAACTGGACTCCTTCCATGTTGCTCAGACATCTCATTCAGAAGACATCCGGTCAGGTCAGTCTCGGTTCACACAGGAACCTAGGTTGGAGAAATTGACAGAGTCTGACGATGTTGAGCATTTTCTTATAACATTTGAACGTATTGCAGCATGTCGGTGGCTTAGGGCTGATTGGGCTTTCCGCCTTATTCCCCTACTGAAAGGCCAGAAGTGCTTATGTGCATATGGATGTGGATGAGTCTCTTGAGTATGAACTGGTTAAGACAGCTATCCTCAGGAAGTATGATATAAACCCTGAGACCTACAGGCAAAGATTCCGCTCACTGGAAGTTGAGCCGGAGGAGACCCCCAAGGAGCTGTATGTGCGATTGAAAGAGCTTTATTGGAAGTGGGTCCAGCCTAAGGGTAAGAGTATCGAAGAGATTAGTGAATTTATAATCCTTGAACAATATCTGAACATGTTGTCTCCTGAGCTTCAGGTGTGGGTCAAGGAGCATGACCCCAGAACTGCGGTCGAGGCTGCAGCACTGGCTGATGTGTTTGTGGCGGCCCGAGGGAAAGGCCAGCCATGGAGCCAAGATTCCTGGAAGACAGGCAAGGACAACAGGATACCTTGGTCTTTCCAGCACAACACCAAGTCAATCGCAGCTGTGGGTAAGCCTCCTGTACAAGAGAACCAGCCAATGAATACGCCCCTTTCGACATATGGAAAAAGGATAATTTGTTATCTATGTGGGCAGGAAGGCCATACCAAACCAAGATGCCAGAGGAGTTCAGTCAAGCTCACCCAGACATGTTTTGTGCCGAGGCGTAGTTTGGAGCCTGAATATAAAGTTGAGCAAATGAGAGAGGTCCTTGTTGGTATCGATGGCCAGGAGCTCAGGGGCCTTATTGACACTGGTAGCACCCAGACCCTAGTACACAGGCAGTTTGTACCGCCCAGTATGGTGCGCACAGAAGAGACTGTCCCTATCTGTTGTGTACATGGGGATGAGAATCCTTACCCCACAGCGGATCTCTATATGAAGATACAAGGGCAGACATATCTTTTGAATGTGGGTGTTGCTGATAACCTACCTTTTCCTGTTGTGTTAGGCCATGACTTGCCAGTGCTCCTCGACCTACTACACCCAAGCCAAGTTTGTAATGTTGCCATCACAAGAGCACAGGCCAAGCAGGCAGGTGAGACATTTCAGACTCTAAGCACCCTGCCTTTTTACAGTGCTGACTTGGAAGTAGAGCCAGGGAAGCCCCGCAAGACACGCAGGCAGAGAAGGCAGGAGAAGTTTAAGCACACAGTTGTAGATCCACATGTTGAACCAACACCTGAACTGCCTTTGGGTTTTAATCTCCCTACCAATGTGGTTCAGATGCAGCAGGAAGACCCAAGCCTGGTTCCCTGTTTCCAAAAGGCCAGCGAGCAGGAAAGGACAGGGACTAAGCCAGACAATACCATGGAAGGGAGTTATGTTATGCAGCACGGTGTTCTATATCGGCAGCTTGGGCCAGTTAAGCAGCTTGTAGTTCCTCGAGCAGCCAGAGAGACTGTACTCTCCTTGGGTCACTCTTTTCCCTGGGCTGGCCACCTGGGAAAACATAAAACAATTGCTCGGATTCAACGCAGTTTCCATTGGCCCGGCTTACGTGCAGATGTTGCCCAGTTCTGTAGGAGTTGCCCTCAATGTCAAAAGACCTCACCCAAGGGCCCCCCCCAGAGCTCCCCTCCAACCTCTGCCTATTATTAGTACTCCATTTGATCGTCTGGGAATGGACATTGTTGGCCCTGTAGAGAGAAGCAAGTCAGGGAATCGTTTCATGCTTGTGATCACTGATTATGCCACAAAATACCCTGAAGTCTTTCCTCTAAAATCGATCAAAGCCAAGTCTGTTGCTTTCTGCCTGGTACAGTTTTTCTCTAGGGTAGGGTTCCCCAGAGAGATACTTACTGACCAGGGAACCAACTTCATGTCCAAATTGCTGAAGGAGGTATACCAACTGCTGGGTATCAGAAGCCTGCGAACCACACCCTATCATCCACAAACGGATGGGTTAACCGAGAGATTCAATCAGACCCTTAAGCAAATGCTTCGTAAGTTTGTGGATGACACTGGCTCTGACTGGGACCAATGGCTTCCCTACATCCTATTTGCCTATAGAGAAGTTCCCCAGGCCTCCACAGGTTTCTCACCCTTTGAACTGCTCTATGGTCATGAGGTAAGGGGGCCTCTAACCCTGCTTAAAGAGATATGGGAGGGAGACAGAGGGAGTGATGAGCCCATTAATGTTGTTTCCTATGTTGTCCAGATGAGAGACAAGTTGGAGAGGATGAGTTCTCTGGCACAGGAACACATGTCGGAGGCACAACAGCACCAGAAAGCCTGGTATGACCGGTCAGCCCGGGGAAGGAGTTTTGATCCTGGCCAAGAAGTGTTGGTGATGCTTCCCACTGAAGAGAGCAAGTTGTTGGCTAGGTGGCAAGGACCCTTTAAAGTGAAGAGGAGGTTGGGACCTACCACTTACGAGGTGTCTACCCCTGGGAAGAGACGCTCTGCTAGAGTGTTACATGTAAACCTCCTCAAGGAATGGATGCCAAGATCGGTGAAAGAGGTGTTGCTGATCAGGAGGGTGGAGGATGAAGAGGATGTCAATGAACAGTATCTGCCTGTACCAACCTCCTCCCTCCCTGACTTGAGCCATCTTCCAGAGGATCGACAATCGCAGGTGAGAGCCCTTTGTGATCCCGAAATGTTTCAGGAGAATCCTGGCCTCACTGATTTGGTACACCATGACATTGTGTTGAATGAGAATGCACCTGTGAGGCGTATGAGTTACAGGATACCAGAGAGACTCCTGATCTCCCTGAAGAAGGAAGTGGACCTGATGTTGTCCCTGGGAATCATTGAGGCCTCAAAGAGCGAGTGGTGCAATCCGATCGTCCTGGTACCGAAGAAGGATGGCACAATAAGGTTCTGTATTGACTTCCGATACTTGAATTCAGTTTCTAAGTTTGATTCTTATCCAACCCCTCGCATTGATGATCTTATTGAGCGCTTGGGTAAGGCAAAGTACTTGACAACCATCAACCTGTGCAAGGGCTATTGGCAAGTCCCTCTGACCCAGGGATCACGGGAGCTGACTGCCTTTCGGACACCGTGGGGTCTCTACCAGTTCAATGTACTGCCGTTTGGATTACATGGAGCCCCGGCTACATTCCAGAGGCTCATGGATCAGGTACTGTCCGGGTTGTCTGATTTTTCATCTGCCTATCTCGATGACATTGTCATTCACAGCTCCACCTGGGAAACTCACCTGGAACACCTGGGAGTGGTCTTTGAGCATCTGCGATCTGCAGGTCTGATCATCAACCCCTCAAAGTGTGCTTTTGCCAAAACAGAGACTGAGTACCTTGGCTATGTCATTGGAAATGGTGTGATAAAGCCCCAGGTCCAGAAGGTCCATGCCCTAGAGTCCTGTCCACTGCCTCAAACAAGAAAGCAGCTCAAGTCCTTCATGGGAATGTCAGGTTGGTACCACCGGTTTATTCCTAACTACTCTGCTAGGGCTGCCATCCTAACGGATATGACTAGCCTGAAAGGCCCAAACCAGCTCCAGTGGACAACTGAGGCGGAAGCGGCTTTCCAGGACATGCAGCAGGCTCTGAGTAAGAACCCAGTACTGTATAGCCCTGATTTTGATGAACATTTTATCTTGCAAACTGATGCTTCAGATCGTGGGCTTGGTGCTGTTCTCCTGCAAGGGCTGCCAGAGGACCGCCATCCTGTGGCCTTCATCAGCCGCAAGCTGTTCCCTAGGGAGGTCCGCTATTCCACTATAGAGAAGGAGTGCCTGGCGGTGAAGTGGGCCCTCGATTCCCTTAAGTACTACCTCCTGGGAAGGGAGTTCACCGTGGAAACTGACCACAAGGCACTGAAATGGCTGGAGAGGATGAAGGACACCAATGGGAGGATAACGCGCTGGTACCTGTCCATGCAGCCATTCCGGTTCACCGTTCATCACATCCCGGGCCGGGACAATGCAACTGCCGATTACCTCTCCCGCTGTCCCAGCGAGATTCCTGAAGGGGGGGAGTGTGTGACGGCCACACCATTTGCCGCACATCAGCACTAATGTCGTAATTGGAAGAGGCTGGATTTAAATACCAGGAGAGGCTTGCCGGGAGATACCAACTCCATGAGAAGAGGAGGGGGGGGATTTAATTAGACAATGATGTTCTACTATGATTTATGTATGTTTTAGCTTGACTCAGTTATTGTCTCCTACATAAATACATAGTGTTCTTCAAACTAACTTCATTATAAATTATAGATGATTAAGGTTAATGTAATTTATTATTGATTATTTGTCTTGCCCCATGTGTCTGTATTGGTTTAGTCAACCAGTATAAATACCTCCCTCTTGTCTTAGTCTGGAGGTCAGTTTTGTTTGGTTCAGTTGTGTTAGGTATTTTTAGTTTGTTCTGTTTAAGTTGACCCGAGTTCTGCTGGGCCCAAGAACAGCTTTTTTTGCTTATTTGTTATTGTTGCACTTTTGTGGTTTTTGTTCCCTGTATTTACATTTTGGGGGGAAATAAACCTTCCTTTGAGCACTCTACCTATGACTCCTCATGTCTAAGCGGTTTGGTCCCTCACAATTACACATGCGATCCGGATATGGCGTGAAACACAAAAAAAATATTCTAATCCACATAAATGGCATAATCATACTCCCTTATTCAATAACAATGCACTCCTGATTAGAAAACGACCTATAAGATTCCCTAGATGGGAAAAGCAAGGCATACATACATTAGGAGATGTTTTCAACAAACAGGGTATTTGTAGCTATGATGAAATAGAAAAAAGATTTAATCTCACCGGTTCCACATATCTTTTTTACACACAATTATTGTTATGTTTGAAGACTCACAGTGTTCCATTAAGGATACCAATTGCACACCACAGATACCACAAATCTTTCTATGAAAGAGAGACATCGAGAGGTTTTGTATCAGATTTTTATCATCAATTACTAACGGCTTCGTATGAAACCCTCCACCTAGACTCTGTTTGGAGGAGGGATATACCAGACCTAGAAAAAGATTTTGATTGGCAAGAAGCCTGGGCAAATGTTCGACTTGCATCAAGGAACCCGGACCATCAACAAATCAATCTTAACTATATTCATAGGACATACTTGACTCCTATAAGACTGAACAGAATGGGTCTTAAACAAGACTCCAAATGATCCTTATGTACAAATGGGGACGAGGGGACATTTATGCACATGTATTGGGACTGCCCACCAGTTAAGATATTCTGGGAAGAAGTGACCCAGCAATTATCAAATCTCTTAATTCTGAATATACCTGTGCACCCCTCTATATTACTGCTGAATGATGTTTTTGAATATGCAGTACCTATACAGCAAAAGAGATTGGTTTTATCTGGTATTACAGTGGCTAAAAAACTGATAGCATCACGATGGTTTCAACCGGAAAAAATGTGCCGAAAGGTCTGGATTCTTACATATCTCGATGTGATTTATCTAGAAATATCTACAACAAGAATTTTGGGTCTCAATGAATCCAAATTGACAATGTGGTTAGAAGTGGTGGAGAGAATAAAAGCTAGCATTTAATGGTAGTGTCTGGTTAGGAGCGAAGGATAATGGATGGATTATCCATTGGGGGGTCCAGGGCGGGGGGTGCGAGCAAGAGCATATGTGTGTAGGGGAATAGATAGCAGGTATTAGGGGTATATCTTGTATAAGACATTTATCCAAATGGTGAGTTAACTGATGTACACTGTTTTACAATGCTTGTATATCTAATCGTGTGTTGTCATGTTTGTTTATGTGTTTGTTTAAAAAATAATAAAAAAATAAAATACAAAAAAAAAAAGGAATAGCATAATTGTGAAAATGGGTGTAGTTCCCCTTTAATTCTATGTCCATCACAGATGGTCTAGTGGCCGGCCGTGGTGTTGAATGTATTTGCACATATCCATGCATCCTATGCCACACACTGCACATATCAAAGGTGTGTGTTAGCAGAAGAGGTTTGTACAGCAGTTCTTGCATAAATACCCAGTGCTAGACCGTAAATAGGACAGAGGAAATCAGACACGATAAACGTCGGTGTTGCTCAATTGGAATTCATACTCAAAGAGAAGGTCCTTCTTATATTGACACGCCCACATTAACATGTACAGACAGGAGTTCACTCTGACACATCTCATTGGTCAAGTCCATCACTCAAGTATAATTGAGAGCACATTATTTATATAGGTCAACACCCCCACTTGCTCTCACATTGTTAACTTCATAACCCACTCAAATCACCAAATATTCTCTAACTTTACATGATGTAAAGTTCCTTCACGTTACATGTTTACTAATCAAACATGAAATTTGCTAACTCAATCAACTTACACTTTGTTGCAGGCTTTGTCATCAAAACTGCTATCATCTGATCTGTTGTACAATACTCCAAACTTATTTTTCCATAATTTACAGTAGACCTTACAAAATGGTACTTTATGTCCACATGTTTACACCTTTGTCTACTTACAGGATTATTTGCCAATGCTATCGCACCTTGGTTGTCCTCATACACCGAGATACAGGAGATGATTGTGGACTTCAGGAGGTCGGGGGTCAAGGACTACAGCCCCCTCAGCATCGACGGGGCACCGGTTGAGAGAGTCAACAGCTTTAAGTACCTCGGAGCAGGGTTCGAATTATCACCTGAGAGCTATGGGGGCCCCCTGAATTTTTTGTATACAATTTTTTTTCCTGAAATTGTGGCTGTTTTTGAAGTCATATTTAGAGGAATATCTCATTAGGATTAGTCTAATACTAAGTAATAATGACATCACACAACAGTCTAATCATTAGACTATTGTGTGATGTCATTATTCAGTCTCATTCTTAACAATCAATATTTGTTCATTTTCTTACTCACCTCTGATATATAA
Source organism: Notolepis coatsorum (assembly GCF_963971535.1). Taxonomy (NCBI): domain Eukaryota; kingdom Metazoa; phylum Chordata; class Actinopteri; order Aulopiformes; family Paralepididae; genus Notolepis; species Notolepis coatsorum. The sequence continues at coordinate 76,199,623 of NC_140180.1, read as the reverse complement.
TGCCATATTTACTTATTTGCATTTTGCATCTGATAAAATACAACAATTTAATTTAAAAAATTAGACAAAATTTATGAACTTGAATTAACATTTATTTGTCTCTGCACTTATAAATCAAAAACTAACAAAATAATCGAATGGAAAATAAATAGTTGTATGGCACAGCAGCAGCATTTATCAGGATACAGTGTAACATTATCATCTGATAATAAAATGAACATAAAATAAATACTTGTATAAATCTAAATAAATAATGTTTTTTTTCATCTCTGTGGCAATGTGCTCTATGATCTGTGCACAAGAATGATCGGATCGGTGAGCTGGCCCGACTGTCGCACCGTTCAACTCATTAAGTGTCATAAGGGGGTTCAATTTGGTGAATGGCAACCTTTCTTTAGCGACAGTATATGCTGCCCTGAATGAACTGGCTGTCTTCTTGAGCAAAGCAGATGTGATTTTGCTAACTTTTTTTGGAAGCACTTCCTTCTGGTTTTGACTTTCTATTTCTATAGCTCTATGAGCAATGCTATCACTGTGCAAGTATATTTTCTTCCTCAACTTCTTGCTCTGAGAGCTAGTCACAGTCCCATTCATCCACTGCTCTGCCAAATGGGCTCCAAATGATTTATTTAACAATGTCTTGGCGTTTTTACATGGAAGGCTGAATGAATGAATGAATGAATGAATGAATGAAAATGAATGAATGAATGAAAACTTTATTTAACAGATTGCAGAATGGGTACAATACAGTACGGCTCAATACACACAATTGTTAAGGGGATGCAGACCTGAGAAAGACGTTTGTCTTGTTTACATTTACATTTACATTTACATTTAGTCATTTAGCTGACGCTTTTATCCAAAGCGACTTACAAGTTCTGTACGACAAGCCATCAGGAAGGGCACAACTCTATCAGCTGAGCAACAATGTTCATCAAAGTGTTGAGTGCTACAGTGTAGGTTAGTTTATTAGGACAAGTGCATGACAGTACGGTTAGTTAGGGTTAGATTTTTTTTTTTTCTTTTTTTTTTTTTTCTTCTTTTTTTTTTTTTTTTTTTTTTAATTCAGATAATGGTTGAAGAAGTGCGTCTTTAGTCGACGGCGAAAGATTGGACGTGATTCGGCTGTCCTAACTGGGGTGGGTAGTTCATTCCACCATTGTGGGGCAAGGACTGAGAATAGGCGACTTCTCTTTGATGACCCTCCCGGAGCTTGGATAGGAGTAGGTCTGAGGCGGCCAGAAGATGCAGAGCGTAGGGGTCTTGAGGGTGTGTAGTTAGAGACCATTGACTGGAGGTAGGCGGGAGCGGTTCCCTTTGCCGCACGGTATGCTAGGTCGAGGGCCTTGAAGCGGATTCGTGCAGCAATGGGGAGCCAGTGCAGGTCCCTAAGAAGTGGGGTGACATGGGCCGACTTCGGTAGGTTTGAGATCAGGCGGGCCGCTGCGTTCTGAATGAGTTGAAGAGGCTTAGTGGCAGTGGCCGGGAGGCCAGCGAGCAGTGCATTGCAGTAGTCGAGGCGGGAGATGACTGTTGATTGGACGAGGAGTTGGGTGGCTTCTTTTGTCAGGAAGGGGCGTATCCTTCTGACGTTGCTCAGGAGGAATCGGCAGGTTCTGGTCGTCGCTGCGATGTGAGCAGAGAAGTTCAACTGGTCGTCGAGGACAACACCAAGGTTCTTGGCGGTCGGGGACGCAGTCACAGCTGCATTCTCGACTGTGATTGAAAGGTCGGTTAGGGGGGAGGATTTGGCCGGCAGGTGGAGCAATTCTGTTTTGCTTAGGTTCAGTTTGAGGTGGTTGGACGTCATCCAGGCTGAGATGTCGGACAGACAGGCCGAGATCCGCACAGAGACGTGGATATCTGAGGGAGGGAAGGAGAGGAAGAGTTGAGTATCGTCGGCATAACAATGGTAGGAGAAGCCATGAGACGTGATAATGTTACCCAGTGATTTAGTGTAGAGGGAGAAGAGAAGGGGTCCTAAAACCGAGCCCTGGGGGACACCCGTCCGCAGGGGGCGGGTGGCCGACAGGGTCCCTCTCCATGACACTTGGTAGGAGCGGTCATTGAGGTATGATGACAGCCATGTCAGCGCAGAGCCAGCCACTCCCATTCCTGCGAGGGCCGCAAGGAGGATCTGGTGGTTGACTGTGTCGAAGGCTGCAGATAGATCTAGGAGAATCAGGACAGAGGAGAGGCCTTTCGCTTTTGCTAAGTGAAGTGCCTCTGTGACCGCAATGAGGGCTGTCTTGTTTCCATCAGGGTCCCCAATGCATCCCTCCTTGGCAAATAACCAGCTATATTTATTTTTCCAAAAGTTCCACTGACTCGGACCCCAGCATTGTGGTGGTTGAGTAGCAGCACAGTCCAGTCCAGGTCTAGTGGTGGAGACTCGGGTCTGGCAGTGGCAACCGGCGCGGTAACAATAACAGGTGCACTGCGCACAGGAGCAGCAGAGCTAACACTAGTACTAGCACTAGCAGTGTCAACTTCAGTGACAGTAGTGCTGCTAGCTGCTGCACTAACAGCGTCAGTCTTTGGCCTTTTTATAAAACCAAAGCTGTACAGCCTTGCGGCGGGTTGAGCCTTTTTTTGGCGGTATGTGGCGTACTGTAGTGTTTATGTTTTCAGTTGCAGGACACGGACCGGCAGCTTTCTGTTTACAGCAGCTGCTTGCTGCTTCTTCTTCACTAGGTTGGAGTAGCGTTAAACTTATGGGCGACGCTCATGGGCGACGCATAGCGGCTTGGAGGTGAAATGCAGCCTATTCCACAACATTAATTACTCTGTTATTTTAAAAACTGAAAAGAAAAATATGATCTATTAACAATTTATTTAGGTAACATAAATAATACTAATTTGTGCATTAAAAAAAAAAAAAAAAGATTATATAATTTTTTTGAGAGACCCCCACAGGGGGTCTTGACTATGGGGGCTCAGACTCTAGCTATGGGGGCTGAGCCCCCATTGGCCCCCTCATAATTCGAACACTGCCTCGGAGCCTACATATCCGAGGACTTGACATGGACCACACACATTGACAGTGTTGTGAAGAAGGCACGACAACGCCTCTACTTCCTCAGGCGCCTAAGGAAGTTCCAAGTCAGTCAGAAGATCCTTAAGAACTTCTACTCATGTACAATAGAGAGCATCTTGACTGGCAACATCACCTCCTGGTTTGGGAATAGCACTGCACAAGACCGAAGCAGACTACAAAGAGTGACACGTTCAGCCGAACGCACAATTGGAGGGGGGCTCCCCACCCTCCAGAACATTTACAACAAGCGTTGCAAGGGCAAGGCTAAGAGAATCATTAAAGACTCCAGTCACCCGAACAACTGCCTCTTTGAACTGCTGCGGTCAGGCAAGCGATACCGGAGTCTCAAGGCGAGCACAGAAAGGCTCAGAAGAAGCTTCTATCCCCAGGCCATCAGACTGCTAAACGAACAATGAACACTACACAACAACAACCACCAAACGCACATAGCACACACATCCACACGCACACACTCACTTTAAACAGACACACTGTAGCACCCACTCCACACACTTTATAGCACACACCCACTTTAAACAAACACACTGTAGCACCCACTCCCCACACTTTATATTTATTGATGAAGGATTGCACTACAACTCGTACACCTTACTGTAAATTGTACCTAAATTGTACCTCATCCCATTTCTGCTTTGCACTATATAGTACTGTACATTAGTACACTGCATAGTATTGTATATTATATGGTAACTCAGAACATTGTACATATGTCTATACCGAACACTGTGACCTCATTTTCTTCTTCTAAATTACATGCTATACTATGTTATTTGATACTATCTTGTCTAGCACAGTCTCTGGAGCGTAACAGTAAGAAGCATTTTGTATGAAAGTATTCTGTACTTCTGTATGACAACTATTAAAGAAACTTGAACCTTAGGTGGTGCATACATGGTGTCCATCAATACCTTCTAGAAGTTGTACTAGGTCCATACACTCTTGTGTAGTGACGGCTAAAGCTTTACAAGTTGCAACAGTAGGCTGCTTTTTTGTTTTCCATGAAATCAAAGTTCCATTTTTGTTTAGGCTTATACAATAACCAGTTGTGCTCCATCTGTAATAATAATGGATTGGATTTATATAGCGCTCTTCTCTGACTGACTGTTGCTCTGACTCAGAGCGCTTCACAGAGTCCATTATTCGTTCATACACAGTCATACCGGTGGTGGTAAGCTACAATTGCAGCCAGAGCTGCCCTGAGGCAGACTCACGGAAGCGTGGCGAATAATCAACGCCTACGGCCCCTCCGACCACCACCAACATTCATTCACATGCATACACATTCATACGATACTGTCACTAACATCGGCCGCTCAATCTGTATCACTGTACGCTTGTAATCCAAGTTTCTCATCATCACATTTTCTGTAACACAATTCTTTCTCAGTTGTGCCCTTCAGATATCTCAGTACCTATTTCTCAGTAACCCAATGTTCCTCAGTTGGGTCTGTAAAGTACTGCGACAGTTTGCTTACTACAAAACACAGATCGGGTCTTGTGCATATAGTTAGATAGATCAGGCTACCTACTGCCTCTCTGTATTTTTTGACATCACTCATCAATTCTGCATCACTAGTGTAGTTCAACTTCACAGAGTTGCTCTTGGCTTACAATCTTGCATGTTAAACCTTTCAAGTATTTTCCCCACATATCTCTACTCACTCTGTTCAAAATCTATACCAAAAAAGTGTTTCTGTTTTCCAAGGTCTTTCATCTTAAACCTTGCTGTGAGCATTTTAATCACTTGCAGCTATTATCAAGTCATCAACCCACATTACCATGACCACTTTTTCAGTTCCTGTTTCTCTCGTGTAAACACAGTGATCAGCTGGATTTTGCACAAGGTTGTTTTCAGTCAGATAGTTATGAAATGTCTCGTTCCAATTTCTGCCTGATTGTTTTAGTCCATATAGCGACGTATATAGCTTACATACCAGTTTCTCAGTTGTGCTAGTTTTCACTTCATAACCCTCGGGTTGTTCCATGTAAATCTCACAATATATTGGTGCATGTAAGTAGGCAGTTTTCAATCAAGTTTTCCTGCACTGCTTTTTGCATCATCACCCTGATACTAGTCAGGTTAGCAGTAGGAGAAAATGCCTCCTCATAGTTGACTCCTATCTTTTGACTATATCCCTTGGCTACATATCGTGCCTTGTATTTGTCAGATCCATCAACATTGTTCTTGATCACATACACCCGTCTACCCCCCACTGCTTTCTTACACACAGGCAAGTTGGTTAGTTAGGGTAAGCATGTCGTTTTTTCAGCGATTGTATTTCCTCATCCATTGCATTAACCCATTCCTTTGAGTAAGTTGAGGCTACAGCTTCTTTGAATGTCTGTGGTACATTGCACAACAATCTGTAACAGAAGTCTATATGTTGCACAGTACCTGATCATCACTCTCAACATCAGATACATAATTCACTCAGATAACCTGCTTCTTCCTCGCTCCAGGAGGGTATCTTGTATCAAGGTTGGTTTCTCCTGCCTGCGTTTGTTCGTTCACCTCATTTAGTGGAACCTGGTCTTGATTACATTCTGGTTCTTGCCTGGTTTTGTCAACCCTGACCTGCACCTCAAAACCATAATCATCAGCAGGTGTTATCCAAGTTTGTGTCTGCTGCTCTACACCTATTTTAGCTACAAACTTGACCAGTCTTGGGCTGTCTTCCTGTCAACAATTGTAAAGGTGTCTGTTTGGTGCGATTGTTAAAGCACCTGTTCTCACTACAGCTGCATTCTGCCCTGCATAGGTCCATAACTTATTTGATAGCTTGCTCTATCAACATACACCTAGCCATATCAAATAGCGTACGCCAATTATACTCTGCAGTGCAATCAATCAATCGGGGAACATAGGACCCGGGGAACATAGGACCCGGGGAACATAGACATGCTCCCCATTTTGGTGAGGAGAGTATGGCGCTGAGGTTCCATGTCTTATCCCTGACATGCCAGACATCTTCAGTCTCTGGGAAAGGCGAAAAACCGGGAGAAATCTCAGTTCTGGCAGTTGATTGAATGCCTATATTACACATTCAATTTGACAGTATATTTTAGAATGCATCTTTGACTGTATTCTTATTTGTTTACTATACCTACCTGGTAAATGTTTGTGAGCGATCTGTGGTGCCGAATTTCCCTCGGGATTAATAAAGTACAAATTCTATTAAAAAAAAAGTGGTCTAAAAAGGTCTGATACAGAGTCTTCTTGAGATGTCCAACCAGTCTGTGCTGTGCTGTGACCAAACGTCACAGGAAAACAAAACTAGGCAGAAGGGTGATGTGAGGACACTGACGTGATTTTACCATAATATATGTAATAGAATCACAGAGGGCGATTTACTACTCATCTGTAGGGTTATTACAGATTATAGGATGACTGCGCACGGTGCCATCTAGGGGCATGCATGGCTACTGCATGTCTCTTAAAGGGGAACTCCAACATTTTGGGAAATTAGCTTATTTAACATCTTCCCTGGAGTTAGACAAGAAGATACATACCTTTTTTGTCTCTGTGCGTGTATTTTAGCTTTGTCCTGCCATCACTTCCAGTGATGAAGCTAAGCTATGCTAACGGAGCGTCTATTCCCAAAGCTAAAATGCACGCACAGAGACAAAAAAGGTATGTATCTTCTTGTCTAACTCCAGGGAAGATGTTAAATAAGCTAATTTCCCAAAATGTTGGAGTTCCCCTTTAAGGGTTTTTGAAAAGCAGCTATTTTTAGCAGCTAGGAAATGTGGTGGAACCGTATGAATCAATTACGCTTGTCGACAGATCTTCATGATCAATGTAGATTTATTAGTGAAACACATCGACCAAAGTACATGTAGGTCAAATGAGCTTGGCTAGGAGGAGTGTGTTCTCATGGTGGCACTGAAACCACACTGAGAGGTCAAGGCACCCAGCTCTCTTGTGGTCTGAGAAGGGTGGGGGCTAGTGAGGGGGAAGCGGGTGAAGTGTGAGATTTAAGCGATTCTTCCACAGAGATATTTTTTAAATAACAGTTTCAGGAGTGTGTCACCCCTTTGGTAAGTCTGGTATATATATATATATATATATATATATATATATATATATATATATATATATATATATATATATATATATATATAATACATTTTAATCTAATCTAATGAACATTCTTATTGAGACGGTATATATTCTCAGATTCTTTATTTTACTATTTGCATTTCTATTCTATTTGATTACCTATTATATATATATATTATTATATATATATATATTATTATATATATATATATATATATATATATATATATATATATATATATATATATATATATATATATAATAATATATATATATAATAGGTAATCAAATAGAATAGAAATGCAAATAGTAAAATAAAGAATCTGAGAATATATACCGTCTCAATAAGAATGTTCATTAGATTAGATTAAAATGTATTTTCATTATACAGCACAAGTAAAGCACAACGGAAATAAGTTTGGCATCCAACCAGAGTGCAGATGTAACAGTAAAGTGCAATAGTAATATACAATGTACAGATGACTAAACTAGGTATAAAATATATAAATTAGTGCTACTGAGTAATAGTGCTAATCAGATGTATCAGATGTACAGAGTTGTAGTATTAATATGTACAGTGATACAGGCATAAACTTGAACCAAGTTTCAATGGCGAAATATTTAGGAGGAAAAAATTACAAAGCAGTGATTGTTTTTTGTCGAGTTTTTTGTTTTCTTGGTAAGTGGTTATATTTCATACTGGCTCCGCGCCTTGCTTGCCTATTGGACTATACTCGCGTGCCTATTGCACTTGCTGAAAAAAACAATCATGCACCTGATCTACCATGGCCACGCCTGCCTCCAGCCGCGTATATATATATTGAAATTCTTTATTTGGAATTACCCCTTGAGATGAACCATCTCGTTTTCAAGGGGGTCCACAGCTTACAGAATACATAAATTATTATGTATTAAACATAACAAAACAAAAGAAGCAAACAAAAACCAAACACAAAACAAGATAAAATTAATAATAAACAGGTTCAAACAACATCAAACAAGAGGAACATAAGACAACCAAACAACAAAACACAGAGCACATATTCAAGTGATTGCTTCAAAGATCTGTTATACTATTATTGGTGGAAACATGAACAAGTAATCTCAAGATGAGAGGACAACACAGTTTTAAACTGTTTAAAGGATGTTATAGCTCGAATATGAACTGGGAGATTATTCCAGTCAGATGGACCTTTGAACATGAATGCTTTTTTGCCAACTGAGGTAGTAACATTTGTTGGAACTTTAAAAAATAGCTGTGCACAGTGTCTCAGTTGATGTATAGAGGTGAAAGGGTCCATATACTGTTTGAGATATTGCGGATAATTGAAGTGAATACATTTAAAAATGAACTGTAACCAGTGCTGCTGTCGTCTTACTGTGAGAGCTGGCAAATTAAGATTTTCATACATGGTGCAGTGGTGTGTCAAATATGGGCAGCCAAGAGCAAATCTGCATAGACGGTTGAATAGTGTGTTTAGTGGAAGAAGGTTGGTTTTAGATGCAGTTTGGTAAACTACGTCAGCGTAATCCATGATGGGTAAAATTAGTTGCTGAACCAGTTTCTTTCTGACAGGGAGTGTGAAAAATTTTCTGTTGCGGTAGAGAACACCAGCACTAAAGTTGACTTTTCTAACAATATTATCAATGTGATATTTATATGAGAGTTCTGAATCAAGCCATAGACCAAGGTATTTAATGTGATCAACTCTATGCAGTTGTGTACCGTCCAGACAAGTGATATTAAATGGTTGATTAATGGTTTTGGATGCAAGATTACGGGTGGTCCCAAAGAGCATAGTATTAGTTTTAGTTTTGTTGATTAAAAGTTTATTAGCCGAGAGCCATGATTCAAGTTTATTGAAATTTTATTGCAGTGTTGACTGAATTTCAGGTAAGGTAATTTGAGATGTATATATCACTGTGTCGTCGGCATAGAGTTGAGTATTACAACCTGTGAAAATTGAGGGGAGATCATTAATAAATATTGAAAACAAGAGCGGGCCTAATGTTGAGCCTTGTGGCACCCCACATTCCTGTACTGCCAATTCAGATCTACCATCCTGTATAGCAACACATTGTTTTCTGTTGTGCAGATATGAATTAAACCAAAGCAGGGCATTGCGTGAGAGGCCAATAGCGTACAGTTTGTCTAATAGGAGATAATGGTTGACCAAATCAAAGGCTTTTGTTAAATCAATAAATATTGCACCAGTGAGATTACCATTACCAGATGAAGAAAATATATCATTAGTGAGTTTTAATAAAGTAGTAGTTGTGGAATGATTGGAGCGAAAACCAGATTGCGAAGGTGATAAAATATTGTTGTTGCTGAGATAATTAGACAGTTGTTTATAAATTAACTTTTCAAAGACTTTTGCTATGGAACAGATAATTGCTATTGGTCTGTAATTATTGGGATCAAGTACATTGCCTGCTTTGTGGAGAGGAGTGATTTTTGAGTGCTTCCAGATAGATGGTATTTCATGTGATAATAAAGACAGATTATAGAGATCACATAGGGGGTACATCAAAATGTGTGGAGCAAGTTTAAGAAATTTGCTTTCTAAACCATCTAGGCCTGGGCCACTACACACGTTGAGGTCTTTTATGGCATTCAGAACATCAATAGGTGAGATTTTCGTGAACGCAGTGGCCATGCTCGCCCTTGCTCACTTTTTCACGCGAAAAGGCCGCTCATACGCACCCACAGCAGTGAAGACTCGATTTAGTTGTTAGTTAGGGATGAAAGAAAAGAAAAAAGAGAAGGATACTCCACGAAGTCCTTTTCAGGACTCCCGCAGCGCATTCAGAAAGAGAAGCGCTTGGTGTCCGCCGCTCGTCGCGGAGTTTCCTCAGACCGGCGATACCTCTCCGGAAGATTGCTGGAGGGTGACAGCACGCGACGGTCGGTGGAAGGCTCGAGCCACCCCGCGCTCAAGGTAAGCCCTGGCGCGGTGACAGGCAGCATCGTTGCTCAGTGCACAGAGCAATCGTAAAGGTAAAGCCTCCGTTTGGCATGCTGGGGCTAATTACCCCGGCCCCACGGAGAGAGCCTTTTTCGGGCCAGGGGAAAGACCGGTGTGTCTTCCCTGGGGTGTCCCCGCACTAGCCAGACTGGGGACCCCAAATTCTATTCCCTGTTATTCCCTGCTTGGTGCACTGGGGTTAATTACCCCAGCCCCGTGGGACGTATACGTGGAGGAGCGCAGACAGCAGTCAATGCTACTGCTTGTCTTCCCCAGTATTATGGCGGCTGCGGCCACAGCCAACGGGGTACCACTCCCTGTACCCCCACCGTCCGATGGCATGGTGGGGGATTTTTCCAGAGGGGACCCGAGCAGCGGGCAGGGCCTGCTCTGTCCGGGTTTTCCCCCAATTAACCCTTATGTCACTAAAGTACAGGTGGTGTCAAGTGTCATGGGCCTGACCAAGGTGTATCTGCCATTTACACAGGTGGAAGGCCGGGTCAGAGGGCTTAGGACCGGCATACCGTGCTCAGATAAGCTGCTCGCTTTGATCCTTTGCCCGGCAATATTCGAGTTGCACCCCGACCGGAAGCCGATGCCAGGAGGCGATTCAGCCCGGAAGATGGCGGTGTGGGCTGATGAGGCCTACACCGCCATGGTACAGAACCTGGCAGCAGCGACTAACATCGCTCAACTAGCTGCTTTTATGTCAAAGGTGATGTTGGGTCGGAGGGGTGACGACGCTTACAACCTTGATGCACAGACATCTGTGGCTAGAGCAGCCGTCCCTGTAGGAAGAGAGGAAGACTCCTCTCCTCATGGCCCCCCTCTCCGAGGATGGACTGTTTGGTTTATCCGCAGAGGAGATGTCGGCGGCCTATGAGACCCTATGAGATTTTCTTCTCATATCGGCGCCTGTAACGCCGCCAGAGACAACAGCATAATGACGGAGCGAGTCTCCCTGACTCCGCTCGTCAGAGAGGGAACCTCCGGCCGCATCATAACGACGTTGGTTCCCCCAGCCCCGCCCTCGCCAGGCCGGGTATTACGCTTGTGCTCCCTCCGTCCAGACTGGGGGCTAGATCCACAAATAATGGATTGCACGGAGCAAGTTGCACCCTTACTTACAATTCATTATGAATTGAAAATGGGGGACCCTGATGTAAACAAGACGAAAGTCTTTCTCTGGTCTGCATCCCCTTAACAATTGTGTGTATTGAGCCTTACTGTATTGTACCCATTCTGCAATCTGTTAATAAAACGTTCATTCAATCAATCAATCTGCACGGTGATTGATTGAATGAAAATTGTATTAACAGATTGCAGAATACAGTACGGCTCAATACACACAATTGTTAAGGGGATGCAGACCAGAGAAAGACTTTCGTCTTGTTTACATCAGGGTCCCCCATTTTCAATTCATAATGAATTGTAAGTAAGGGTGCAACTTGCTCCATGCAATCCATTCTTTGTGGATCTAGCCCTACGTGTACTAACAGAGGCAGCGGTGTTTGGAGCACTCGTAATTTGGATGGTAGTAATACCATTGCAGGGTCACAGTGTGAAAGTAATCTTTTTTATTCACAGAATGTCAAGCCGCAGAGCAGGTGATCCCCAGTGTGCCACGAAGACGGGACACAGCTCAATGGGGGAACAGCGCCATCCGCCCTCTGGGACAAGTAATAATAAAAATGAGATGACGTTGGGTGTTCCCCTGGTTCAACCCCCCCCCCCCCCCCCCCCCTTTGTCGGGGTCCCCCCATGGGTGCAGTTGCAATGCACAGCGGGAGGGACCGGGACTCTTATCTACAATTCTTAGCAGGTCAGCGCCAGTTGGCCGCAGGGCCGTTTTTGCGATTTTTACCACGTGTGGCTACGAAAGTGCTACATGTCAGAATGGAGAGAACGTCGAGATGGGGGCTCGTGTTGCAATTCAAACACCCCCACCCTCCGTTCATGGGTTTGAACAATACTCTGTTATCAGTGACAGCCCTGGCCGACGAGATTCAATCTCTGTTGGCAAAGCAGGTCATTGTCACGGTCTTGCTAGAGGATGTGATGAGAGGGTCGACTACTCCTACTACTATTTTCTGGTACCCAAGAAAACGGGGGGTATCAGACCCATACTGGACCTGTCCCCGCTCAATGTGCCATTCCAGAATAATGCACTTGGATCTGCCACGAGGGCTTAACCCTCACTTTTCTCTCGATAACAGAGGCACACCTCATAGTGTATTTAAGCAATAATACACAAGAGGGAGTGTCATACCGTGCGATTATGGCACCACTATTCTGTGGTTACAGGCACAAGGCTGAAAGCCAAGATGTTATACCCATAGATATATAACTAGATGGTGCAAGGCAGAGTCTCCAGTGTAGTTCACCGGCGGCCATCTTGTCACAGGCATGAATGTCTATGGTGCATGTACTATTGAAATAACCATAGCTTGCTACATTTTCAACCGATTTACAAACGGATTGGCTTATTACAGACGTTATTAACTTGGCTATGATTCAGGATGCTTGGACATGTTGAAATTATTTTCCATATGAAAGTCCATTATAAGTATGCAGTATGATAACTACATCTCTGACATTTATAACAAACCAAACCGTTTGAAAATCAAGCAAGCTATGGTTATTTCAATAGTACATGCACCATAGACATTCATGTTATGAGTGGGCGTGCTGCCTGTGGCAAGATGGTCGCCATGTGGCAATATCGGTCTCCATTGACCAGCAGCACGGGTGAGTCATCTAGCCTTTATATATGTCTATGGTTATACCTGTCTGAATATACAGTACCTGTCCTGTTTACATACCTGTATATACTATATCTATAATAAAATCACTTGTACAATGGATATTGCTATTGCACTTTACTGTTACATTTACACATGCACTCTGGTTAGATACCAACTTATTTTTGTTGTATTGTACTTGTACTTTACTGTATGATGACAATACTTAACCCATAACTGCTCCCAATGAGCAGGTTGGCACCTTGGTCACCTCTGCCGTCAAGTGTGTGAATGTGTGAGTGAATGTAACTGTTAAAGCACTTTGGATGAAAGCGCTATATAAATGCAGCCCATTTACAAACATGTTTTACCAACCATTTTTTAAAATGGTACGATGTATATATAAAAGGCACAAGTGTAGTGAATATATATTTTAACATTTGAAATCCAATTGAAGGCAGTTGTAACTGAGGGGTACAATTCCCTGACTGTATTGATAAGTATGGTATCATTAAACCACTACCGCTTTATGTACTTTAATTACTGGCCATACAGTACACGATATCTAAGTATGATGAACACTTTCCCACATATGAAATCAGGTCCACACAAAGGTAATAGTCAAATATTTAATATATAGCAAAAGGTACATATAATAGTTACTTATTACATTTATGATTTGAATTGAATGCTCTTGTAAGGCAAATGAGTACTCGTATGCAAATCAACACTGAATGTCCAATCTCTGGTTACACAGGAAGCAAGTATACAACCTGGCTCTTAGGGGATTATAGCGATGGTCACTTAATGATTATAGCTGGATAATATACTGAAGGGGTCCCGCCGGTTGTAAGCCAGTAGGGGGGGTAGGAGAGCCGTCGGCTGTATCCCGTCTGGTCAACGATTTCTAGGGAGAGTCCAGGTACAGAACACAGTGCCCGTAGAACCTTGATCCGCAGATGAATACACTTGGGCTCTCTTGTAGACGATAGCTGTAGCTGTCGCTGTCGGTCCACAACGAAGAAGAAGCGAGGCGACCTCAGTCTGGTCTGAGCGCCGTCTCACCTTGGCTCCTCTCGGGGTAAATCCAACACTCACCGGTGTTGGCGATTATCCGCTCCACAAATCAAAGCACCAAAGCAAATAGATATTCCATGCCGTATAGGGCTCAGCAGTCGTCGGGGTAGGTAATCCAATGTGCAGGTCCACTCGTCCTCGCCCAGAACTCCTCGGATGAAAGCACCACGCGTGGTCTGCCCAACCTGGTTAAGACTCTAGATAACGCGAGGAAACGATGGGGGTGCTGCTCACTTTAGAACTCTAACCGAACGATGCACCATACATAATAGACTATTATTACTTAATAGAAATACGGTGCCAAACTCTGGCAATTCAGCTATTAATTCGCACGAGGTCTCACTGCTATTCTAAGGCCAAACAGGCCGTACTACACCGCACGCGGTATCGTGGGGTGAGGCTTCACGTCTTGTTACTTAGTTGGGTAGAAGGGTAAAGGACTAAGAGGAATTCTACATTTCTTGCGCCATATTTATATGCACAGTGGACAAGTAGTGCCGCTCTGCTTTCGGTAGCCGTATTCCTGCGCGGAGCTGAGGCTAGTAAAGGCATGTCTCGTCGGTACCTTTGAACTTGAACGCCAGGGGCTTGTCCCTGGCGCCTGGTCCTTTTGTCCAATAAGAGAATGAACTATTATGGGCTGTAGTAGAATAAAGGGATATTCAGTGTATATGTACAAGGAATATACAAGGGATATCAAACGATATACAAATACTATTAAATATATATCCATAAATAAATATATATATTCGGTTTAATCTGATCCTTCACAACAGCCGCCCCCTAATTAGTCCCACCTAATTAGCTGAGCAGAGACAGATTAACCGCACTGTCCACTACTCAATGTCCACTGTAAGGGTCAGTCAACTCACAAAGTCATAGGGTCATGGTCGTCATCAATAGTATCAGGGAGCCTTGGCAGTTCTATTAGCCTCGCCACGGGTCGGGTGTAAATCCGTCCTTGGACGAGCACTTCAGCTGCTCGGACCTTTCCATCGGCACCGGTGATCACTTTGCTTACGCGGCCAGCCGGCCACATAGCTCTGGGTAGTGACTGGTCGATGATCATGACGACTGTTCCTTCTGTCAAATTGTCTCTCTCTTTTACCCACTTCTGGCGGGTCTGTAGAGACGGTAGGTAGTGGAGTAGGAAGCTGTTCTTGACTGTACCTCCACATCCTTCGGCTATTCGCTTCTTCAGGCCTGTACATTGTCTGTGGTAGCGCGGGGTCCAGCCGCCCCATCAAGAGGGTGTTGGGGGTGACTGGGTCGACATCTGCTACATCACTTGAGACGTAACCGAGGGGCTTTGAGTTCAATACTCCCTCGATCTCCGTGAGGACTGTCATTAGGACTTCTTCCGCCACAGTCTGGGCCCCAAGCACGGCGTACAGGGCTGTCTTTATGGAACGTACTTCTCGTTCCCAGGTTCCACCGAAGTGAGGTGCGTTCGGGGGATTAAACAGGAAGTCAATCTGGGATGGAGCTAGGTGGGTCTTAAGTTCTGGGCCCATAGCTTGGAAGCTCTCTCTCAGCTCTCTTTCTCCGCCTTTGAAGTTTGTCCCGTGATCAGACAACAATGTAGACGGTTTTCCTTTCCGTGATGTGAATCTTCGGAAGGCCATAAGGAATGAGTCTGTGCTCATGGTTGGGAGGAGTTCGATATGTATCGCTCTGGTGGTCATGCATTTGAATACAATACCCCACCGCTTCTCGGTTCCTCTTCCTCTCTTTATATACAGCGGGCCAAAACAGTCCATACCGGTGGAGTGAAAGGGCTTGTCGCCGAGTCGGAGGCGACAGGGAGGTAGGTCAGCCATCCGGGGTATACTGGGCTGCGCGCGCCACTTACGGCAGTCTAGACAGGTTCGCTGGAAGCGCCGCACTGCTTCTCTCCCTTGCAGTATCCAATAACGACGTCTGATCTCCGCGAAGACTCTCTCTGCCCCTGCGTGGTGCACATCCTCGTCGTATTTCTTTATGATCAGCTCTGTGACCT
The DNA here is from genome assembly GCF_963971535.1 of Notolepis coatsorum. Taxonomy (NCBI): domain Eukaryota; kingdom Metazoa; phylum Chordata; class Actinopteri; order Aulopiformes; family Paralepididae; genus Notolepis; species Notolepis coatsorum. The sequence goes on along the minus strand of NC_140180.1, from coordinate 76,183,719 downwards.
TGTGTCGGCTGTTCAAGACTATCGGGTACTTAACGTCATCCGGTAGGTCTGGGGCTCTCCGCAGACGACCACCCACTCTGATGAGATTATGGGCGTCGCTCTCGGGGGCTAGGTGAAGCAGTCTGCTGTCTGATGGGACGGGCTTTGCTCCCTGTAGACAGGCTAGCTCATCGGGGAACGAGTCTCTCTGGGCTCGTTGTAGTAGAAGGAGTTCTGCTTCTTCGTAGTCAGCTGCTGAAATGTCAGTTGTGGGCTGAACCTCTGGGTGGTGCCACAGAAATGTCTTTAGCTGCGCACTCTCTAGGGTGAGGCAATCATCTAGAACCGGGTCTGTGGGGACGAGTGTGTGTGTCAACCCACAGAACATAGGTTTCTTGTTCTCTGCCTCCTCTTTGCTCGCCTCCCGTGGGGTGGGTGTAGGCCACTCTTCTTCGGGGAGCTTGAGGAACTCTGGCCCGTCACTGTAGAGGTTGTGACGGGTGAGGTCATCCAGGGACATTCCCCGGGTGATGACGTCAGCTGGGTTGTGTTTGGTGTCCACATACCGCCAGCTGGTTACTTCTGTTAACTCTTGAATCTCGGTGACTCTGACTCCCACGAAGACCTTGTATCTGCACGAATCAGACCGGATCCATGTGAGTACGGTCGTGGAGTCTGACCACAAGATTGTTCTTTGCACCGGAATGGTGAGTTCACGTTGGATTAACGTGGCGAGCTGCGCTCCTGCTAGGGCTGCGCAGAGCTCTAGGCGCGGGATAGATTGTTGCTTGCGTGGGGCTATTCTTGAGCGAGTCTGTTTTGAAGCGCCAGACTAGTCCTAGTGTCATTTCTTGGGCTTCTCCTGGGATGGTCGCCATCCAGGTATCGCTGCTCGCGGCCTTGTCCTCGGGGGAGAGGCGGCGCAGTACTTGCGGGTCGCTGCTGGCCCACTGCCTGAGATCAAAGCCGCCTTTGATCAGGGAGGCGCGGAGCTTGAGTAGGAGAGCCTCGGCTTCTTCTGGCGTCGAGACGCTTTGTAAACAGTTGTCCACGTAGAAACTATTTGTCACACTTTGTTGGACCTCTTCATCTGCTGCTGGGTCCTCTGCGACGTGCTTTTGCAGTGCAAACGTAGCACAGCATGGGCTGCATGTGGTTCCGAAAGGGAGGACTTCCCATTGATAGATGGCTGGGTGCTCATCTCCGATCCTCTCTCTCCATAGGAACCGCAGCAGGGGCTTGTCCTCCTCCACTAGTCTCACCTGCAGGAACATCCCTTTGATGTCGCCGCTGATAGCCACCTTGTCCTGGCGGAAGCGTAGTAGCACGCCTAGTAGGGAGGGGCCGAGTGTTGGGCCGGCCAAGAGTTCTTTATTCAGATTTTGTGATCCGATCTGGTAGCTGCAGTTAAACACAATGCGATCCTTGCCGTTGTGGTGGACCTTGTGGTGCGGCACGTACCATGATTCGGTCGTCTGATCAGCCTCTTTAATGTCAATTTTCTTTATGTGCCCCGCTGTGATTAGTTTGGTAATCTCAGCGCGGTACACAGCTTCTTGAGCGGGGTCTTTGGCTAGGCGCCGCTCTGTGTTCAATAGATACCGCTCCGTCGCCTCTTTTGTAGCACGAAAGGTGGGCATTCCCTCTCGCCTCAGGAGTGGAGTTGCGTATCTCATCACTCCGTTGACGTTGACTCTCTTTGTCCCGTGCTCGAGGAGGGCTATAGCGTAGATATCTTCCTTAGAACGAATGTCTTTCTTTTCGTTCTTAAAGGGCATTGTCTCTAGTGTCCATAGCCTCTCGACATGCTGCAGGAGTGTGGTGTCTCCTTCTGTCGCCCTGGAGTGGAGGCAGCTAGTGGCTGCTGTTCGGTTAAGAGACTTGGCGAGGGGGCCTTGTAATGTCCATCCTAGGCGGGTCTCGACTTCTGCAGGACAACCTCTGGGTCCTATATGGACCCGGTCTATCGGGACTATGAGGTCTGCATGGTCGGAGCCTATCAGCAGGGTCGGGGTGGCGCCGTCTATGAGCGGGATAGGAAGTTGACGCAGGTGCACATATTTATCCATCAGCTTGGCGATGGGGTAGGTGTACTGCGATAGTCCTATTTCTTGGCTGGTGAAAGCATTAGTAATCCTGTACCGTCTCTCTGGCTGCCCGCTTGCTGCGATAGTGAAGGAGACATTCTCGCCCTTTATCGTCTTTAGATCTCTTCTTATTGTCCGAATCGTCATCTGGTTCTCGCTCCCCCGCAGCCCCAGCTGGGCCGCAGCGGACGCGAGGAGAAGGGTCTTCTCTGACCCGTCATCAAGGACGGCGTAAGTGTCCATGATCTTGTCTTGGTAACTCAGTGTTACACGAACCACCTTCAAGAGCACCTGGGCGCCGCTGCTGCTAGCGGGGTCAATGTACATAACACTTGCCTTTGTGCTGTTGGATGGTGCAGGCTTTCTTTTGTTACTGTCGTGTAGGACATCCAGATGGGCTCCGTCACACCGACTACACCTCTTCTTTAGGCGGCACTCGGCTGCCATGTGACTGCGCGCACATCGGTAACAGCGCCTGTTGGACTTTATCCAGTGACTTGTTTCTTCAGCGGTCATCTTCTTGAACTGGTCACATTGTGACAACCAGTGTTCCTTCTCGCAGTACGGGCACACCATCTTCCACTTCTCTTTCATCGAGGGGGTACTGTGGTTCTTGCTGCTCGGTACTGATTCTGATTGGTGCATGACAGTCACCGATCTTCGGCCATCGTTTACTCTCCTAGGTCCCTCTCTGGAGCTTGGCGTGCTCCGCACGAACGTATCCAGCCGTAGGCTGCTGACTTCTCTCGCCAGGAAGTCGGCTAAGTCCAGGAGGGATGGCTCGGGACCGTTAGGATCACGGTGGTCTCTTTGCCGCCTGAAGCGCTCCTGTCGGGCGGGCGGCAGCTTCTCTAAAATCCTCTCGACGTTCGAGTTTGCGTATAGTTCGTGCATACCCTTTTCTCGTTGCGCCCCCAGCATCCCTACCAGGGATTGTACTTTTATAGACAGGTCGTCTAGTGAGCGATTGTCTGTGGCTGGGGGTAGGCGGTCAATATGCCAATAATATCTCCTGTATTACGTAATCCCATATACGTCCATATCTCTGGTCCAGCGCTGCTAGAGCCGCGGTGTATGGGGTCGTAGAGGTGGCATAGGCCAGCGCTATGTTGTGCGCTCGGGGCACTTTCAGGTGCTTCAATAATATTGCATACTTGTGGCGTTCATCAGCGACATCCACCATCATTGTCTCTAAGCACATCCGGAGCTCCGTGTACTGTGCTCGATTCTCATGGGTGAAGTCTGGAAACGTCGGTGTGCCAATGTATGACGCCATGGATGGCTGGCACATCGGTGAGCGTTGGAAGAGAGGCCTCCTGGGCGAGTCTCTTCTTACGCCTCTCGGTGGGCTGGTACTGGCAGGGTACCATGGCCCGCTGGTCCAGGTGCTATTCCTCGGGACTGGTCGTGCGTCATGCTCACCCGTGAGTCGAGTCGGGGGTCTGTAGCGCAGAGCCGCAGGGGTATAGCCTGGGCTGTACTGGACCTCCTGGTCCTGTGGAGTAATGTGCTGCTGTCGGGCTTGACTCTCCTCTTCTCCCTCTTCTTCTTCTGCCAGGTCACCTAGATCCTGTAGTCGTCTATTTAGCCTCTCCGCGGTGTCCGCTGTTCCTTCCTTGTAGCTGGGTCTCACTTGGACCGGTCGGGGAATGAGTTCGGAGGGGGGTGTAGACTCTCTCTGGTGGTCGAGTTCAAGGTCGCCTGCTCGGTCAGGGGAGGGTGCCCTTGACACGTGTCTTGACGAGGCCCTGGAACCCCTTGTGGAGGGAGGGGGTGTTGCCCTGGTGATCAGCTGCTCCATTAGCTGCGCTTGTAGTCTGTCACGCTCGGCTTGTAGTCTGTCGCGCTCGCCTTGTAGTCTGTCGCGCTCGGCGTCGCGCTTGGTGAGATCGGCTTCTCTTTGGGCACCGGCAGCGGCACGCTGGGTGTCGGCCCGGTCTCTTGCCATATTCTCTTCCGTCTGAAGGCGTCTCAGCTCCAGACGTATGTGCTCTTCTTCGCTCCGTTGCTGCGCTTGGAGTTGTTCGCGCTCGCTAAGCGTCTGTGCTTGGAGTCGATCGCGTTCACCCTGAAGTCGATCGCGTTCACCCTGAAGTCGATCCCGTTCGGTAGAGGCTGTCAGGCTGGCGAAGAACGCCTGTGACAGCATCCTCTCCGCCTCGCTGGGGGAAGACGCTTGTAGAGGTGAGCCGCTCCTGGCTGTACTCGTTGGGGAGTCCTGGAGCTCTATCTCCTCGGCGCTCTCCTCATCTTGTTCCGTGCAGAGTTCCACCTCTGGAGGGTTGTCTTCCTCCCGGAGCTCTGGGGGGACTACTTCTTCGGTATTGGCGGGGGGTAAAGTCGTGTCAGTTCCCTCCTGGTCCCCACCGTGAGCTTGGTCAGTTACATTAGAACCCACTAGGGCCTCTGTGGTCGGGGTATCCTGGTTGATAAGGTCGGACATAATTTTACTTTCTACTTTTACTGCGTTTACTGTTTGTAGAAGGCTAGGTAGTTTACTGACAGCGTAATCCTCTAAGTACTGAGGTGGCTGTCGTCTACGTTGCGGGCGTTCTACTTTAGGAGGACCGTTTCGTGGAGTGTTCATCATAGGCCATTTCAATATTAATACCACTATATTAATATTACACTAATTACCATCCGGCTCGAAGGACCAATTGTAACTGAGGGGTACAATTCCCTGACTGTATTGATAAGTATGGTATCATTAAACCACTACCGCTTTATGTACTTTAATTACTGGCCATACAGTACACGATATCTAAGTATGATGAACACTTTCCCACATATGAAATCAGGTCCACACAAAGGTAATAGTCAAATATTTAATATATAGCAAAAGGTATAATAGTTACTTATTACATTTATGATTTGAATTGAATGCTCTTGTAAGGCAAATGAGTACTCGTATGCAAATCAACACTGAATGTCCAATCTCTGGTTACACAGGAAGCAAGTATACAACCTGGCTCTTAGGGGATTATAGCGATGGTCACTTAATGATTATAGCTGGATAATATACTGAAGGGGTCCCGCCGGTTGTAAGCCAGTAGGGGGGGTAGGAGAGCCGTCGGCTGTATCCCGTCTGGTCAACGATTTCTAGGGAGAGTCCAGGTACAGAACACAGTGCCCGTAGAACCTTGATCCGCAGATGAATACACTTGGGCTCTCTTGTAGACGATAGCTGTAGCTGTCGCTGTCGGTCCACAACGAAGAAGAAGCGAGGCGACCTCAGTCTGGTCTGAGCGCCGTCTCACCTTGGCTCCTCTCGGGGTAAATCCAACACTCACCGGTGTTGGCGATTATCCGCTCCACAAATCAAAGCACCAAAGCAAATAGATATTCCATGCCGTATAGGGCTCAGCAGTCGTCGGGGTAGGTAATCCAATGTGCAGGTCCACTCGTCCTCGCCCAGAACTCCTCGGATGAAAGCACCACGCGTGGTCTGCCCAACCTGGTTAAGACTCTAGATAACGCGAGGAAACGATGGGGGTGCTGCTCACTTTAGAACTCTAACCGAACGATGCACCATACATAATAGACTATTATTACTTAATAGAAATACGGTGCCAAACTCTGGCAATTCAGCTATTAATTCGCACGAGGTCTCACTGCTATTCTAAGGCCAAACAGGCCGTACTACACCGCACGCGGTATCGTGGGGTGAGGCTTCACGTCTTGTTACTTAGTTGGGTAGAAGGGGAAAGGACTAAGAGGAATTCTACATTTCTTGCGCCATATTTATATGCACAGTGGACAAGTAGTGCCGCTCTGCTTTCGGTAGCCGTATTCCTGCGCGGAGCTGAGGCTAGTAAAGGCATGTCTCGTCGGTACCTTTGAACTTGACTGGCGCCTGGTCCTTTTGTCCAATAAGAGAATGAACTATTATGGGCTGTAGTAGAATAAAGGGATATTCAGTGTATATGTACAAGGAATATACAAGGGATATCAAACGATATACAAATACTATTAAATATATATCCATAAATAAATATATATATTCGGTTTAATCTGATCCTTCACAACAGCAGTGTTTCATTCTGCCTCGGTCTTCCACAATTATTACACAATCAGTCACACCGCCACTAAGGGACCCAGTTTTGTGAACAATGGACACACTTTAAAATAACAGAAATGAAATGTAACGGTTACAGTGACAACACCTTGTCAAAGACCACATTCTGCAACACTGTGTATGACAATTTGATTAAAGGGGAACTATCTTATAAATGGCCTTTTTCAGTGTTTAGCATTGTTTCCTAGCTATGTGGACTTATATTAATATGATCTATGTCTCTAATTCTCATATTGGCACATTCTTCCAATTCTCCTCTCACAATATTCACCCTCACTGAACTGAGTCATCTGAAAATGTGCTGATTTGTGATGTCAGAGAGACTCAGCTGCATGATAATGTGGCAGATGCCACCAGGCCACACAGTGGTTTAGGAGCCCAGCCTCAAAACGGCTCGAGATCTTGAGGTAGAAAAATGCTGTTTTTGAGGACTTGATTATAAATACAAAACAATGAATTAAAAAGAATTATAATTACAGAGGTGTTCCATAAACTCACAGGAATTGTGTAAAAGTGCCCAAATAGTGAAAGAAATAGTAAAATAGTTCCCCTTTAAGGAGTAAAGTCTATGGGGCCATTGTTGTTCCAATATTATCTGGAAATGTGTGTGGAGAGCTGTGTTAACTGTATCTCAATTCATACATAGATCTGTAAATACGTACATAGATCTGTAAATCCGTACACAGATCTCTAAATCTGTACACAGATCTGTAAATCCGTACATAATTTGTAAATCCGTACATCATTTGTAAATCCGTACACAGATCTGTAAATCCGTACATAATTTGTAAATCCGTACACAGATCTGTAAATCCATACATAATTTGTAAATCCGTACACAGATCTGTAAATCTGTACACAAATCTGTAAATGTCTATATCATCAGTTACAAGTCAGGCGAGCTTGTTACACTTTTGCCGTGGCAGAGATCTGCAAGTGCATGTGGTAATTTACAGATCTATGTAAGCCTTTACAGATCGATGTACGCCTTTACAGATCGATGTACGCCTTTACAGATCGATGTACGCCTTTACAGATCGATGTACGCCTTTACAGATTTGTGTACAGATTTACAGATGTGTATGGATTTACAGATCTATATGGATTTACAGATCAATGTACAGATTTATAGATCTGTGTACAGATTTACAGATCGATGTACGCCTTTACAGATATGTGTACGCATTGACAGATTTGTGTACAGATTTACAGATCTGTGTATAGATTTACAGATGTGTGTACAGATTTACAGATCTATTTACGGATGTACAGATCTACAGATGCAGCTCTTAAAAATCGAACCTCGGGGGCTTCCGGTTTGACGAGGAGCGGGTGAGCAGCTGCAGAACAGAGCTCCCGGTCCAAAATTCAAGAAAGGTAATAAAAAGTTATAAAACACGATAAAAAGTAACAACTCGAAGATAAAAGAAAGATGACAAGACCCAGTGCACAAAACTCGAGGAGAAGTGAGAGAAGAGTGACCCCCGACAAATAAAATACGACAAAGGGAGAGGTACAACACGAGGAGATGACGCAGCAAGTATAACGTTAGACCACAGCGAGGTCTGGCTGGAGACGGAGCTACAAGCTAACATGGAAGCTAACACGATGAATATGCAAGTTAGCATTCGGATCAGGCTAGAAGCAATACAGAATGCTAACGATGCTAACATGCAAATCCACACGCAGGCTGGACTCGATGCAATATAGAATATTCAGAGGAACATGGAGGCTAATTCAAAAGAAATAAAAACGTTAGGTAACAGCGAGGCTGGAGACGAAGCTACAAGCTAACATGGAAGCTAACACGATGAATATGCAAGCTAGCATCCGGATCAGGCTAGAAGCAATACAGAATGCTAACGATGCTAACGTGCAAACCAACACGCAGACTGGACTTGATGCAATACAGATTATTCAGAGGAGCATGGAGGCTAGTTCGGGAGAAGTGGAACGGACGACCCCCAAAAGAGCGACAAAGAGATGCTGGATACAACCGGACCAATCAGGACTCGGGCACGGAGGTCGCCCAGGCCGGCCAGGATGCGAGTATTGAGGCCACACACACCAACCGGGAGCCGAGCGCCGAGATCAACCAGACCAGCCAGGTTTCAAATAACGAGATCTCACACACCAAACAGGACTCGAGCCCTGAGGTCACACACAATGACCAAGATTCAATACCACATATTATTTGATAGTGAATGGATGTTATGATTCGAGACACACTGCAGATAACACACAGACCACTGGGACTACAGACAAGGTAAACACATTAGTTGGGAAAATTGGGACTTGATTTGGGACATATAATATAAATAACACATACTAGACTAAACTGTAGACACTAACACACACTAACACACTTAGCACAACTAAGACGACGAGGAACATGGGGGAAAACATTCGGAGACCTGACCGGGAGCTCTGGAACTGTACTATCATATGAAAGATACAAATTCAAAGAAAATGTTGGACAATAATAGGGACATTGGAGAATCCCCATTGGGGAATCTCCGTCGTTATAGGAAGGGCCCTCTCCAGGAGAGCCTTACCCCTCCAGCCCGCCAACGGGGGTTAAACAGGGTTAAAAAGAATTACCTGTGAAGTGCCAATTGTCTTTCGTTTTTTTTTTAGTCATGTTAGAATAGCAGTTGCTTTGAGTGTGTACATGGACAATTGTGAAGGACAAGAATTCAAAATGTTGGACATGAAGAGGCTTGGAGAATCTTCTTCAACAGGAGAGCTGATTCCCCTCCAAACCACCAACGGGGGAAAGAGTGCTAAACATATGGCTTATTTTATAATTTTTTCTTATTGTGTTGTCAGTGCTATTTTTTCATAAGTGTATATAGTGATATCGGTGACATGGGAGGTACAGAGGCGGGCAGGCTGAGTTCGGTGGGGGGGGAATGTCGGGGGGAGGGGCCATCGTTCCGGCGGTTCGACCCGGGGGAGGGGGGGCCTTGCGTGTTGTGACATGCCAGGGAAGAAGGCAGAGCCGGAGAAATACAAAAGTATACTTTCAGAAAATAAATCTTTTTTTACTTGGGTAAATAATACAATCTTGTTTTGTATGGTCATCTTAAAATGCCCAGCACAGCTGTTGAAAGTGCAATACACACAATATAAAAAACATGAAATAGTCATAAAAAAAAGAAATCAAAACAGTTATTGCTACATATAAGAGATGTGTTCCTCATCTTAGGCGTAATCATATACCTACAGCGTGCATGTAGAACAATCAAAGGTCCTATTGAGTCCAGTCTAAATCTCATTGCTTACTCAAGAAACCTATGAAGCTAAGCACCATACTATATGCAAGTTTTCTTAATATAAGACATCCCCTCGTGGCTCACGCTCTGATAGAGACATCATGAACGCTGCGTTAAGTTACACTGTAAACTCTTAATTCATCTTTGCTCTTTGAATAAATACACCAGGAACAGTGTTTCAACACTGTCGACGCATGTGGAACAAATCAACATTCACAAAAAAGGTGTCGATAAAGTTCTTAAATACACAAGTAAACAGGACGTCTGATTTTCAAGTGGGTGACGCAGACACACAGGGCTAAAAAGGAAAGAAAAAGAAGAACGGTGATCGATCCAAAATCACACTACAAGCATCCTCAAGAGTGACCTAGTCCAGGGCTTGAGTTAAAGTAATATTGAACCTGTGGTTGTGTAGCTCCCTGGCCACGATTAAGGGCTGGTCCACACCACGTACCTGAGGACGGAACGTCTTGCTTTTCATTCTGGCACCCATGTTAACAGGTTAGAGCGGCTACACAGCCCGTGTTAACAGGTTAGAGCAGCTAAACAGCCCATGTTCACTGGTTAGAGCAGCTACACAGCCCGTGTTAACAGGTTAGAGCAGCTACACAGCCCATGTTCACTGGTTAGAGCAGCTACACAGCCCGTGTTAACAGGTTAGAGCGGCTACACAGCCCGTGTTAACAGGTTAGAGCAGCTACACAGCCCGTGTTAACAGGTTAGAGCAGCTAAACAGCCCATGTTCACTGGTTAGAGCAGCTACACAGCCCGTGTTCACTGGTTAGAGCGGCTACACAGCCCATGTTCACTGGTTAGAGCAGCTACACAGCCCGTGTTCACTGGTTAGAGCAGCTACACAGCCCGTGTTAACAGGTTAGAGCAGCTAAACAGCCCATGTTCACTGGTTAGAGCAGCTACACAGCCCGTGTTCACTGGTTAGAGCGGCTACACAGCCCATGTTCACTGGTTAGAGCAGCTACACAGCCCGTGTTAACAGGTTAGAGCGGCTACACAGCCCGTGTTAACATGTTAGAGCAGCTAAACAGCCCGCGTTAACAGGTTAGAGCCGCTACACAGGACACAGCCCACATTAACAGGTTAGAGCAGCTACTGTACACAGCCCATGTTAACCGGTGAGAGCAGCTAATACATATTGCAGACAGACTCTCAAAATCATAATTCTAACACATATCTAAACAATGTTGTTGTTTCATACAGGGTCTGCCTTGTCTATCTTCCTTTACGTCTTGGAAGTATATGATTTAGAGACTTGCAATACCTATGTAAGTGAATGGAGAGAAAGAGAGAAAGAAAAGCTCATCTCCACACATGGACCACAGGAGCAACCGATGAAGACGTTCTACCAAAGTTCAATACTGCTTCCCTCACAAACTGGTGCCTGTAGGTTCACAGGAATGTAGGTCATAATGCTACAGGCCCTGGTGTCATGTGGTCAAGTCCCACAGTGCAATGTCCTCTCCTTCACACAGCAGTCGATGGTCAAATAAAAATGGTCTGTTATGTCACGTTGTGTCATGTGAACGGTGATCCGCGTCTCGCTGAGCTCTTGGTTCAGGATCTGGAACAAAAGAAAGAAAGGAAATGTACAATATATATTATACGATAATTATGATATATTGTGCATGGTTTGTCAATAAACTGACCACACCGCTGGTCTTAAAGGAACATGCCAACATTTGGGGAAATTAGCTTACTGTCTTACCGAGACAAGAAGATAGATACCAGTGTCGAGTCCTTTTTTTTCGATTTTAATATTCTATTCAATGTCACGGACCTGTATGTTGCCATTAAAAGGCATACTGGGACCCCCCGATGGTGCAGTACCGGCCAGATCCGGCTAGGTGGCAGTATCGAAAGTGCAGTAAACCCTGTTCCAGACCGTGTGTTACATTTAAATCCCTCCGGGCACTAAATTTAGACGGAGCCGAGTAAATCACTTCATCCGACCACTTCGAAACGCATCTGGCACACTCTATCCATAAGTTGTGCCAAATTATGTCCGGGACCAGATGGACACCAATACTGGAAATCGCGATCAGACAATTGGAATATTCTTTTTGGAATACCCCCGACCAAAGGTAAGGACTATCTGACATCAATTTCAGCTTGATCCAACAATGTTTTCATATCGATCCAGCTGATCAGCGTCTGTAGTGTTCAACACGAATGCCGTTACTGGCCATCAAAGCACAAAAAAACGTAACGTGTGTTGTCGGGCCTTACAAATAAATTGTATTTGATTATGATGATTTGATTTGATCTACACAATAAAGAAGAAATACCCCAGAATAATAATCTTTATTTAAATTGTATTATTTTATTTAACCTTTATTCAACCAGGCAGATCAATTATGAACACATTCTTATTTAAAATGACGATCTGGCAGAAAAAAATTATAAATAAATAAAAAGTAGTGAGGGGATCAATGTGTCCATAAAGTCTTTTTCATCTTGTTCCAACTGCTGGGAGCAGCACATTGGAAGGAGGATTGACCAACTGTTAACACTGGGAACATATAGCAAGATATGGTGAGCAGTTCTGGTATAGTGTAAGCCAATTAATTTCTTGTCGAGAGTATAATGATGAACCTAATTGCTGATTGCTCTCTCAAAAAAAGAAGAATTCAAAGAACTCAAAGAATTGTCATTAATAATTTAGTGTAATCTCCACAGCTCTCATTCTCTGCTACTACTGTGAGCATTATAGCTGGCCTGGATCTCTGGTGTTTAATACCCTGTATAACTGGTTAGACTATTATTGCACTCTGTATATCCACACCCGTCTGAATATACCTGCATATATTCCAGTTTCCATACCTGTGTACTATATCTATATATATCTCTTACCTACTCTTACTAGTTATACCACTGGCCAGTATGACTTCTACCATAGTGTATTCATACCTGTATCAATGTACATAATAATACTGTAACACTGTATACATCAGATGGACATTATTACTCAGTAGTACTCATTTATATATATTCCAGTTTAATCACTTGTACATTGCATATTGCTATTACACTTTACTGCACTCTGGTCAGATGCCAAATTTATTTTTGGTGTACTGTACTTGTGTTATACACACTGTACTTGTGTAATACATTTTAATCTAATATAGTCTAATCTAATCCAGACTGCCCCTGGATAAAATGGCATCATTGTTTACAAACGTTAAAAAGGGTCTATTGGCTGATTTACCTGTTTGGCTTTTTCTGTCCAGCAGATGGAGCCAACGCATCTTTTCCCTTCCGGAGGGCATCAGCGGTAACCTGCAGAAGAGAACCAGCCATGTAAGATAAGATAAGATATTCCTTTATTGATCCCCTTGGGGATCAATACTGTAAGTACTTTCAGTACTTTCAACGTTCAGTTACTTAACAATGTACTTTCAGCTTACTGACACTGAGACCTGCTGAGGGCACTGGGTTTGAAGTTGGTCTACTGTTTAGATATTATGAAAACATTTTCAAAAAAAGCTAAATGTCTCTATTTTCACAACATATTTGTAAAGGCCCCATCAGCGATCCAAACGTAAGCCATAAAAAAACCTACACATTTCTGTAAATATCCTGAAGGTCTATTGACCCAAATGTTGCTTTGAATTATTTCCACATAAAGTGAAGAAACAAGAATACCAGTGTGCTCGAGTATTCCTTATTTCCTTTCAGTTAAAGGAACACACCAACATTATGGGAAATGCTCTTACCGCTTACCTCTCCAGAGTCAGACAAGATGATAGATACCAATTTCCTCTCTGTGCGTTCAGTAGAAAGCTATGGAAGTGGATACGGACCACTAGCCTAGCTTAAAACTTAAAAAAGCTAGGCTAGTGGTCCATTCCCAAAAAGCTTCTTCTCCATCTACAGCTAAAACCCTTAAAAAATATATTTGAATAGACTGTCAATAGGGCTGTTAATTTTCACAATTCATTTGAAAACCTTAATTGACACAAATAATCTCATTACTCTTTTTGACCCCAACCGCTTTTCATAGCTTCAACATCCAGCTACTGTACGGTGGCTGGCGTGTTTACATTCCTGATCACTCTCACATGCAAACCAGGAGAATAATGAGTGACCAGACGTTCCCTGAATTGTCTTATTTCATTATACAAAGTGTCTGAACTGACTTTTGTATTAAACCAAGTTGTATAAACGATGCAGCAGAGCATGGGAAACATGTATTAAAACACGTAACACGTATTAAGTACACATGTCGAGCTACGCTACACAGACTATTTATGCTCACATTAAAGATTTACAAATCATGCATAGAGATTGTCTGCCAACAAAGATAACATCAGACATCAGAGAACACATTCATTCTATCTATGTCTATCACTTTTCCCTCAGATTCATCACTGGTGTTAGATACAAAACTCATCACTGTGTCCATTCTGAGAAGGTTGGTTGGCCCACATGGAGAGTGTGGTTGGAGAGTGGTTGGAGAGTGTTTGGAGTGGTGCAACAAACACTGGTATTTGTAAAATGTTAAGGCCCTTACTGGTAAGCTATCTCCTTATACTACATCATTATTAGAATGGAATGTTGGAACTAATGGAACCCATTCTAGTGACTGGCTGGTCCTTAAGGTCGAGTTTGCTCAGAACAGGGTAAATCGGCATTTTACTATGATGCCCCTAGCTCATGGCATGAACTCCAACATTTTAAAACCTTGATCTCCAACCTTAGTCAGTCAAGTTCTACGTGTTTTAATTGATTTGTTATCCTTGCTTTTGTCTACCCTCATCTTCTCGTCTTATTATGATTTTATATGCTGTGTGATTTTATATGCTTTTATGCTTAGTTATTTCTGTGACTGTAAATGAGGGAAACCTCAGTTGCCTTTCAAGTATAAATAAAGGTATGAAATTAAATTCACAAAATGGATCACCATTCAATGTTATTGAAGACTCTTGTGACTTCTTAAGTACTTTCCCCATAACAACGTTTTCATGCATTTATTTATGACTGCAGCCCCTACTTTTAATTTCAACATGGGGGGGACACTTTAATCTGGGGGCATGGTGGCCCTCCCCCAGGACATTTTGAGCATCAAACACTTAATTTCCTGCATTCTGGTGTACTTATATGCATCAATTTGTGCCTTTTCTGCTTCAGTTTATGGTGGAAATGTCTTTATTTATGTAAAGGAAAAGACAACATTCAGGTACACGCTGACAGTAAGGCTCTCAGGCATTCTGTATTGCTTTCAAATATGTATTCTCCTGTATTAGTATATATAGTTACAGCCAAAGAAGGATATATAAATGTTTTGACCCCCTTATTTCTTACCTCTTTTGGGGAGGGGGTTGTTTTTCATATTAGCTATATTCTTTGAGGGGGACAAATTTACCTCTTCTTTTTTTTTGATCCACTTTTTCTCCCATTTTCAATTTTTCTCCCATCCCAATTTTTCGTATCATCCAATTCAACCCTCCCCTGTCTTTGAACGCTGTTTCATGCCTCCCACAAGCCGGCTGCAATGTGGACTAAGTCATACATAGCACGAGTCCCCTCCGATACTCGAGGTAACAGCAGTCGCATCTTTCCACCTGCGCGGCGCGATCTTTCAGCGTCAGGGGTCTGGGCTTTGGAGGGGCCCCGCCCCCGTCGCTTCCTGATTCTACTGCGCAGGTGCACCAACCGACCTGTAGGAGTCGCTGTCCACAACGCCCGATCCCCACCCATCAGGTTCCCTCCCCCTAATACTGCCAATGTGTATTAGTGCGGACGACCAGCTAAACTGAAAGCAATGTGGAGCGCTGGGCTCGAACAGGGAGGCGTTCCTGTTCGAGCCCAGTCTCCAGTATTCGTGGTGAGCGCCTTGCCCACTGCACCACGTAGCCGCCCAAATTTACCTCTTCTCAATATTGAGGGGGACCATGGGCGGAGTTTATGGGGGTGCAGGGGGTGCATTGCACCCCCTGGTGGCCGGGGGTGAAATTGCTTTAAAAAAATAAAAATAAAAATCAAGATTCTTTTTATTTTAATAAAATTATAATAATTGTGAGAAACAAATCTGAATTCTATTATGTTTTGTTTTACAATACATTCATTTTATAGTAGTAATCATGTCACATTATAAGGCAAACCTTCTGTAGTGTGGCAGTGAAAGGGTTAACGCGCGGCCAAGCACCAAGCAGCAGCAGCAGAATGCCCCGCGCGATAGATTGTAACACTTGTACAAAGCCACTTATTCTGAGATGATAATTAATGTATCTGGATAACCAATGCACGGATTTTGTCGAGGCAGGTAGCGTTATTTCGGGAAAATTGATATCTATAGTCTGGTATATTTTTCGTCCACGAAAAATGGAGGCTGTAATAATTATTATTGCTCGAGACCGAGAGTCTCTATGAATAATAATAATTAGAGCCTCCATTTTTCAAGTCAGTTAAAAATGATCCCCCGTAGTGCTGTGTGTGTGAGTGTGTGTGTGTGCTGCTGTACTACCTAAATAAAATAAAAAATTAGGGGTTAGGGCATTGTAAAAACGCTAAAATAATAAAATAAAGGTCAAAAAAATCGCGCGCACCCGCTGCGCGGCCGCGCAGGGAATCGTTGGCCACGCAGTCGCACCCCCTGGCGTGAAGTTCAAACTACGCCTATGAGGGGGACATGTCCCCTGCAACCCCCCCTAAACCTATGCCTATGGCGCTATGTATTAGATTGACAGCCCTAGAACATACTTGTCTTTTATACATTAATATATAATAGGCAACCATGCAAGGTGCCAACCTGATCATCGGGAGCAATTAGGGGTTAAGTGTCTTTACCTCCTGAGCCACTGTCGCCCCAGACAATAATATACATCTCAGATTGGGGCTTTAACTTACCGGCGAGGGCTGGTTGACAGGACAAGGTGGTGGAGGTCTGGTGGGGGGGTCTGGCCGGGCCTTAGGTGGCACTGCAGTGGCAAGGCGGGGCTTAGGTGGCGCTGCGGGGGCGGGGCGGGGCTTAGGTGACGCTGCAGGGGCGGGGCGGGGCTTAGGTGACGCTGCGGGGGCGGGGAGGGGCTTAGGTGACGCTGCAGGGGCGGGGCGGGGCTTGGAAGCCAGGGTAGGGGTTGATGAGGAAGGTAGAGGAGGAGGCGGGGCCTGTCTCTGTCTCTGCTGGACAGCAGAAGCAGGTATTGGAGGAGGCTTCACAG
This sequence comes from Notolepis coatsorum, assembly GCF_963971535.1. Classification (NCBI taxonomy): domain Eukaryota; kingdom Metazoa; phylum Chordata; class Actinopteri; order Aulopiformes; family Paralepididae; genus Notolepis; species Notolepis coatsorum. Next base: position 76,167,125 of record NC_140180.1, on the reverse strand, counting down.
TCGGGCGCCCAATAGAATGCCTTGCATGAGGGCCGGACTGAGCCTGCAGGTGAACACAATCATGCAGAAGGTTCAGCGACACGTTTTCCGGATTCATAAATATTAAAATATGAATAAAATGTTTTAGGTACTAGTAGTTAAGATAATATAAAAAAAATAGGAAATAAAATGTAATCTGAATAAAAAAATATGAGAAAAATAAACAGCGTAAACAAAGGTGCAGATGAGATGCCCTATCTGTATATCACTGGGGTTTCTTACCAGCCTATCTGAGTCCTGTCTCTTCAGTAGATACGTTGGGTTAGCATGACCAGCGGCGTGGCCGTTAGCATGAGGGGGTTTGGCCTCAGTAGGGACCGGACAGCTGAGGGTTAAAACACACTTATGATGCAAACCTGCAATACAAGGAAACGCCAGCTGTGTGGACCATATTGACATTGACAGTGGAGAAGCTACCTACATTGGTGCGGGAGGCGGGGAAGACGATTTCAGTGGGCGGAGCTTATGCCTGTAGCAGCACCACAGTCCAATAGCAGCCAGTACCACGAAGAGGACCAGGGGGAGGAGCAACAGTACAGGAAGGAGACTGTCTATTGGTTAACAGGGAAAAAAAGGTTATTTCAATGAAAAGTTTCAAGATACAAAGTTTCAACATATTTGTATTATGTATTTTGATAGTAGCCAGCGGACTAATGACCCTTGCGCTGAAGAATCATATAACTCCTTTTGGAAGGTTTTATCGACCTGTGTATTTGCAGTTGTAAAGTCAATCCAAATCACTTGGAGTGTGAATGTGATAGATCACAAAAAAGTACTCGACCACTCTGACTTACCATCTTTAGATGATAAAGTACTCAACCTCTACTGTCATTAACTATGAAGGAACACAACACTCTTAACTTACCATCTTTAGATAATAAAGATTGAAAACATTGTTGCTCTGAAAACCTAAAACTGAGTTATATGGTTCTTCGTCTGAGGTACTCAGCATGTGTTCATTTTGGTTCATCAAGGTTAACAAGTTGACAGGTTGTTAAGTCTCACTGTGGATGATGACCGGTCCACTGTCGTCACTCCCACCTGGCCCTTCCTGGTCACACAGAGGAGGGGCCCAGCCTGGATCACAGTGACAGTTGTGGTTGTTGTTGCACAGCTGCGGAGAGGAGAGGAGAGGAGAGGAGAGGAGAGGAGAGGAGAGGAGAGGAGAGGAGAGGAGAGGAGAGGAGAGGAGAGGAGAGGAGAGGAGAGGAGAGGAGAGGAGAGGAGAGGAGAGGAGAGGAGGAGGAGAGGAGGAGGAGGAGAGGAGAGGAGAGGAGAGGAGAGGAGAGGAGGAGGAGAGGAGGAGGAGAAGAGAAGAGAAGAGAAGAGGGGAAGAGACGGAAATAAAATGGAGAGGAGAAGAGCGGAGAGGGGAAGAGTAAAGGAGAGGAAATGAGAGGAGGGGAGGAGAGGAGAACGGAAGAGTGGCGACGAGAAGACAAGGCGAAAAGGGAAGAGAGGAGAAGAGAAGAGGAGAGGAGAAGGGAGGAGAGGAGAGGACATGAGAGGAGAAGAGGAGAAAGGAGAGGAGAGGAGAGGAGAGGAGAGGAGAGGAGAGGGAGAGGAGAGGAGAGGAGAGGAGAGGAGAGGAGAGGAGAGGAGAGGAGAGGAGAGGAGAGGAGGAGAGGAGAGGAGAGGAGAGGAGGATGTTATTAGTCCTACATGACAACTAAAGACCATCCTCTGGTATCTGACTGAAGGTGGCTAGAACAAGAAGAAGCCTGAGGCCCTCCTCCGTATTCCTAGTGCTCTGACATCCAAACCTAATGTACAGCTAAGCCCTCTCGTCTCCCAGCAGACCCCCCCCCCCCCCCCCCCCCCCACCGCCACTACAGACGCTCACCCCACGACCGTGGCATTTGGCGTTGCACTCGTCTGCCCTCAGAAAAGATGTGTTGCGGCACTCCCCTTCAAAGCATATCTGTCGAGAAGGAAGGAGTGAGAGAGATGAGAGAGAGAGAGAGAGGGGGAGATCGAGGGGAAGGGCGTGAGTCATCGTCATCATACGCCTGCATGTCAGTCGGCCACATGAAAGGGCTCGGCTCTCCCAATTATTAAATGTGCAGTGGGATCTTCAAACGCGGCCATAACACCATTCAGCCTCACCGAGTTCTCCCCGCATTTGGTGCCCGCCATGACCAGGCCCGGGTCCAGAGTGTCCCCCTGTGCCTCGTCCCCTTGGCCGGGCTGGTAGACGTGAGTCCCTCTGCACAGGATCTTCCTGTTGCCCAGGCGCACCGTGGTGTCTATGGGGACGGCGTTGTTCTCGATGGGTTTCGAGGCGGAACTCACGCACTGAATCTTCCCACATTTGGCGTCCCTGAAACAATGAAGAAGATGTCTTTATCTTTCTTTCCACAGTTTTGCCAAATTACATTCCATGATTATTGGGGTTTCAGCCACAAAGTATATAGATGCAAGTTAACAACCGTTAGGCCAATCATCACAAAAAATGCAGGATATATCCAGGTAACTACCCGAAACATTACATTACACAAATTACATTCATATTGAACACTAGGGGGCACTACAAATGTACAAAATGTATGTGGAA
>NC_140180.1:76117748-76162748 GCF_963971535.1 Notolepis coatsorum | reverse complement strand
CTTTCCTGAGCAGTACATACAGGAAGGTTTATCATAACAATAGTCAGGTAATGTGTTCCTGTTTGTTTGTTCACAGACACTCAGCAAAACACTCCCAGAGTGAAGTGTTCTTGAATCTTTTGATTGTATCTCAACAGTGGTTTGTGTTTGTGTTGGTTTGTCAGAAATCCAAGGTTACTGTGTGAAATTCGAAAAGCCAAGTATGCTTATGTTGACACTCCACAGATAACGACGGTCACATAGAAAACACAGAAGAAAATTGCTTAGTATTGTGTACCTACAATCAAAGAAATACACCAGTTATCTGTGAGCAGGGTACAGGCGTGTCCCTGACTCGCAGATTATTTAATACAGCTGACAAGGAGATAGAGAAGTTCACCGAAAAACAATGCAGATGTTTTTGTTTGCACACATTAATTTAATTAGACAATCTTATTGAGAGTGAATGAGTTTGAATATGCCACTGGTGATTGAATCCTTGTGTTGTGTTAATTACATTCGTAGTGAGTACCTTGCAGCTCTGACAGCAGACCCCGTGGGCACACTCTGCTCCGGCTTTCAACGTGCAATTATTGGCATTGCAGCAGGGACTGGTGCACTCCTATGTAGAAAAATGAAAGTACTATTAAGGTCATAAATTATACCCTACTGCCACATGGAAATATAACTGAAAGCATACTACAGGGCCAATTGAAAACACACGCTCATGCACACGCACACACACACATGTGCGCGTGCATGCGCACACACACACACACACACACACACACACACACACACACACACACACACACACACACACACACACACACTCACACACACTTTTGATTTGATTTGAATGATCTAATCTATCCATTATATAATATATCATCACATAATACAGAACATGACAGGCCAGGGATGTACACATTGGGAATGCAGTCAGGTAGAGACCTCTCAGTTTACACACATGTGCTCCATATAGAGGCCTTGCGCAGAATGTTGTGTGTAGTTGTCTTTCTTCCAACATGGCTACCTCACCTGTAACCATTTGAAACCGATTTCGAAGTGAAAATGTCTCATTTCTGTGTAGTGGTAGAGTAGGTAAAACATTGGAGAAAGAAAAAAAATATCCACTGAAACGTGTTTACGAGATCAGAAGATACCAAATTGTTGAATTTTTCTTATATAACAACGCATAGCAACTGTTGTTCTGCACATAGAAACCATTGTCTCTTCTAACAATACATGGAAGACAAACGGGCATTCTAAACATTCTGTGAAAGCCCTCTAATGACAACCAGACAAGAGCACACAATAACATTAAGCAGATATACAATAATACACGGCATCTGCTTTAAGGGTAAGTGGGCGTGCGCACTATACACACACACACGCACGCACACACACACACGCCCGCGCACACGCGCACACACACACACACACACACACACACACACACACACACACACACACACACAAACACCAACATAGTCTCATCAGAAAACGTAAATAAAGTACTAATCAGCCACAGGGGGAAAAGTACATAATGTATGTTATGCTATTGTTATAGCCATGAGTAATATAATGTATTGTATCGGCAAAGGTCCAAAACAAACACAGCAGCCAGGAGTTGAACCAACAATCGTTGCAGTCACAGGCGAGTTCTCTCACCACTATCTAACTATGATTATAGTTATTGTTGTGAAGGATCAGATTAAACCGAATATATATATTTATTTATGGATATATATTTAATAGTATTTGTATATCGTTTGATATCCCTTGTATATTCCTTGTACATATACACTGAATATCCCTTTAGTCTACTAACAGCCCATAATAGTTTCATTCTCTCATTGGACAAGAACTTGGCGCCAGCAGCCAAGCCCCTTGGTTCAAGTTCAATCGTGCCGACGAACATGTCGTTACTAGCCCGGTTCCGCGTAGGAATACGTCTGGCGAAATACGAATGGTACTATTTGTTCACAGCGCATATATATATGGCGCAAGTAAAGTAGAACTTTCTTTTAGTCCCTTAGCCCTTAGTTCTTTACCCTCCAACCTAGTGGCAAGACGTTAAGCCTCACCCACGATACACGTGTGGTGCAGTATGGTCAACTTGGCCTCAGAATGGCATTGAGACATCGTGTGGATTAATAGTTGAATTGTCATAGTTTGGCACTATACCGTCGAGTGGGACGTATTTCTATTAAGTTAATAATAGTCTATTATGTATGGTGCATCGTTCGGTTAGAGTTATAAAGTGAGCAGTACCCCCATCGTTTCCTCGCGTTATCTAGAGTCTTAACCAGGCTGGGCAGACCACGTGTGGTGCTTTCATCCGAGGAGTTCTGGGCCAGGACGAGTGGACCTGCACATTGGATTACCTTACCCGGGCGACGGCGAGCCCTACACGGCTTGGATTATCTACTTGCTTTGGGTGCTTTGATTATGCCATGGATAACAGCCAACACTGGTAAGTGTTGGAACTACCCCCGAGAGGAGTCCAGGTGAGACGGCGCTCTAACCCGAGTGAGGTCGCCTCACGTCTCTTCGTTGTGGACCGGCAGCTACCGTCTACAAGAGGGCCCAACTGTATTCATCTGTGGACCAAGGTTCTGTGGGCACCGTGTTCAGCACTCTGAATTCTCCCAAGAAATCGTTGGCCAGATGGGATATCGCCAGAGGCTCTCCTAACCCCCCCCCCCCTACTGACTTACAACCAGCAGGACCCCCCCTTTAGTATATCCAGCTATAACCATTAAGTACCATCGCTATAGTTCCCTAAAGAACCAGGTTGTATACTTGCTTCCTGCGTAACCAGAGATTGGACATTCAATGTTGATTTGCCTACGAATACTCATTTGCCTTACAAGTGCATTCAAATCATAAATGTCATTAAGTGAACGTTGTATATACCCTTTGCTATATATTAAATATTCGATTTATACATTTGTGTGGACTTGGTTTCATGGTGGGAAAGTGTTCATCATATCTATATCATGTACTGTGTGGCCAGTAGTTAAAGTACATAAAGCGGTAGTGGTTTAATGATACCATACTTATCAATACAGTCAGGGAATTGTACCCCTCAGTTACAATTGGTCCTTCGAGCCGGAGGGTAACTAGTGTAATATTAATATAGTGTTATTAATATTGAAATGGCCTATGATGAACACTCCACGAAACGGTCCTCCTAACGTAGAACGCCCGCGGCGCAGACGACAGCCACCTCCGTACTTAGAGGATTACGCTGTCAGTCAACTACCTAGCCTTCTACAAACGGTAAACGCGGTAAAAGTAGAAAGTAAAATTATGTCTGACCTTAACGACCAGGTTACCCCGACCACAGAGGCCCTAGTGGGTTCTAATGTAACTGACCAAGCTCACGGTGGGGACCAGGAGGGAGCTGACATGCCTTTACCCCCCGCCAATACCGAAGAAGTAGTCCCCGACCAGCCCCGGGAGGAAGACAACCCTACAGAGAGAGAACTCTGCACGGAAGAAGAGGAGGAGAGCGCCGAAGAAATAGAGCTCCAGGACTCCCCAACGAGTACCGCCAGGAGCGGCTCACCTCTACAACCGTCTTCCCCCAGCGAAGCGGAGAGGATGCTATCACAGGCGTTCCTCGTCAGCCTGACAGCCTCTACCGAACGCGATCGACTCCAGGGTGAACGCGATCGACTTCAGGGTGAACGCGATCGACTCCAGACACAGCAACAGAGCGAAGAAGAGCGCATACGCCTGGAGATGAGACGCCTTCAGACGGAAGAGAATATGGCAAGAGACCGAGCAGACACCCAGCGTGCCGCTGCCGGTGCCCAAAGAGAAACAGAGCGCGACCTCGCTCTCATCCAGCGCGAAACAGAGCGCGACATCGCTTTCATCAAGCGTGAAGCCGAGCGCGACAGACTACAAGCGCAACTAATGGAGCAGCTGATCCTCAAGGCAACACCCTCTCCCTCCGCCAGGGGTTCAAGGAACTCGTCGAGACAACAGTCAAGGGCAGCGTCTCCTAACCGAGCAAGCGACCCTGAACTTGACCAACAGACCAAGCCTATACCCCCCGCAGACCCCCTTCCCCGACCGGTCCAAGCGAGACCCAGCTACAAGGAAGGAGCGGCATACACGGCGGAGAAGCTAAATAAACGACTACAGGATCTAGAGGACCTGATAGAAGAAGAAGAGGGAGAGGAGGAGAACCAAGCCCGACGACAGCACAGTACTCCACTGGACCAGGAGGTCCAGTGCAGCCCAGGCTATACCCCCGCGGCGCTGCGCTACAGACCCCCGACTCTATTCACGGGTGAGCATGACGCACGACCAGCCCCGAGGAATAGCACCTGGACCAGCGGGCCATGGTACCCTGCCGGTACCAGCCCACAGAGAGGCGCAAGAGGAGACTCGCCTAGGAGGCCTCTCCCCCAACGCTCGCCGATGTATCAGCCATCCACGGCGTCATACATTGGTACACCGACGTTTCCAGACTTCACCTATGAGAATCGAGCACAGTACATGGAGCTCCGGATGTGCTTAGAGACAATGATGGTGGATGTCGCTGATGAACGCCACAAGTATGCAATATTACTGAAGCACCTGAAAGTACCCCGAGCGCACAATATAGCGCTAGCCTATGCCACCTCTACGACCCCATACACCGCGGCTCTAGCAGCGCTGGACCAGAGATATGGACGTATATGGGATTACGTAATCCAAGAGATAAGGCATATTGACCGCCTACCCCCAGCAACAGACAATCGCTCATTAGACGACCTGTCTATAAAAGTGCAGTCCCTGGTAGGGATGCTGGGAGCGCAACGAGAAAAGGGTATGCACGAGCTATACGCCAACTCTAACGTCGAGAGGATTTTAGAGAAGCTGCCACCTGCCAGACAAGAGCGCTTCAGGCGGCAGAGAGACCACCATGATCCTAACGGTCCCGAACCATCCCTCCTCGATCTAGCCGACTTCCTGGCGAGAGAAGTCAGCAGCTTACGACTGGATACGTTCGTGCGGAGCACACCAAGCTCCAGAGAGGGACCTAGGAGAATAAACGATGGAAGAAGATCGGTGACTGTCATGCACCAATCAGAATCAGTACCGAGCAGTAAGAACCACAGTACCCCCTCGAGGAAAGAGAAGTGGAAGATGGTGTGCCCGTACTGCGAGAAGGAACACTGGCTGTCACAATGTGACCTGTTCACCAAGATGAATGCAGAAGAAGTGAGTCAATGGATAAAGTCCAACAGGCGCTGTTACCGATGTGCGCGCAGTCACATGGCAGCCGAGTGCCGCCTAAAGAAGAGGTGCAGTCGGTGTGACGGAGCCCACCTAGATGTCCTACACGACAGTAACAGAAGAAAGCCTGCACCTGCACCATCGAGCAGCACCAAGGCAAGTGTCATGTACATTGACCCCGCCAGCAGCAGCGGCGCCCAAGTGCTCTTAAAGGTAGTCCGTGTAACATTGAGCTACCAAGATAAAGTCATGGACACTTACGCCGTCCTTGATGACGGGTCAGAGAAGACCCTTCTGCTCGCGTCCGCTGCGGCCCAGCTGGGACTGCGGGGGAGCGAGAACCAAATGACGATTCGGACAATAAGAAGAGATTTAAAGACGATAAAAGGCGAGAATGTCTCCTTCACTATCGCAGCAAGCGGGCAGCCAGAGCGACGGTATAGGATTACAAATGCTTTCACCAGCCAAGAAATAGGACTATCACAGTACACCTACCCCATCGCCAAGCTGATGGATAAATATGTGCACCTGCGTCAACTACCTATCCCGCTCATAGACGGCGCCACCCCGACCCTGCTGATAGGCTCCGACCATGCAGACCTCATAGTCCCGATAGACCGGGTCCATACAGGACCCAGAGGCTGTCCTGCAGCAGTCGAGACCCGCCTAGGATGGACACTACAAGGCCCCCTCGCTAAATCTCTCAACCGAACAGCAGCCACTAGCTGCCTCCACTCCAGAGTGACAGAAGAAGACACCACTCTCCTGCAGCATGTCGAGAGGCTATGGACACTAGAGACAATGCCCTTTAAGAACGAAAAGAAAGATATTCGTTCTAAAGAAGACATTTACGCCATAAACCTCCTCGAGCAAGGGACAAAGAGAGTCACAGTCGGCGGAGTGATGAGATACGCAACTCCACTCCTGAGGCAAGAGGGAATGCCCACCTTTCACGCCACGAAAGAAGCTACGGAGCGGTATCTATTGAACACAGAGCGGCGCCTAGCCAAAGACCCCGTTCAAGAGAGTGTGTACCGCGCTGAGATTGAGAAGCTAATCACAGCGAGACACGTAATGAAGATTGACATTAAAGAGGCCGATCAGACGACCGAATCATGGTACGTGCCGCACCACAAGGTCCACCACAACGGCAAGGATCGCATTGTGTTTAACTGCAGCTACCAGATCGGATCCCAGAATCTGAATAAAGAGCTCTTGCCCGGCCCCACACTCGGCCCCTCTCTACTAGGCGTGCTACTACGCTTCCGCCAGGACAAGGTGGCTATCAGCGGGGATATCAAAGGGATGTTCCTGCAGGTGAGACTAGTGGAGGAGGATAAGCCCCTACTGCGGTTCCTATGGAGAGAGAGGATCGGAGATGAGCACCCAGCCATCTACCAATGGGAAGTCCTCCCCTTCGGAACCACATGCAGCCCATGCTGTGCTACATTTGCACTACAGAAACACGTCGCAGAGGACCCAGCAGCAGATGAAGAGGTCCGACACAGTGTGAAGAACAGTTTCTACGTGGACAACTGTTTACAAAGCGTTTCGACTCAAGAAGAAGCCGAGGCTCTCCTACTCAAGCTACGCGCCTCCCTGATCAAAGGCGGCTTTGATCTCAGGCAGTGGGCCAGCAGCGACCCGCACGTATTGAGCAGCCTCTCCCCCGCGGACAAGGCTGCCAGCAGCGAGACCTGGATGGCGACCATCCCAGGAGAAGCCCAAGAAATGACACTAGGATTAGTCTGGCGCTTCAAAACAGACTCGCTCCACTATAGACACAAACCCCTGACCACGGAGCAGGGAAGGTCGACGGCGATACCGACCACCAGACGGAGTGTGTACAGAACACTCGCCAGACAATATGACCCGTTGGGATGTATTCTACCTTACACCACCAGGGCAAAGATGATTGTACGAGCACTATGGGACAAGGACCAGGGCTGGGACGACCCAATACCCGCACCCCTTGCCTCCACATGGAGAGAGTGGGAGACGGAACTCCGCTCACTCCCAGGCGTCAATATACGCCGCAGCTACTTCCCACCCACAGTGAGGCCAGAGACATGCAAGATGGATCTACACGTCTTCAGCGACGCCTCCGAAGTAGCCTATGGATCAGTGGCCTACTTGCGTGCCCAAGAGAAGGGAGGAGAGATACACACCGCTTTCATCCTGGCTCGCTCAAGAATAGCCCCACGAAAGCAACAATCTATCCCGCGTCTAGAGCTCTGCGCAGCCCTAGCAGGAGCGCATCTAGCTACGTTAATCCAACGTGAACTCACCATTCCGGTGCACAGAACAATCTTGTGGTCAGATTCCACGACAGTACTCACATGGATCAAGTCTGATTCATGCAGATACAAAGTCTTCGTGGGAGTCAGAGTCACCGAGATTCAAGAGTTAACAGAAACAGCGAACTGGCGGTATGTGGACACCAAACACAACCCAGCTGACGTCATCACCCGGGGAATGTCCCTAGATGACCTCACCCGTCGCAACATCTACAGTGACGGACCAGAGTTCCTCAAGCTCCCGGAAGAAGAGTGGCCTACGCCCACCCCACGGGAAGCGAGTAAAGAGGAGGCTGAGAACAAGAAACCTATGTTCTGTGGACTGAGCACAGTCGCCTCCACAGACCCCAACATAGATGATTGCATTACCCTACAGAGTGCGCAGCTAAAGACATTCCTGTGGCACCACCCAGAGATTCAGCCCACTGCCGACATTTCAGCAGCTGACTACGAAGAAGCAGAACTTCTTCTACTACAACGAGCCCAGAGAGACTCGTTCCCCGACGAGCTAGACTGTCTACAGGGAGGAAAGCCCGTCCCATCAGACAGCAGATTGCTCCACCTGGCACCCGAGAGCGACGCCCATAATCTCATCAGAGTGGGTGGTCGTCTGCGGAGAGCCCCCGATCTACCGGATGACGTTAAGTACCCGATAGTCTTGAACAGCCGACACAAGGTCACAGAGCTGATCATAAAGAAATACGACGAGGATGTACACCACGCAGGAGCAGAGAGAGTCTTCGCGGAGATCAGACGTCGCTATTGGATACTTCAAGGAAGAGAAGCAGTGCGACGCTTCCAGCGAACCTGTCTAGACTGCCGAAAGTGGCGCGCGCAGCCCAGCATACCCCGGATGGCTGACCTACCTCCCTGTCGCCTCCGACTCGGCGACAAGCCATTCCACTCCACAGGCATGGACTGTTTTGGCCCATTGTATATAAAGAAAGGTAGAGGAACCGAGAAGCGGTGGGGTATTGTATTCAAATGCATGACCACCAGAGCGATACATATCGAACTCCTTCCAACCATGAGCACAGACTCATTCCTTATGGCCTTCCGAAGATTCACATCACGGAAAGGAAAACCGTCTACATTGTTGTCTGATCACGGGACAAACTTCAAAGGCGGAGAAAGAGAGCTGAGAGAGAGCTTCCAAGCTATGGGCCCAGAACTTAAGACCCACCTCGCTCCATCCCAGAATGACTTCCAGTTTAATCCCCCGAACGCACCCCACTTCGGTGGAACCTGGGAACGAGAAGTACGTTCTATAAAGACAGCCCTGTATGCCGTGCTTGGGGCCCAGACTGTGGCGGAAGAAGTCCTAATGACAGTCCTCACGGAGATCGAGGGAGTATTGAACTCCAAGCCCCTCGGCTACGTCTCCAGTGATATAGCAGATGTCGACCCAGTCACCCCCAACACACTCTTGATGGGGCGGCTGGACCCCGCGCTACCCCAGACAATGTACAGGCCTGAAGAAGCGAACGGCCGAAGAATGTGGAGGTACAGTCAAGTACTAGCTGACAAGTTTTGGAACAGCTTTCTACTCCACTACCTACCGTCTCTACAGACCCGCCAGAAGTGGGTAAAAGAGAGAGACAATTTGACAGAAGGAACAGTCGTCATGATTATCGACCAGTCACTACCCAGAGCTATGTGGCCGGCTGGCCGCGTAAGCAAAGTGATCACCGGTGCCGATGGCAAGGTCCGAGCAGCTGAGGTGCTCGTCCAAGGGTGAACTTACACACGACCCGTGGCGAGGCTAATAGAACTGCCCAGACTCCCAGACACTATCGATGACGACCATGACCCCATGACTTTGTGAGTTGACTGACCCTTACAGCGGACCTTGAGTGGTAGACAGTGCGGTTAATCTGTCTCTGCTTAGCTAATTAGGTGGGACTAATTAGGGGGCGGCTGTTGTGAAGGATCAGATTAAACCGAATATATATATTTATTTATGGATATATATTTAATAGTATTTGTATATCGTTTGATATCCCTTGTATATTCCTTGTACATATACACTGAATATCCCTTTAGTCTACTAACAGCCCATAATAGTTTCATTCTCTCATTGGACAAGAACTTGGCGCCAGCAGCCAAGCCCCTTGGTTCAAGTTCAATCGTGCCGACGAACATGTCGTTACTAGCCCGGTTCCGCGTAGGAATACATCTGGCGAAATACGAATGGTACTATTTGTTCACAGCGCATATATATATGGCGCAAGTAAAGTAGAACTTTCTTTTAGTCCCTTAGCCCTTAGTTCTTTACCCTCCAACCTAGTGGCAAGACGTTAAGCCTCACCCACGATACACGTGTGGTGCAGTATGGTCAACTTGGCCTCAGAATGGCATTGAGACATCGTGTGGATTAATAGTTGAATTGTCATAGTTTGGCACTATACCGTCGAGTGGGACGTATTTCTATTAAGTTAATAATAGTCTATTATGTATGGTGCATCGTTCGGTTAGAGTTATAAAGTGAGCAGTACCCCCATCGTTTCCTCGCGTTATCTAGAGTCTTAACCAGGCTGGGCAGACCACGTGTGGTGCTTTCATCCAAGGAGTTCTGGGCCAGGACGAGTGGACCTGCACATTGGATTACCTTACCCGGGCGACGGCGAGCCCTACACGGCTTGGATTATCTACTTGCTTTGGGTGCTTTGATTATGCCATGGATAACAGCCAACACTGGTAAGTGTTGGAACTACCCCCGAGAGGAGTCCAGGTGAGACGGCGCTCTAACCCGAGTGAGGTCGCCTCACGTCTCTTCGTTGTGGACCGGCAGCTACCGTCTACAAGAGGGCCCAACTGTATTCATCTGTGGACCAAGGTTCTGTGGGCACCGTGTTCAGCACTCTGAATTCTCCCAAGAAATCGTTGGCCAGATGGGATATCGCCAGAGGCTCTCCTACCCCCCCCCCCCCCCTACTGACTTACAACCAGCAGGACCCCCCCTTTAGTATATCCAGCTATAACCATTAAGTACCATCGCTATAGTTCCCTAAAGAACCAGGTTGTATACTTGCTTCCTGCGTAACCAGAGATTGGACATTCAATGTTGATTTGCCTACGAATACTCATTTGCCTTACAAGTGCATTCAAATCATAAATGTCATTAAGTGAACGTTGTATATACCCTTTGCTATATATTAAATATTCGATTTATACATTTGTGTGGACTTGGTTTCATGGTGGGAAAGTGTTCATCATATCTATATCATGTACTGTGTGGCCAGTAGTTAAAGTACATAAAGCGGTAGTGGTTTAATGATACCATACTTATCAATACAGTCAGGGAATTGTACCCCTCAGTTACAGTTATAGTTGAGGTTAGTTTTAACATTCGCTTAATGGTTATGGTTAAGACATAAGTTAGGGTTAAGGTTTGATCACCAGAAGGGGAATGTTTTTAAATATGTAATATATGTACTTATTTGTAATACGTACACTGTATTTTCAATACAATACGTAAATAATACTTATGGTTATAACATAACGTACATTGTGTACCTTTTTTCCTATGGTTGATTAATACTTTATTTACATATTTTAAGCTGCACACACACACACGCGCGCGCGCGTGCACACGCACACACAACACACACACACACGCACGCACACACACACACACACTTACCGCTTCCTCTCCACAGTCACACTCTTCCCCATCCTCCAGGTAGCCGTTGCCACAGCGCTGGCCCCCGTACATGGCCCTGGTGTTGGGCAGGTTGAAGAGACATTTCCCCCCTCCAGAGCTCAGGTAGCCCTTCAGCTCTCGCTGGTTACACGAATTAAACACACTAGGAAACGGGTGGCTGGGACCAGGGGAACAGGAAGACAAAAAGCTTATCATCCCAACTACATTTACATTTAGCCTTTATCCAAAGCCACTTACAAGTTCTGTAAAACAAGTCAGCAGGAGGGTACAGCTCTGGCAGCTAGATATTACATAGTATTTTAACACATTAGACACCAGACCCGAGATAAGTCGGGTTAACTCGCCATCGCTTGAGCACCAAACCCGAGAAAAGTCGGGGTTTGGTCGTTATTTCTTTTATTCTCTATTTCCATTCATAATCCATTGAGGGAGCCTGATGTTATCATTGGGAATTGGTCTGAGATCGCAAACGTCCAATACCGCCGCCTAACGCCTTGCGGCCGGTATTGCACATCCTTGGGAACTCTCTGGCTTGGCCTGTACGTCGATCTAAAAAGTCCGGTCCGTGTTTTCCTAGTCAGGCATGGCGAGCGGTTATAACACATGGATTGAGGATAATCAAGTACTCCCGATTCATGTTCTTTGGTGGATTATGTTGGCAACACGATCGACATCAATACTTGGAATGGCGATCAGATCATTGGAATATTCTTTTTGCAGTACATCCTAGTCAAGGTAAGGGCTATATGGTATCAATCTTGCGTTGATCCGAGCATGCCTTCATTGTGATCCAAAAGTGTTACTGTAACGTTACTCCACAACGTATGCCGTTGGTGACGATGGAAGCATAGAACCCCCCCCCACCCTTTCATGCATGCATGATGAAACATAATACAGATAATATAGCATTGATTTCAGATTGATTGTTGATCCAGGCGAGGAATGCCACGGTTTCTAGTGAAATGCACTAAACGCTGCATAGCAGCGTTTCCTGGGATTACACAGAATTATTCACCACGGTATAAAACGGAAATGTATGGATGAAATTATTATTTATCTTTCACAAATTGAACAATAGATACTCGATGTCAAATGGGCAATCGTTTTATATCCATAGCTATGATATTTAATATAGTTTTAGCCCTGCAAACACCGGCATGTATCCCCATTCATTAAAGCGCTGACACACACGACCATACAGCCCACAGCAACCTCTGGCGCTGAAAGTGTTAAAGTGTGCTCTATAAATACAATGCATTATTATTATTATTATTATTATTATTATTATTATTATTATTATTGTTATTGTTATTGTTGTTGTTGTTGTTGTTGTTGTTGTTATTATTATTATTATTATTATTACTACAATTGTTCCTCTACCCACTGGTTCTATATAAGAGTCAATATCTATTGTTCTATTTCATTATGGCTGCCGCTCAGCGTCATTCTGCACGCACTTCACTTCATGCACGAGCACTGAATAAAAAATTCCACAATGTACCTTTACATCCCAACATTCGTCTGGCCAGGTGTGTGGTCATCTACTCGCCTCCTTCTTCACTTTCACCACAAGGAAGTGCCTTCGGTAGATCCCACACTTGACGAGGTTGTTAGCTGAAGAAAGTTGAGACGTGTTTACATTTTTTCTTGCTTTTTTCTTCTCTCATATATTTCGAAAGAAAAAAGCTAAGTCATAATGTCTACTTCGGAGGGTCGCGCTCGCAACGCTACTCTTCACCAGCGGTTCTCCATCGCCGCCTCTGTCGTGCGTCTTGGAGCGGGGTTGAGGCCTCTCTCGTGGTCGGCAGCCACGCCCGGTAGGCGTCCGATGGGTAGTTTGCCTCTCCAAGGAGCTGGTGCACCAGTGCCATCTCCTGTGCGATGGCCTGGTTCCGGCTCTGGTTCCTCTGCTTCCGGGGAGTCGTCCGCTGTTGGGCGGCCGGCTCCTTTGGTTGCGGGGGATTTGAGACGCAAACTTTTTGCGTCAGCTCGCTCCCGTCGCAAGATGGTGGCTTGCAGACGCAAACGGCCTGGTTTTGGTGAGTGCCAGATGAGGATGCGTCTGTCTCTACATGCCCGATGGAGACAGAGGACTACATGATAGAGGCGGACGGGTTCTTGTTTGAAGGCCCGGTGGAGACATGTCCCCTGCCTGTCCAGGTAACACTGGAGGGGGGTGAGATGTCTCCTTGGGGTTCCTCGTCCGCAGATGTTGGGTTAGAACCTCCGACTCGGCGGCGGGATGCCCTGCTATCAGCCACATCAGAATGTGGCTCCTTGACCAGTAGTCTGCTGTATGTGAGGGACGCGGGCTCGGAGGAGGAAAGTATGTAGGGGGAACTGCGTGCTTTGTTTCCCGAGCTCATGGCGGCGGCGGAGGCGGCAGTCGCAAACGGCGTGCCGCTGCCGCAGCCACTGCCTGTTCCTGTCCCTGATGATCTCATAGGTCATCTATGGCAACGCCGCCCGGTGAGATAATAATAATTTTTCCCCTCAATGGCGGCCTATGTCCGTCAGGGCCAGGTGGTCTCCCACATCATGGGCCTTACTCCCGCCTACGTGCAAGTCACGCGGGTGGCGGGTTTGGTAGATGGCATGAAGGAGGGCGTGCCACGGCTTGATAGGCCGATGGCGGCGCTCCTTTGTCCTGAGGTGGTGTGGGAGCCGTTACGGAAGCCGGTTCCCCAAGGGAAATCGGCGAGGCGGTTGGCATTTTGGAGCGACCAGTCATTTATCTCCGGAACACAATCTCTAGCTGCCACTTCTAACATCGCGCAGCTGCGGAGATTCATGTCCGGGATATTGACGGGCGGCACGGAGCTGACTGATTTACAGCATGATCAGCTCGCCCAGTCGGCAGGAGCCATCCTGCATCTGATTCAGCCGCAGGCTATAGCCGCTGGGAAAGTGCGCGCCCTGGCCACTCTGATCCAGCGCCACCTTTGGCTGGAGCAGGCGCGTGTGCCGGAGAAGAAGAGGGCTCCCCTTCTGACGGCCCCCCTCTCCGAGGCTGGACTGTTCGGGTCGGCACTGCAGCTGATGACCTCAACCTGCAGGGAGATGCTGGAGGAGCGCTCCGTGCTCCAGCCTCATTTCCCCCCGCCCGATGTCACCGGTGGAGTCAGACGGCCGCCGTGTCGTCGAGGTTCCTCCGCCGTGGCCACCGCTGCTACCACCGCCACTGCTGGACCTTCGGCGAAGAAGGCCAGGAGGAGAGAGGGCGCCTCCGCCACTGCAGCCGGCCCATCTACGCCCGGAGGTGAAGGTAGGGATCGTCGAGACCAGCCGCCGATCGTTTACCTTCCCTCCGGGGCTCCACGGGGTGGGAAGCCCCGAGCGGCTCGTGGCAGGCGTCGCTAAGACTTCAGTAACTTTTTCCCTCTGTGGTCCCCCCCCTGTTTCCCTTCCCGGCCCCTCTATGATTTTGTTCGAAAATAAAGAGGCTCCTCTAAAGGGGGACTGTATTTTTTGTTAAAGGGGAACTATCTTATAAATGGCCTTTTTCAGTGTTTAGCATTGTTTCCTAGCTATGTGGACTTATATTAATATGATCTATGTCTCTAATTCTCATATTGGCGCATTCTTCCAATTCTCCTCTCACAATATTCACCCTCACTGAACTGAGTCATCTGAAAATGTGCTGATTTGTGATGTCAGAGAGACACCGCTGCATGATAATGTTCAGGCGAGGCAGTGGTTTACCATTGTGGTTGGAGCCCAGGCTCAAAACGGCTTAAGATCTTGAGGTAGAAAAATGCTGTTTTTGAGGACTTAATTAGAAATACAAAACAATGAATAAAAAAAAAAAAAATTACAGAGGTGTTCCATAAACTCACAGGAATTATGTAAAAGTGCCCAAATAGTGAAAGAATTAGTAAAATAGTTCCCCTTTAACAAACTGTGTGTTTATTCACCAAACATATGATGGGGTTGAATCTTTCGCTAGTATGGGTTGATAGGAGGGCTAGATGTTACATTCATGTTAGAGCTTAAGCAAGGCCTGCAGCCTACACTCGGTTGAAAAAGGGTTTTTTCTGCCTCGACCAGAATCTCCACATAAACCCCTCCTTCCCTCTTCTGATTGGTCAGGGGGTTTATTGGCCTCTCTTTTTCGTTCAGTCAGGGCCAAGCTGGTTTCCCAGACTCTGCACCCATCACAGGCGTTTGAGTCTTGGGTTTCCCCCCGTCATAGCACGCGTCACTAGGTACGTTGCTATTGGACGATGACTTCCGTGAGTTTAGACCCGTATGTAGGGGGGAGAGCGTAAGAACTTACTGTTCTACTACACTCGATATATGCGTAACTTGAGTCGGTTGGTCACATGACTCAATGTTACCGTGACTTTTCAATCTATGGCTCACGTGGGATTCATGTCAGTCTGTGTTTCTTTCTTTTTTAATAAAAAAGTGTGGAGAATGTGAAGCACAACAACCTTCTTGTCGTTCTCCCAGGCGCCTTGAAGGATCAATGTGGGGTCTGTTAGATCTGTCCGTTGATATGTTTTGGGTCCCAACTCATACATAGTGCTAGCTCGGGGTGTTTCTGTTAAGAATCATGCGGGTGGCTAGTACGCCTTGGTTACTTGTTATTAAAACAGCGTTTTAATAAAGCAACTGGGATGGGGGATTTTTTCCTCTTCCGAGAGCCTGTTACTGGGTCTCGACGGATTCTCGTTCATGTCTGGGGGATGTTAACGGAATAGATCAGAACATAGGTAGAGGGGTCTCACGCCCTTGGGGTGGGCCACCGAGCGCGGTATAAACAGGACCGTCTGGGTGGCGCCCTCTTTTCATGTTTTAGATCGACACACATATCTGCCCCTTCTCCTGGAGTAGGCATGTCGGCGTGGTTAGGGCACAGGACTGGTTCTGGTCACGCTGGTCCAGGTCAGTTAACCCGTTGTCCGCCGGGGATGCAGATCTGCTGTTCTGGTACTCTGAGGGCCTTGGGGTTTTTTCAGGGGGAAAAATGCCGGGTCGGCCCGGGTGTCACGGGGTTAGGCGTTATGGAGACCCTTTGTTGGGTACACTTTGTACCTGGCAGTATTATAAGAGGCTGGTTCTCCTTTCTTTCGCTCCTCTCTCACGCATGGCGAAGAGGGGGCTGTTGGGGTGGTCTTCTGGACCTCCTCTGGTAACCCTGTGTGCTTCCCGAGCCGCCGGGCCCGGTCCGAAGTAATGTTTCGTTGAAACCGTAGGCCTGGGATAACCCTTTTTGGAAACTGAAATACTTGTGCTGCGGTATAGCTGGTGTATACTCGCTGGTGTGTTTTGGAGTTTTTTTCTTGAGGGGTTATAGGAACAACCACCGTCTGTGTACCGAGAGGGTGGTTGATTCCCTGGTGTGTTGGAGCAGAGTCAACTCCCGGGTTACCCGGTTGAGTGTGCCCCTGCACGTTCATGACGTCTGCCAATCGTGTCAGCCTTCTCTGCCTCGACCCCCCTTGGGTGGGTTTTTTTTTATGGAGGCTTTGTCATGGTGCTCAACAACGCCAGCATACGCCCCTTCCGCCGTGGGAGCTGTTTTCAGTTGACTCCTTTCGCGCCTGTCTCGTCCGCAGTGCTCCAGGCTCGGGTCTACAGCCTGCTGCCTGGTTTCCCCGGTGCGCTGCCTGCTTCCGTTGGTTAACCTTTTTTGAGTGTTTACGGCCATGCTGACTGCCTGTGTTGCAGGGTCAGTGTGCCAGGCGGTGTACTATTGGGGGGAAAGGGCCCGCTCTTGGAGGGGCCCTATCTGAATACGCTGGCGATGTGGGGGGCGGTGTCACTAAGTGACCGCCTGGTGGGGTCTTGATGCCTGGCATCATTGACCTCTCCGGGCCCCCTTTTTCCAGGGGATCCAGTCCCTTCAGTGGGTCTGGGTCTTCCTTCGCGCTCCGCTGCTACGGCCTTGCCACAGGGTTGAGTTGCTCTTGACCCTGTGATTTTGGGGGCAGTAACGAGGGTTGTTCCTTCCGTTCGTTCCCTGGTGGCATGCGGGTTGTGCGTGTGCGTAGTCGTGGGGTATCCCTCCATTAGGGATGGTCGGGGGGCTCGGTCCTCCCCGGTCTGATGGTTGTGGGGGGCCTCAGCGGGGTACATTTGTCGAGCTTTGGCTCCCGCTCAGCTCCTCTTGTGCAGAATGACACTGAGCGGCAGCCATAATGAAATAGAACGTAAGGTTATGTATATAACCAAGTTCTATGAATTATGGTGACGCTCAGCGTCAGGACGCCGCTGCGGCCCTTGATCTCGCCTTGTGGTGAACGTTTGGGAAGGAGGCGAGTAGGTGACCACACACCTGCTTATGAAGGTAAGCGGATAGGGGTGTGGCCAGACGAATGTTGGGATGTAAAGGTACATTGTGGAATTTTTTATTCAGTGCTCGTGCACGAAGTGAAGTGCGTGCAGAATGACGCTGAGCGTCACCATAATTCATAGAACTTGGTTATATACATAACCTTACGTTAGTGTGTGTTAGTCAGTTAATTAGTTAGTTAGTTAACGTGTTAGTTTGTGTGTTAGTTCTTACGTTAGTTATAAAGTTAGTTAGTTAATAAGTTAGTTTATGTGTTTGTTTGTTTGTTAGTTAGTGTGTTAGTTATTATATTAGTTTGTATGTTAGTTAGTTAGTTAATTAGTTAGTTAGTTAGTGAGTGAGCCAGTTAGTTATTATATTAGTTTGTGTGTTAGTTTGTTAGTTAGTTTGTGTGTTAGTTAGTTAGTTAGTGTGTTAGTTATTATATTAGTTTGTGTTAGTTAGTTAGTTAGTTAGTTAGTTAGTTAGTTAGTTAGTTAGTTAGTTAGTTAGTTAGTTAGTTAGTTAGTTAGTTAGTTAGTTAGTTAGTTAGTTAGTTAGTTATTAGTCTGTTTCAGTTAGTTCGTTAGTTAGTGTGTTAGCTATTGTATTTGTTTGTGTGTTAGTTAATTTGTTAGTGTGTTGGTTATTATATTAGTTAGTGTGTTAGCTATTATATTAGTTTGTGTGTTAGTTAATTAGTTAGTGTGTTAGCTATTGTATTTGTTTGTGTGTTAGTTCATTCGTTAGTGTGTTAGTTATTATATTAGTTTGTGTGTTAGGTAGTTAATTAGTTTGTTTGTTAGTGTGTTAGCTGTTGTATTAGTTTGTGTTAGTTCATTTGTTAGTGTGTTAGTTATTATATTAGTTAGTGTGTTAGTTATTATAGTAGTTAGTGTGTTAGTTATTATATTAGTTAGTGTGTTAGTTAATTAGTTAGTGTGTTAGTTATTATATTAGTTAGTTAGTTAGTTAGTTAGTTAGTTAGTTAGTTAGTTAGTTAGTTAGTTAGTTAGTTAGTTAGTTAGTTAGTTAGTTAGTTAGTTAGTTAGTTAGTTAGTTAGTTAGTTAGTTAGTTAGTTAGTTAGTTAATTAGTTTGTGTGTTAGTTAAGTAGTTAGTGTGTTCATTTGTGCATCTCACCCTGTGGCAGCGGCCATAATGCAGCCCCCGTCGTCTGCTCTGGCCTGGCAGCAGCCGGCACTGTCGTGGCTCATGCCAAAGTTGTGGCCCATCTCATGTGCCATGGTGGCAGCCACGCCTACGGCAGAGTCTGAGTGGTCCTGTTAAAGGGACAAGGTTCAGGTTCTAGTTAGAGGAAGTCCAATTTATAAAGAACAAGGTTCAGGTTCTAGTTAGAGTAAGTCTATTGGATAAGGGACAAGGTTCAGGTTCTAGTTAGGGGAAGTCTATTGGATAAGGAACAAGGTTCAAGTTCTAGTTAGAGGAAGTCTATTGGATAAGGAACAAGGTTCAGGTTGTAGTTAGAGGAAGTCTATTGGATAAGGAACAAGGTTCAGGTTGTAGTTAGAGGAAGTCTATTGGATAAGGAACAAGGTTCAGGTTGTAGTTAGATGAAGTCTATTGGATAAGGAACAAGGTTCAGGTTGTAGTTAGAGGAAGTCTATTGGATAAGGAACAAGGTTCAGGTCGTAGTTAGAGGAAGTCTATTGTATAAGGAACAAGGTTCAGGTTCTAGTTAGAGGAAGTCTATTGGATAAGGAACAAGGTTCAGGTTCTAGTTAGAGGAAGTCTATTGGATAAGGAACAAGGTTCAGGTTGTAGTTAGAGTAAGTCTATTGGATAAGGAACAAGGTTCAGGTTCTAGTTAGAGGAAGTATAAGGAACAAGGTTCGGGTTGTAGTTAGAGGAAGTCTATTGGATAAGGGACAAGGTTCAGGTTGTAGTTAGAGGAAGTCTATGGTATAAGGGGGAGTGGTGGACCTTGGGGGAGTGGTGGACATCTTGACCTTGTGTGTTTGGATAGAGGTTCTCTCACCGAGTTCACTCCCCCAGACTGGTAGTCCGAGCACATGGCTTTGAGGGGCGCCAGTCCGATGGTGGTGCCCTGGAAGGACATGCCCCTGGAAACACAAACACCACCGCTGATTAGTTCCTGTTGTGAAACAACCTAGTGAGGGAGTGACGGGTATTATCACGAGTCACTGAGAGGTGAATCCTCGAGACCATTAGAACAGGGAGAGAAATATCAAGAATTTGCCTTCGGGAGAGGTGTTAGTTGGACAATGTCTAGGCTAACCGGCACTGTCCGCTTCCATTCATTGTGCTAAGCTAGGCTAACGTGCAGCCAGATAGCTTTCTACTGAACGCACAAAGAGGAAACTGGTATCTATCTTCTTGTCTCTCTCTGGAGAAGACGGTAAGCTAATTTCCCAAAATGTTGGCGTGTTCCTTTAAGAGGGATCGCAGAAGGATAGGAGGGGAGACCCTGCGGGAGTTGAGAGCCACTGACGTGATGAGCTGCGCGTTGTCGTTGGGCAGCGTGTGGAGCTGCTTGCGCCTCCAGGCCAGAAAGGCCCCCAGGGTGCTGTAGGGGTTGTCAGACACGGTGATCTTGTTCTGGTCCGACCACACCTCCAGACCAATCACCGCCACGCGGATACTCAGCGCCTTGTAATACTAGGGCGGGGATATGGGTAGTACACACACAGACAGACAGACAGACAGACAGAGACACATAGACAACCGCATGCATAGTCAGTACAGGAAGGTTTATAATAAGAATAGTCAGTTAAAACCCTTGTGTGGTGTTTGCGTTTACTGTTACTCAGCCAATGTTCGCAGGTCTGGTGGAGCCACAACATTAATTGGGTTTTGAATTAAGCGATAACAATTCACGTAAAAAATATGTAACAGATGTTAACTTTATCTCAATTACAAACAATCTAGACAGCATATATGGTTAATATTTGCCATTTACTTCTGCTAGATCACATTTATCAATAAAAAAGATGAGAAAATCTGATGTCTGTAAAAGAAAAACTAAAAACATTATAATCGAGCCATGAATGGAATTAATCATGTTAATCTTGTAAAATATACATTTTCATCAAATTATCACCATATTTACAGTACTTGTTTTCACCTACAATTTCTACACTTTCGGGTCAAACACCCAAACACCACGTATGTAATATAAATGTGTAGGGGGGTGCACACTGTGCACTCAATGAAGATGTGTTCTTTTACATTTTCCTCACATGAAATAAGAACATTGAAAACGGTTAATGGTTTTCACACCTACACATGACGAGACAGGGCAAGGCGAGAAGAACGCTTCAGTCTGACATATGTTTGTGTTCTGTTTGGTCAGCAAATTAAAGGAACACTTTTATTTGCTTTTTTGAAGATAGATTATCAAGCCACCTTGTCAACATAGTTGGCTGCCTCCAGGAGTTTCATTCTGGTCCTCTCCAGATCTTGGCCATGCTTCTGAAACTGCAAAAAACAAGACGAAAGTCTTTTTCTGGTCTTCATCCTCTTAGCAGTTGTTAGTATTGAGCTGTACTGTATTGTACCCATTCTGCAATCTGTTAATAACGTTAACCGTCTGGTCTGTAGTGTGGTAGTGAAAGGTTAACCTTCTGTAGTGTGGTAGTGAAAGGGTTAAACCTCAATGGGGAACTTCTCAAACTTCAATAGAGAAACAGGATGTGCATCGCAACTATGTACCGGTAAAAACCCTTTACTAATCACACTTGTGGTGGGGCTGAACTGTGGTCGAGGGAAGTGTTCATATATTAGGGCAGGCGAGGTACAGGCAGCAAAAAAGATAATAATCGAATTTTTGTCATACAATAGAGGGTTTGTGATATTTAGTGATCTTTAGTCGTATAGAGACGATGAGATGAAGAGTGATATAGGGGGGAGGGGTGGATAAGGGACTCACCTCAGCCTGGTCTGCCACCAGCAACAGCTCCACATACTTCATACTCTGGCTCAGGTCCCTTCGTTCCTGACAATGAAGAGATGGTCTTCAGCAAAGGTTCAGTAAGGGGCTACCAGCATAGACGACATGGTAAAAAATAAATATCACAGTAGTCTCACAGAATATGTACTGTAAGTGGTAGCTCACGACCACGGCCATGGTATATTGTTATTATATCACAGCTAATGGGGGCGTCGTTCAGCTTTTATAAAACGGTCACCTAGTATGGCAATATAAAAGTTATAGACACACTCCGATCATTATATAGTATCTGCTAACTTAGCGTAAGAAGCTTGTGCTAAATATTGGGTTGCATTGTGCGGCTCGGGCGGGAGGCTGGTTTTCCACGAGCGCGGTGGGTGATGCTACTCAAAGATAATACAATTTTTTTTTTATCAAAATTTATTCAAGGATTAAACCCCTTGAGATGCATCATCTTGTTTTCGAGGGGGTCCTCAACGCAACACATGGAAGTCAACAACATCCAGACACATTTTTTATATTTTTTTATCTCATTCATTCCATAAGAACGTAGAATACACATTTACAGACTTTTTTTTAATATGGTCCATTTGCATGTTCTTGGTATCTGATTCTTCTGTCAGAAATACTGTGTCTGTTACTAGGCTTGAGTAAATTGTAATGAACCAAATGAGAATATCAATTACATGTTATTTTTTTTTATCTTTGACTGTGAATAACACCATACTAAAATTGACCAGACCTGAAAAATCTAAGCAAATGAATAAATGGAAGATGATTAAACAGAAGGTTTTGTAGATACAGTACTGAATTCTGCCATCCGGACACATGCCATTTGAAATATGATTATAGAATATAGAATATCAGGCCTAAAATGGTTATGCGATTAAAATGCGATTAATTAGATTAATTAATTACAAATCCTGTAATACATTTTTTTAATCGCCTGACAGCACTAATATATATATATATTAAGGCTGTCAAAGTTAACACAATATTAACGCGTTAACGCCCGATTCTATTAACGCCACTATTTTTTTTAACTCACGATTAACTTTTTCAACAAATTTCTTTTTTGTTTCTGACTCAAAGTGTGTGTGTGTGTGTGTGTGTGTGTGTGTGTGTGTGTGTGTGTGTGTGTGTGTGTGTGTGTGTGTGTGTGTGTGTGTGTGTGTGTGTGTGTGTGTGTGTGTGTGTGTGAGAGAGATAGAGAAAGAGATAGAGAGGGGGGGTGAGAGAGATGAGGAAGGGGCAAGAGAGACAGAGAGCTGGGAGAGTGTATGTGTGTGAGAGAGAGAGTGGGGGGGGGGGGGGGGGGGTGTGAGTCCTCAGCCCTTGTGTGGGTGAATGTAACAAGTTCCTAATGTTTTCTTTCCCCTATTATTTCATGCACTTTATTCATTGTTTTAAATTATTATTTTCTTTTAAGTTATTTTGTGCATCACTCTGTTTTGAATTTGATCCAAATTTGCAATGCATGAGGGTCATCCTTTTGTGTTAAATGGCTGCATAAAGCAAGCATTTGTTGACTCTCATGTTGATAAGATTATTAAAACTTGAAAAATATCAGTTTAAGGTAGATACAACAAAAAAAGAAATGCGATTAATTTGCGATTAATCGCGAGTTAACTATGGACAATCGTGCGATTAATCAGATTAAATATTTAATCGATTGACAGCACTAATATATATATATATATACGGTATCATACAGAGCTATGGGTTACATGCAGGTGTATACTATAATAATGAATCAATCATTTCTTTGAGGGGAAAAGCAATACTTTTATTCCACACCTTATACATTTTTTTAATGATACTCGACATAAAATGTTACCTATAGCACCTTTAATTTGAAACTATTGAGACAAACTATTGTCACTGTCTGAACTTACCCTTATCCTCGGTGGCGTCATCATTCCATGGATGAGGGTATTAAGTCCCTCCCCGTGCTCCTCGTTGCTATGGTGATGCAGGCAGCTTCCATTAGGCAGCCGCAGGCTCTCTGATCGGAACACAGCGTGTGGCTGTGACTGTGTATCCATGGTTACAGGTAGAGGTTCTATCAGGTAGCTGACGCTAGTGTTCAGAGATATCAGTCCCCTGGGGAAACAAAGGCACTCTTAATGGTTCCAGGTAAGAGCATGAAGGCTTAGAGCTAAGCGGTTTCAACCAGTACTACTGGTGTTTAAAACGTATGTGATATTAGATACATTTTCCTACACAAGGTATTGGTAAGGTAAGTATACTGTGATAAGCATTTTTAACATATACATTTACATTTAGTAATTTAGCTGATGCTTTTATTCAACGCGACTTACAAATTGTGTTCAACAAGTCGGCAGAATGGGTTCACCTCTAGCTAGGGTAAGTGGTGTTGTCCATCTAGCAGTGCCGAGCTTGAATGCTACACTCTGAGTGCATAGTAGTATAGACATATTAGCATAGTAGGTAGTAGTATAGGCATAGTAGCATAGTACATAGTAGATAGTAGTATAGACATAGTAGCATAGTAGGTAGTAGATAGTAGTATAGACATAGTAGCATAGTACATAATAGTAACATAACAGTTGGGCAGGTTTCGGCTGTCCTGACTGTGGCAGGAAGTTTGTTCTACCCCCCTGGAACCAGGACAGCAGGATTAGCCTGCTTCGCTTCGATGACCCCCCAAGAGCCTGAAGATGAGCGGCCAGGCAAGGGTGTTGAGGATCTTGAGGGTGTATAGCTAGAGACCATTGACCTGGAGGCAGGAGGGAGACGTTCCCCTTGTAGCACAGAATGCCAGGTCAAGGACATCATTGTCAAAACATATTGTCGTTTGAAACAACATATTTAACAATAGTTAACTAAACAATTTTAAATCTTTATAGTTTGTTTTGATTTTATGTTTTATATCGATATTTTACTGGTTGATGCCAGTAATGTGGACATTTCATTGGTCTGTTGTCAATTGGGGTCCGTTTTCCCTGTGGAGGCCATTTTATGTGGGTATTTAAGATCCATTGTTGTTTCCTTGTCATGTAACCCTGATGAAGGCATGTTGCCCAAATGCCTTGGGTTTAATTGTATGAATAAAGAGCATTATTTTGAACATCCATTGGCCTCCAAAGAGTTGCTCTCCCACAACTGTCTCCACAATACTTTCCCAGCACCAAAGTCGGAGTAGAACATAAAACCACAGCATGCAGACTGATACCATATGTTTGCATGACAAACAAAGACAACTGTATTCCAGGATGGGCCAGGCTGCTAAATCTTGACACGTCCGCATAGCGGATGGGTGGAGCAGAGATACAACAAGTGTCTCAGGTGAATAACCGCTGTTTGTAAACTATCAGCGGGGACCGGGTTGAGAAACACATCATTCTTCAGCCTCCTGGTGCAACGTATTGAGCGCGCAGACCGACGCCAGGCAGCTGCAGAAAGCATCTGGAGATGTCAGCCGCCCACATGTCCCCTGTAGCTACCAAGCCTCTCCCTGATGAGAGCCCCAGAGGCTCTCACTGTGTATGTGTGTGTGTGTGTGTGTGTGTGTGTGTGTGTGTGTGTGTGTGTGTGTGTGTGTGTGTGTGTGTGTGTGTGTGTGTGTGTGTGTGTGTGTGTGTGTGTGTGTGTGTGTGTGTGTGTGTGTGTGTGTGTGTGTGCGTGCTCCATGCTGTGTTAGCATTTTTGTCCAGACACCAGAGAATGCATTAGTAGGAAGATGTATTCATTCATTCATGCTGCAGATGTGGAGTTCTGAGGGCACACATACACACACAAATGCGCGCGCGTGTGTCTCCTGTTTCTCTGGGCCTCCCTAGCAGGAAACATCAGCTGTGTTGGAGTGTCACCAGGAGAAATACTCTCCACGCTGCACTCGTTGAACCACTGCAGGAGCCGATGACCTACTAACTGCCTGGTCCCACATACTGGACTGAATGACACTTCACCCACATCTTGTCTATTCAACCGTGGCTTGGTCGTGGGCTCAGGGGACACTGCTGGGGGAGAGAGCGCTATCTCACCCACAACACCTGCCTGCTTGGTTGTTTCTTACCTGAGTCCTGAGCAGGTGCTGACCGCCACGGTGGAGCCCTTCACACCCTCCACCTCTCCATGATAGAAACAATGGCCCTGCATGGAACACAAGAACAGTGCCAGCTTAAAGCTACGACGTCATTTATTTATAGCAGCAGTGAGACTCATTGATCAGTGTAGCAGCAGTGAGACTCATTGATCAGTGTAGCAGCAGTGAGACTCATTGATCAGTGTAGCAGCAGTGAGACTCATTGATCAGTGTAGCAGCAGTGAGACTCATTGATCAGTGTAGCAGCAGTGAGACTCATTGATCAGTGAAGCAGCAGTGAGACTCATTGATCAGTGTAGCAGCAGTGAGACTCATTGATCAGTATAGCAGCAGTGAGACTCATTGATCAGTATAGCAGCAGTGAGACTCATTGATCAGTGTAGCAGCAGTGAGTCACTGATCAGTGAAGCAGCAGTGAGACTCATTGATCAGTGTAGCAGCAGTGAGACTCATTGATCAGTGTAGCAGCAGTGAGCCTCATTGATCAGTGAAGCAGCAGTGAGACTCATTGATCAGTGTAGCAGCAGTGAGACTCATTGATCAGTGTAGCAGCAGTGAGTCACTGATCAGTGTAGCAGCAGTGAGACTCATTGATCAGTGTAGCAGCAGTGAGACTCATTGATCAGTGTAGCAGCAGTGAGACTCATTGATCAGTGTAGCAGAAGTGAGACTCATTGATCAGTGTAGCAGCAGTGAGTCACTGATCAGTGAAGCAGCAGTGAGACTCATTGATCAGTGAAGCAGCAGTGAGACTCATTGATCAGTGTAGCAGCGGTGAGACTCACTGATCAGTGTAGCAGCAGTGAGACTCATTGATCAGTGAAGCAGCAGTGAGACTCATTGATCAGTGTAGCAGCAGTGAGACTCATTGATCAGTGTAGCAGCAGTGAGACTCATTGATCAGTGTAGCAGCAGTGAGACTCATTGATCAGTGTAGCAGTGAGACTCATTGATCAGTGTAGCAGCAGTGAGACTCATTGATCAGTGTAGCAGCAGTGAGACTCATTGATCAGTGTAGCAGCAGTGAGACTCACTGATCAGTGTAGCAGCAGTGAGACTCATTGATCAGTGTAGCAGCAGTGAGACGCATTGATCAGTGTAGCAGCAGTGAGACTCATTGATCAGTGTAGCAGCAGTGAGACTCATTGATCAGTGTAGCAGCAGTGAGACTCATTGATCAGTGTAGCAGTGAGAGTCACTGATCAGTGTAGCAGCAGTGAGACTCATTGATCAGTGTAGCAGCAGTGAGACTCATTGATCAGTGTAGCAGCAGTGAGACTCATTGATCAGTGTATCAGTGAGTCACTGATCAGTGTAGCAGCAGTGAGACTCATTGATCAGTGTAGCAGCAGTGAGACTCATTGATCAGTGTAGCAGCAGTGAGACTCATTGATCAGTGTAGCAGCAGTGAGACTCATTGATCAGTGTAGCAGCAGTGAGACTCATTGATCAGTGTAGCAGCAGTGAGACTCATTGATCAGTGTAGCAGTGCAGAGATATTCCATTCTGAAGGCAGAGAAGCTCAAATGGGATTTTGTTGGAATAAGCACTTTTAGTGATTTAATCTACGTGGTCGTCCAGTAATGAGGACCATAAAAGACTAACGACTAATAACCACCACATTTTGTGCTTATTCCAACAAAATTCCCTTTGCAGACTTGCAGTGAAACTTTAGCAGAGGTGGAAAGAGTACAGACATATCGTACTAAAGTAGAAGTACTGTTATTTTTATTCCATTTGACTTAAAGGAACACGTCAATGTTACGGGAATTACATTTAGTCATTTGCATGATTATTACATTACATGATGCTTTTATCCAAAGCGACTTAAAAGTTCTGTACAACAAGCCAGGAGGAAGGGTACAACTGCTTACCGTCTTCTCCAGAGTGATACAAGAAGATAGATACGTTCAGTAAAAAGCTATATCCGGCTGCATGCTAGCCTAGCTTAGCACAACGAATGGAAGTCTAGCTTTCAGCCGGATTGCTTTCTACTGAGTGCTCAGTAGAGAGGTAATTGCTATCTATCTTCTCGTCTGACTCTGGAGAAGACGGTAAGCACATTTCCCATAATGTTGGAATGTTCCTTTAAGAAAATTACGGGTGTACAAATCTACTTAAATAAAAGTAAAAAGTAACTAATTGAAAATGTACTGAGTTAAAAACGTTTTTTAAGGTGTGTGTGTGTGTGGGGGGGGGGGGATTATAGAGGTTAGTAAACATGTTTTTCACATGCAGTGCAAGGATAAGATACAGTACATAACGTTCAAATGTGATTACTTGAATTAAATACACCTTTACACTATGAAGTGCATGAACGAAGTGAGGCCAGATTCAACATGACCACATAGGGAGACATTAATGGTCCCTTTTGTGCTGAGCACCCCATAAATAACTTTCTACATTCATTCAAGTCTAAAGAAAATTGCAGCATTCATGGAGTGAATTGTGCTTTGGCAGCTAGACACGCTGAGGAAGGCAGACTCTGGAGTGGTCGATTATAGGCTATTACTGATAATGACAAATGGAAAGATTTAGTGAGTATGTGGCTGCTTGAGGCAAAGACGCTTTGAGGCCTGGGTGTGCACCTGTAGCACACTTGATTGCCGCAGGGAACGTTTGCTCTAGTAGTAGCCCATGTAAGAATGCACATTACACAAGTTAATTGCGAGGAGTGATGTCCCCCGACCCTTTTTAGGCTCACGCTCAAATGATTTTAGCCCCTTAGACCACTTCTTCTAACCCCTTAGACCACTTCTTTTAACCCTCCTAACCCCTTAGGGCCCGTGTCGACTGGGGACGTTTTATGAGTTGTCAGCTCCTTTCTGTCATTAATTTCTATGCTACAGACACGACAGGCGTGCTCCTTTTCCCAGCGCTGCGCCTCGCGTTTTAGCGCTCTCGGCGGCAGCGTTTTTGGGCGGAGCGCTCCTAGCGCATACAGTTGAAACTAGTTCAACTTTTGGAGAGGAGCGCCGCTCATCAAGGTAACTTTTTCCGACCGACCAATCAACATCGAGCAAGTGGCAGTCGCGAGACTCAGGAAAACGCTCTGAGCTTTTTTTTTTTTTTGCTTTTCAAATCGGTCCGCCTTGAAAAAAACGTCCGCTGTGGACACAAGCCCTTAGACTTCTTCTTTTAACCCCTTAGCCCATTGCTTTTCTTTTTTCTTTTTGTATCTCTCTTTCTCCGATTTTTCTCAGTTTTTCTCCCCGTCCCAATTTAGTCGTTGTGCCAATTCCCCCCCTCCCCTACCTGGTTGTTGTGCGCATGTTCTCCTCCTGGTCGGTACAAGGGAACCCTGAAGTATCCGCACGCTTCCTCCGACACGTGCAGCGACAGCCAGTGGCTCTCTTCTCACCTGGCAGCGAGGGCTCTCATTGGTGAAGTGTAATGCGTGGGAGGTCACGCTGCCTTCCTCAAGTCCTGCCTCCGCTGAGCAAGCGCCCAGACCTGACCTGTAGGCGTCGCTGTCCACAACGCCAGTTTCCCACCCACGGCTTCCCTCCCCCTAACCCAGCCAAACGAGTTAGTATAGCGATCAGCCCAAGCCCCAAGCAATACTGACTCCGGGAGTCGAGACCGCAGCCTCTTGCATTGGTGACGAGCACAATCTCCGCTACGCCACCTGACCGCCCCGCCCGTTGCTTTTAACCCCTTTGACCGCTTCTTTTAACCCCTTAGATCTTTTAAGCTGTGAAAACCTGGGGTGACAGGGCCTTTTCAGTCACCTCTTCCCTTAGTGAACCTCTTCCCTCAGTGAACCTCTTCCCTCAGTGAACCTCTTCCTCCAGAGAACCTCTTCCCTCAGTGAACCTCTTCCCTCAGTGAACCTCTTCCTCCAGAGAACCTCTTCCTCCAGAGAACCTCTTCCTCCAGTGAACCTCTTCCCTCAGTGAACCTCTTCCTCAGTGAACCTCTTCCTCCAGTGAACCTCTTCCTCCGGATAACCTCTTCCTCAATGAACCTCTTCCTCAGTGAACCTCTTCCTCCAGTGAACCTCTTCCTCCGGATAACCTCTTCCTCAGTGAACCTCTTCCTCAGTGAACCTCTTCCTCAGTGAACCTCTTCCTCAGTGAACCTCTTCCTCCAGTGAACCTCTTCCTCCAGTGAACCTCTTCCTCAGTGAACCTCTTCCTCAGTGAACCTCTTCCCTCAGTGAACCTCTTCCCTCAGTGAACCTCTTCCTCAGTGAACCTCTTCCTCCAGTGAACCTCTTCCTCCAGTGAACCTCTTCCTCCAGTGAACCTCTTCCTCCAGTGAACCTCTTCCTCAGTGAACCTCTTCCTCCAGTGAACCTCTTCCTCAGTGAACCTCTTCCTCCAGTGAACCTCTTCCTCAGTGAACCTCTTCCTCCAGTGAACCTCTTCCTCAGTGAACCTCTTCCTCAGTGAACCTCTTCCTCAGTGAACCTCTTCCCTCAGTGAACCTCTTCCTCCGGATAACCTCTTCCTCAGTGAACCTCTTCCCTCAGTGAACCTCTTCCCTCAGTGAACCTCTTCCTCAGTGAACCTCTTCCTCAGTGAACCTCTTCCTCAGTGAACCTCTTCCCTCAGTGAACCTCTTCCCTCAGTGAACCTCTTCCTCAGTGAACCTCTTCCTCAGTGAACCTCTTCCTCCGGATAACCTCTTCCTCAGTGAACCTCTTCCCTCAGTGAACCTCTTCCTCCAGTGAACCTCTTCCCTCAGTGAACCTCCTCCCTCAGTGAACCTCTTCCTCAGTGAACCTCTTCCTCAGTGAACCTCTTCCTCAGTGAACCTCTTCATCCAGTGAACCTCTTCCCTCAGTGAACCTCTTCCTCCAGAGAACCTCTTCCTCCAGTGAACCTCTTCCTCCAGTGAACCTCTTCCCTCAGTGAACCTCTTCCTCCAGAGAACCTCTTCCTCCAGTGAACCTCTTCCTCCAGAGAACCTCTTCCCTCAGTGAACCTCTTCCTCCAGAGAACCTCTTCCTCCAGTGAACCTCTTCCTCCAGAGAACCTCTTCCTCCAGTGAACCTCTTCCCTCAGTGAACCTCTTCCCTCAGTGAACCTCTTCCTTCAGTGAACCTCTTCCCTCAGTACAGAGTACTCACTACTCAGAAAATCACAATATAAATGTGATGTATTATTATTATTAGTAGTAGAAGTAGCAGTAGTAGTAGTAGTAGTAGTAGTAGTAGTAGTAGTAGTAGTAGTAGTAGTAGTAGTAGTAGTAGTAGTAGTAGTAGTAGTAGTAGTAGTAGTAGTAGTAGAAATAGTAGTAGTAATGGTAATAATTAAATAAGGGAGATTTTCTATTGGAACCAATCCTTTTATATAGAAATCCAATAAAAATTCTACTGAAAAATAAGAGACTCCCAGGAAATAATGGACCAAGTGAGTTGGACATCTGGACCCTATGGTGTGGTACTGTATGTAGTATGTACACTCAACATCATTGAAAATGAGCGCTTGCCCTCAATGGATTCTTAAGTTGAAATAAAGATTGAATGGATGTCATACCATATTTAATTTCCATTCCAATCCCCCCCCCCAAGGTATGCAACATCAAAGTGTCCCATAGACTTACAGTGTTGGTGGGAGACGAGGTGTGACGCGTCCCACTGGGACCATACCATATCTCCTGATACCCGGGCGCCAACAGCTGCCTAGGAACACAGACGGGGAGAGAAGTACAATCTCAATGACACCTTGCAGGAGGAGATAGATGTGCGGCGTATCGGAACAACAACAAGGAGGGAAGAGGGAATAGTGAGAGGGAGAGAGGGAAGCAGCGGAGGGATGCGGAGCGTAGGAGAGTAGACGACAGAGCCAGAGAGAGAGAGAGAGAGAGAGTAGAGAGAGAGCCTCTTCCCACCAGCACTCAACTCATAAAACATTCATTCCCACAGAGCAACGGGTTCTACGGGAAAGTAACGCCTGAACGCTTCAGACAAAGATCCTCTCAGGGTGATGAGAAGGAAAATAGGACACAATGCAGACGGAGAAGATGGAGGAGGGCTCTGTGTACTTTGTCAACTTTAGCTAAAAGAATCTCCTCTTTAACGGACAGAGTAGGCCAGGTGGGCCAGCTCATTAGTGAGTCTGTGTTTGCCGGTGTGTCTCTGTACCATGTGGCCAAAGAGGATTTAAGAGATTTAGATTTGGTAAACTGAGAGATAGAGTATATATACAGTACAGAGAGTCTCGAATGACAGCTCTGGCAAACAAGCATGGAGAGAACAGTTAACAATCCCATCACTGTGGGAAAAGGCACAAGATATTTCTTTCTTTCTTTCTTCTTCTCTGTGTGTCTGCCGTGTGTCTTTTTTGCGCAGGCGAGTGTCTTTGTGCGCAGGCGGGTGTCTATGTGTGTTTGAGTTAAGGTTGTGTCTATGTGTGTGAGTTAAGGTTGTGTCTATGTGTGTGAGTTAAGGTTGTGTCTATGTGTGTTTGAGTTATGGTTGTGTCTATGTGTGTGAGTTAAGATTGAGTGTGTCTGTGTTTATGTGTGTGTGAGTTAAGGTTGTGTCTATGTGTGTTTGAGTTAAGGTTGTGTCTATGTGTGTGTGAGTTAAGGTTGAGTGTGTCTGTGTGTAATGTATGTGTGTGTGAGTTAAGGTTGTGTCTATGTGTGTGTGAATTAGGGTTGTGTCTATGTGTGTGTGAGTTACGGTTGAGTGTGTCTGTGTCTATGTGTGTGTGAGTTAAGGTTGTGTCTATGTGTGTTTGAGTTAAGGTTGTGTCTATGTGTGTGTGAGTTAAGGTTGTGTCTTTGTGTGTGTGAGTTAAGGTTGTGTGTGTGTGTGTGTGTGTGTGTGTGTGTGTGTGTGTGTGTGTGTGTGTGTGTGTGTGTGTGTGTGTGTGACGTGTGTGTGTGTGTGTGTGTGTGTGTGTGTGTGTGTGTGCGCGTGTGTGTGTGGTGTGTGTGTGTGTGTGTGTGTGTGTGTGTGTGTGTGTGTGTGTGTGTGTGTGTGTGTGTGTGTGTGTGTGTGTGTGTGTGTGTGTGTGTGTGTGTGTGTGTGTGAGGTTGAGTGCGTCTGTGCACGTACGTGTCCTTTTGGGCTCAGGCTGTTCTTGTCAGTTACATGTCCTCATAACTGGCCTAATATTTACATTTTCTGCAGATGCTTGTTTCCTGTCTTTCTTCTTCCAAGTCTGTCTCAATCCATTCTTCCTGTTTTCATTCATAAACTAAGTCTGCCTTACAGCTGGTATCTCTCTCTCTCGCTCGCTCTCTCTCTCTCTCTCTCTCTCTCTCTCTCTCTCTCTCTCTCTCTCTCTCTCTCTCTCTCTCTCTCTCTCTCTCTCTCCTCTCTCTCTCTCTCTCTCTGTCTCTCTCTCTCTCTCTCTCTCTCTCTCTCTCTCTCTCTCTCTCTCTCTCTCTCTATCTCTCTCACTCACTCAGATCCATCAGACGGAGGCCCACGTTGTAGCATACAGAGATGAACTCAGAGGTTCTCAACAAGGGGTCCGGGGGCCCCCGGGGCTCCTTGGAGGGGTTCCAGGGGGTCCGCAGCAACAGTAGGAATAATTGATTTCACTATTGTTCCATTGACTAGAAGTTAAGCCTAATGAGAGACATACTTTTAAGAAATTACTCAAATATAAGGTGATACATAAATATAAAACCTCATTATTATCCTAATTATATTTTATCTATAACATAACTGTATTCAAATAGTGGAAAAAAAAGAAAGAAAAACTATGAAACGTTTGTAACCTTTGCTAAATGATATACTGAATTATGTTTCTTTTTTTGTATAATATAAATAATGTAATGTAAAAAGGGTAGGCAATTATAAGCCTCGGCTTCAGCCTACACCTTTTCGTTTTTTTTAAGTTATACTACTATGCTTTGTAAAAAAAAAAAGACAGAAATAAAATAATTCATTCAACTCTCTACTGGTATCTCCTAATGAGATACTACTGTATAATAAGAATTACTATTCAGATATCTCTACTGGTATCTCCTAATGAGATACTACTGTATAATAAGAATTACTATTCAGATCTCTCTACTGGTATCTCATAATGAGAGACTGTATAATAAGAATTACTATTCAGATATCTCTACTGGTATCTCCTAATGAGAGACTGTATAATAAGAATGACTATTCAGATATCTCTACTGTATCTCCTAATGAGAGACTGTATAATAAGAATTACTATTCAGATCTCTCTACTGGTATCTCCTAATGAGAGACTGTATAATAAGAATTACTATTCAGATCTCTCTACTGGTATCTCCTAATGCGATACTGTATAATAAGAATTACTATTCAGATCTCTCTACTGGTGGCTCCCCACCTATACTGACCCAGACTGTACCAACTCTGAACTCTGTTGCTTATACTCAATGTATACCTGCCTGTAACGTTCGGGAGACTATCCTCCTTAGGATAGTATCCCACTGTCTACCTGGGTCACTCCTGTTGTTATGGGTTCACCTTGTATGTCACCACTGATTGCTGTCATCACTAATTGTCTGTCACACCTGGGTGCTGTCATTGGTTGACAGACTGCTGTCACTCATTGACAGCGTGGAATGTTTAGTATGTGACCTATTTAACGTTTGCTCTATCCTTTGTCCTTTGCTAGAGCTTCACCTAAACCTACGGACAAGATACAGCTGGAACAAGCACAGACATATTGTCTTTATCCCTGTACTTGCATTATTCGCTTTTCCCTGATAATAAACAGTACAGCTGTTTTGGAAGAGTAAACATATCTCCGTCTCGTTCTTCTTCTCGACAACTTGGAAGTCACTTACCCGTTCGGGAATCGTAACACCTGCCTACTGCCTTCACTGTAATCATAACTATCTACCTCAAACTATAGTCTACCAATATAACTCTGTATGATAGCATAATATATACATTTATATATATTAGGGGTGTTAACAATTAATCGAAGATTGATTGATTGATTGTTGGGGATTTACTCGAATGCTGAAATCTACTATCAAGACAATGATGTTACAATGTTGTCTGTCTCGTATTACATTGTAGCTATCAGTAGAATGGTGTATTTTCAAAGCATGTTTCAATGAACAGATAGAGGGTGCAATATAACTATGACGAGGAGGCAACCACCTATGTGTCTGGAAAAATAGGAAGGGAAAAAAACGGCAACTTGCTAAATTAAGTGGGCTAAGAGAAGTGTTGTGTGGGACCATTTTGAGCTGTGACACACAACAGGCTAAAATAAATAACCCAGTCAGTCTGTGCATTATCGAAAACAACATGATCAGTATGGTTGACAGCAAAGGATTTCGGCAAATGATACAAACTGCTTGAGCCAGCGTACTATATCCCATCCTGAGGCACAATCGCTCATTGAAAAGAGGTACACCGATGACAAGTTTGCAGTTGCTCACGCAGCTAGCTAACGTTACAGCTGCTAGCAAGGTTGCATTTGACGACAGACTGTCCTGTCGACCGGAAGCTATGTTACCGTCACTTGCCACTACATCACTGAGGACTGGCGAGTCAGAAGAAGCTTGCCAGGTCGGCATACGGCAGACCACCTTGTGTAACAGTTCAAAGAAGCCATTCCCGATCCCTAGATAAAAATCCGGCTGACTGGTGGAAAGTCTTGTTTCCTCAACAACAACAAGAACAAATAAATAGAGACCCTGTGAGTCAGTCTGAGATAGGCTATTTATGTTCTATCAAGGCTATCTTGTTGCAAAATAATAATAATAATAATAGCCTCATTGAGCGCCAAACACGTAATATGTTTTTAGATCCTTTGATATTTTTCCTCTGATCCTGTTCTAAACCATCATCCGGATCATTCTATGTGTCCCTGGCTCGTTTGCCTACGTTGGAATTGCAATGCCGATCGAATTTCACCAGGTTGAACTCAAAGAAATGGGTCAGGAGAGGCAATGAATGAACCGGACTATCGAGACTCGCTCTGAGGGGGAGGAGCTCTTCCAAAGCAATCGCTAACAAATCTGCTCGCCTCAAAACCTATAGTGTCCCGCAAACACGTGTAATTACATATAAACGAGTAATCACGATCACCGATGGGATCATTGGAATTATTCTTTTTGGATTACCTTCTGGCTAAGGTAAGGACCCCCTATGTCTATTTTACCGAACCTGAAACATGTTTCTGTAACAATCACAGTTTTGTGTTTTACCGGACGTAAAACATGCTCGACAAACACGATCACAGTTTTGAGTTAAAACGACCCCCCCCCCCCCCCTTGATGATTTTGTGAATGCACATATGTACATGGTATATACCTTTGATTTGGGAGTATTTGGGTTCCAGGGGATCAACCAGAACGGCTTGGGCTTATTGCATATAACACGCTTTATCTCGCAATCTATGGAAAAAGACTGGATTATCTTGGAAATGGACGATGTTTAGCGTACGTAATAAACTACAAATTACAGTGTGTAGAAACAAACTATTTCTTACATGTTGGACTAGAAATAGTGTCTGTCAAATAAGCCTACTATTGTCTCCATAGCTATAATATAGAATATACAATAGTGTCCGCAAAGATCGTGAAATATTGTGAAAATGGTCATGAAAAGCAGGCACTAGACAGTGAAGGATGGGGGAAGCTTATGGCGCTCAATGTGTTAAAAAATTCTCTTGTTGCTTCGTTAGTACAGTTGCTTGTTTGTCAGAGTCTTATGTGCGTAATCTGTTATTCAGTTAGGCCTATTGGACATTTTCGTCAACATTTAGTTTATTTATTAAGTAAATATCGAACAGTGTTTGGAACATTTTTGATTGAGTTAAATACATGCTCTTGGTTTTTTAAGTGCCAAGAATTTTTTATTCAATTATTTTAGTTAGCCACATATGCAGGCGCCCGACTGCTTTAAGCCGATACAATGTCTTTTTTTTTTTTTTTTTTTGGTCTTTTTCCCCCTCCATTTTTCCTCCGATTTTCTCCATCCCAATGTTAGTCGTATGCCAATTCCCAGTCCCTTCCTGGTCGCTGCGCTTTACCCCCCACAGTCAGATCATTTGGGAGAGTGGAGGCTACCACGTGCTTCCTCCGACACACGTCCAGCCAATCACCGCTTCTTTTCACCTGGCAGCGCGGATTCTCATTGAGAGGGCGTAGCGTGTGGGAGGACCACACTATCCCCCTCACGTCCAATCCGCGCTTAGCAGGCGCCCTGACCGAACTGTAGGAGTCGCTGTTTACAACGACCCGGACCCACCCCCGCCAGCTTCTCCCACCCTCTGATACAGCCAATTGTATCAGTGCAGACGGCTAGCCAAGCTGGTGACAACCCCGGAGCTGTGAGCTGGATTCGAACAGGCGAACCAAGCTCACAGCTCGGGGCTGGTGACGAACGCAATCTCCGCTCGACCACCTAACCGCCGATACAATGTCTTTTAACCTCTTAAACCCTAGACATATTTTCAGAAAATTCGCCTAAAAGTACATACCCAAGGTAAATGTTTTTTTTTCCCCAGACGTTCACAGAAAGGTAAAGAAACAATATACGTTGTATTTTATGGCAATAACATTCAGGTTTGTTTGACCCGTAAGATATAAACACGAAAATCACATCAATATTTCTAAGAGAAAACTGGTTGGACTTCCGTTGTCGGCGGCTGGTGTGAGCTGGGTAGTGTAGTTTATGAAATGTAGACATCCATCGAAAGCCCTGGGTCTCCTCTTTCTTAGCACTACAACGATTTAATGAGTGCTTCTTCTTCTCACGTCTAAATCGTCCGTTTTCTGGTCATATTTCGCTAATAACACTTAAAATCATTGGTAAATAAACCCAGTGCTGAAAATATACACTTTGACTGTTGTTTTGATAGGGTTAGGGTCTTTACTGAAAAATAAATCACTTAATACGGACTGTATTGATCTATTTGTGACGTGAAATAAATCTCGGCCCGGTACCGATCAGGCTTAAGAGGTTAATAGGTCTAGGCCTCTACGTTTTATATGTTTCATAGTCAATGTCATGGTGTGAGAATGCAATATGCTGCTGCTGTGGAAATAAATCTTTTGATACTTTGGAAACAAACACATTTGTTATTGTTTGGTAAATTTGGTATTTTAGTTACAATTAATCAATTCATTGATCGCTAATATTATCAATGATCGATTTAGGAACGTGCTTGCAATTTTCAACCCTAACATAAATATATATCATATTTACCGTGTATACATATCCCTGAAACAAAGTCTGATCAAATAGGAGCAATGTCTAATACGTATCAATTTGGTGAGTCCTTGACACGGACGAGTCAGAGAGCCACCGCTGTGAGACTGACTCTTCTGTTTGGACAGTGGGGCTGCACTGCCTCTCACACAATAGACACAGACTCTTATCTTCATCACCTAACGATCTCCATTCATGTCTCCTGTTTGTTCATGAGTCATCGGTCAGGCTGGGGCTCGTCCAGAGAGCCTCATCTCGTTCATTAAATGACTCCTCCTCCCTTTTCAAGTTCTCTCAGGATGCGGTGGCGGCGGAGTGGAATTGACCCATCTCAAAACCCTGCCCTCTTTTCTTGGATCCTCCAATTGCAAACCGTTGCGTCTGTGATTGGAG
This sequence comes from Notolepis coatsorum, assembly GCF_963971535.1. NCBI lineage: Eukaryota > Metazoa > Chordata > Actinopteri > Aulopiformes > Paralepididae > Notolepis > Notolepis coatsorum. The sequence continues at coordinate 76,124,780 of NC_140180.1, read as the reverse complement.
GATCAAAAAAGAGGTCGGGGCTTGAGATAGGTCAATTAAAAGAGGGGACGATGGAGATAAATGAAGTGACGACGAGGGGCATTTCCCTCCGTCAGATTGCCCCGCAGGCAGCGGCCAAGGCTGGTAAGACAATGGCTGCCTGTTGATGCAATCAGCAAATCAGAGAGAGAGAGAGAGAGAGAGAGAGAGAGAAGAGAGAGAGAGAGAGAGAGAGAGAGAGAGAAAGAGAGAGAGACGAGAGAGAGAGAGAGAGAGAGGGAGGGAGAGAGAGAGAGAGAGAGAGGGAGGGAGAGAGAGATGAGAGAGAGAGAGAGAGAGAGAGAGAGAGAAGAGATAGAGAAAGGCCCTCTTTCCCCCCCATCAACAGATTAACACTCACGCACATGTTAAAGATATGGAGCTCCTCTGAAGCAGACATTAACACACACACACACCCCCAAGCCCCACCCACACACACCCACACCCACACACACACACACACACACACACACACACACACACACACACACACACACACACAGGGCGTCAAGCAGTCTACCAGGCAACTCATAATTGATCATTATGAGACAGAGACATTCCAACCACTTCTCTCCCATTTCTCTACCATCATTATTCCTTCTGGTCTATATCTCTTGTAACCCCCCCCCCCCCCATCACCTCTGACAGCAGAGTGATAGTGGCAGACCGGCTTGATGATTGACTGAGCTTTAGAGTGTCCCCTTGTGACGTAAAGACTCTCTATTTCGACTATTTCGAGTTGTTTAGTATCTGGGGATAATGGCGTGTGTCAAACTGGTGAGACTACTGGGTCTATCACCTGTCATACTCTGACACTTAACATTTACATTTACATTTAGTCATTTAGCTGACTCTTTTATCCAACACCGACTTACAAGTTCTGTACGACAGGTCAGCAGGAAGGGTACAACTCTTTCAAGCTGAGTAACAATGTCATCAAACAGTGTTGAAACTTGGGTGCTGCAGTGTTGAGTGCATAGTACTAGAGACATATTAGTAGAGTAGGTAGTAATATAGACATTAGTCTATTTGCCATCCCATAGAGCCCCATTGTGAAGTTTCTAGTTGTGGCAGCAAACTGCTCCGCTGCCACGTGGACTCATAGGCAGAGCTCAACTGCAGCAGTTACCCCAGTAACCAAGCATAAGTACCACATTAGGCGCTCTACAAATTAAAGTTATTATTATTATTATTATTATTATTATCATTCTCTTTACAATTGAACATTCCATGAAAATGATCTATAAATTCAGCATCTTCTGAAACATTTATAAACTGAAAATTCATAGATAATGCACCAAAATGAGTAGAAATTTGGTAAATTCCAGTAAATATTGCAATTTTGTAACTTTTTTCTTCTCTTAAGTATCATCAATGGATTCAGCATCCCGAATAACCCCCAAAACCACTCCAACATTGTTGAAATTGATCAAGTAGTTTATGAGATTTGTCCATTTAGGCGATTATTTCCTTACCTTCTTCGCGTGGGGTATGTCTGGGACTGTTGCATTCATTTATTTAATTTCTTTTGGACTTTATGGTGTTTTGTTCTTGATTTATTGTGATGTTTCTTCTTGACTTGTTTAAAGAAGACGTGTCCGCCCATGGGGACATTAACGTGTGTTGTCGGATATTGATTGAAGAAGTGTGTTTTTAGTCGACGGCGAAAGATTGGTCGCGTTTAGGCTTGTCCTAACTGTGGTGGGAAGTTTGTTCCACCATTGTGGAGCGAGGACTGAGAATAGGCGACTTCTCTTGCGAGGTCATATGCCAGGTCTAGGACCTTGAAGCGGATTCATGCGGCGATGGGGAGCCAGTGCAGCTCTCTAAGAAGTGGGGTAACATGGGCTGATTTGATAGGTTGGAGATCAGGCGGGCCGCTGCGTTCTGAATCAGACTACTGGGTCTATAACCTGTCACACTCTGACACTCAAAAACACTCAGTTATGCTGAATAACGGAACTGGGACCGAGAAAGCACTGGGTTTAGTGTGAACTTCTGAGCTTACATTACCTAAATCGGCGCTTTCAGAAATAATAAGCAGCTGCCTAATGCAAGTAAACGATGAAGAAAAGGTCCGATCACAATCAGCATGTGAAGTACATTTCTACACCTCGCAATCGCCATTAGATGCCAAAAATCCGTAACCCATGGGGTTCCAACTCACGGTCTTATCCGCCAAGCGCCCGCAGGATCGAGCAGGTTTGCACCCGACGGCTTTGACATCTGTCCGTCTTAAGGCCTAAAGCACATTGCTCACAAACTACCCCAAACTCTTTAACCTGATTGCATTGCGCAGAGTGCTGAGGGTGCTTTTAAATCAAGCTGGCGTTAGCGGGATCTCTCCCTCGGAGGGCGGAGGGAGTCGAGGGTGCTGTTTGGACACGGTCCAGGGCCCAGACAGACGCCGTGATTGAGGAGACCACCACGGCCAACATCAGGACGGTCTGGCGGCGAGGCTGCCGGGACAAAGGCTCAGTTCAGTCTCAGCGAGTACGGGTGGGGGGTAGATCTGATGCTAATGCCTGGGGTGGGGGGTGGAGGGGTAGATCTGATGCTAATGCCTGGGGTGGGGGGTGGAGGGGTAGATCTGATGCTAATGACTGGGGTGGGGGGTGGAGGGGTAGATCTGATGCTAATGACTGGGGTGGGGGGTGGAGGGGTAGATCTGATGCTAATGCCTGGGGTGGGGGGTGGAGGGGTAGATCTGATGCTAATGCCTGGGGTGGGGGGTGGAGGGGTAGATCTGATGCTAATGCTCTGGGGTGGGGGGTGGAGGGGTAGATCTGATGCTAATGCTCTGGGGTGGGGGGTGGAGGGGTAGATCTGATGCTAATGCCTGGGGTGGGGGGTGGAGGGGTAGATCTGATGCTAATGCCTGGGGTGGGGGGTGGAGGGGTAGATCTGATGCTAATGCTCTGGGGTGGGGGTGAGGGGTAGATCTGATGCTAATGCTCTGGGGTGGGGGGTGGAGGGGTAGATCTGATGCTAATGCTCTGGGGTGGGGGGTGGAGGGGTAGATCTGATGCTAATGCTCTGGGTGGGGGGTGGAGGGGTAGATCTGATGCTAATGCACTGGGGGGGGGGGGGGGGGGCTAATGCATCAGGGTCAGTGGGTCGCATTCTCTCATGGTATCGGATGACATCACCAGGCATGGGGGAGAGGGGGGGAGAGGGGGGAGAGGGGGGGGGAGAGGGTAGGGAGGTGACGTAAGTCAGATTCAACACTCAACAAGGAATGATGAAGGGGCTTTTATTGCAGTGGATCCCATTGTTCACTGTTACACATGTGAAGCGTGTTTAGTGTGAGTGAGTGAGTGAGTGAGTGAGTGAGTGAGTGAGTGAGTGAGTGAGTGAGTGAGTGAGTGAGTGAGTGAGTGAGTGAGTGAGTGAGTGAGCGAGTAAGTGAGTGAGTGAGTGAGTGAGTGAGTGAGTGAGTGAGTGAGTGAGTGAGTGAGCGAGTAAGTGAGTGTGAGTGAGTGAGTGAGTGAGCGAGAGTGAGTGAGTGATGAGTGAGTGAGTGAGCGAGTGAGTGAGTGAGTGAGTGAGTGAGTGAGTGAGTGAGCGAGTGAGTGAGCGAGTGAGTGAGTGAGTGAGTGAGTGAGTGAGTGAGAGTGAGTGAGTGAGTGAGCGAGTGAGTGAGCGAGTGAGTGAGTGAGCGAGCGAGGTATAAGGAGCAGTTTGCATTAGGGCTGGGCGATATCATTTTTCATATCGATAATTATCTATATTTTTATTAGTATTAAAAATATATGTTTTCTTTTAATTATCAAGGCATGATTGTTCTCGCACTGCTATTTACAATCCTATCGCACTGCTATTTACAATCCTCTCACACTGCTATTTACAATCCTCTCACACTGCTATTTACAATCCTATCGCACTGCTATTTACAATCCTCTCACACTGCTATTTACAATCCTCTCACACTGCTATTTACAATCCTATCGCACTGCTATTTACAATCCTCTCATACTGCTATTTACAATCCTATCGCACTGCTATTTACAATCCTCTCGCACTGCTATTTACAATCCTATCGCACTGCTATTTACAATCCTCTCGCACTGCTATTTACAATCCTTACAAAAAAGGATTTGAAAAACGCAGACGCCATTTTGACAGGCATTTCTCCAACAAATCATCAACCGACAAACGTCATTGTGTGCGCACAAGGGTTGGCTACAATTTGAGTGGTTGTTTGTTCTACCAATTGAAAGTATCATCTGGGACTTTGGCTTTTTGTGAGGGCACTGCGTTGTGAAAAGCATTGTGGGCGGACTTCCCATTTGGTTACATTACAGCAGAACGTTTGACCTCCCTACTGTTACCTGGGTCTCTAACCTTCTTGTCTGGGTATTGTTTACAATAACCACCTATGAGCAGCAACTACAGCATGGTTGTCGTCTGTGCAGTTCCTAATAGTTGTACTAAAACGGCGGCACGTGGTGTAGTGGTTAACACTGTCGCCTAACAGCTAGAAGGTCCTGGGTTCGATTCCCGCTTGGGGACCAGGTGTCTGCGATGCCAGGTACCCAGGTGGGGCATCTCCCGGGCCCCTCTGTGTGGAGTTTGCATGTTCTCCCGGTGCTCGCAAGGGTTCCCCCCCCGATAAGATAAACCCAATGGAAAAACATGCACAACAGATCGCTAACGCTGTCACGTCCCTGACGAAGACGGACAGGAGCACTTGGATTGGTCCCTGGGCGTGGCCCACGCCGAAGCCCATGTCTGCTCCCGGCTGCCCTTGGGGGGAAGGACGACGGGATGGGAAGTGCAGAGAACATTTCATCAGCGACTCAGTGCATGTGTGTGTGTTCCTGTGGGTTGCCCATCTCACGTGTGTGTTAACAAATCTGCATGACGGGGGGGCAGGTGGCGCACGGAGATTACGTTCGTCACCAACACCGGGAGACACTAGGATTCACCTGTTCGAATCCAGCTCCCGGCGTTGCTATCAGCTTGGCTGGCCTCTCACACTGATACAATTGGCTGTATCAGGGGGTGGGAAAGCTGAAGGGTGGGTCCTGGGCGTTGTGGACAGCGACCCCTACAGTTCGGTCGGGGCGCCTGCTCAGCGAGGGTTGGAACTGAGGAGAGATAGTGTGGCCTCCCACACGCTACACTCTCCCCGGTGAGAACCTGCGCGGCCAGGTTGGCCTGCCCCAGGCTGCAAATGCGTCGGAGGAAAGCATGTGACAGTCTCCGGTCTCCCGGACCAACAGTAGGGGAAAGTATGCAACAACCAGGAAGGGTGGGATGGGAGAAAAATCGGGAAAAAGGAGGGGAAGAAAGATAAAAAAAAAAAAAAAAAAAAAATCTGCATGACAAATAAAAGCTTATTCTAAAAGGACCAAAGATACAAGGGAGGCTGGCATCACTTTCCACACGTCAGTATAGAGTAGATGAGAGATACATTTTTTACATATGGGTAAAAACTACAAAACGTTAGTGAACTAGGTAACTTTACCGTTAGCTAAGCTATGTTAATGGACCAGCTGAGTCAAATGTTATTGCTAGCTCTCAACAGCATTGATCTGTTAACTAAACAAAGAAGCCATAACCAGCAAACGTTTAATGTTAGCTAAGCTCATTTAGAGCTCAAAGGTAATAAATCAATATACAGTAGGTGTGTTTCTCTCTTGTGTTTGCCAATATAGGCCATAATGCTGAATCTATTTAGATTGCTTAATCTAAGATATTGCTTAATGTAGTATATTAGCCATTCAAAATACCAAATACAGTTCTTACATATTAGGTTCAGGCAAACTTGCAATCATTGTCTACTATATAAATGCACAATTATAAAGGTTTGAATGAGATTATCTTCCAGATTGAAAGGATTTGTTTTCTTGGAGCTATTATTTTAGTTAGTTTATTAGTTTCTGGTTTTTTTGTTCATTCTAGACAGGAACCGTTTCTTACACCCATTACTTTGAATAAGAAACACTATTGGTGTACTGTAAGAAAAATACAAGGATCAAGACAACATACACCTCTTTCACCATTTGTTCCAATTACGGCAAGTTTAGAACTGGACCCAGGTAAGATGGCTGACATATGGTCCTCCCATTCCAGAATGACACATTTTTATCGTGTTTTATATCTATGGTGTCATAGATGCAAAGTGCCTTTCCTGCATGCCGCCACTAGGGGCAGAGCGGCTGAGTGATTGGGTGGCGTGTAGCTTTATGCCAAGCAAGCAGTGCAAAAATTTACCTTAGTGGCATGCAGTAATGCGCCTTTCATTTTCCGCCGCCCAGCGCCCAGGTCGCGCGGAAATAGGCTGTCTATTGCCATTCTCTTTGACAAACTCTAACCTTAACCAGCTCCTTAACAACGCCTAAACTTAACCGTTCTAACCTTAACCAACTCCGAAACCATGCCTAACCTTAACCATAGAAATTATATTGCCATTCTCTTTGACAAACTCTAACCTTAACCAGCTCCTTAACAGCGCCTAAACTTAACCGTTCTAACCTTAACCAACTCCGAAACAACGCCTAACCTTAACCTTAACCTTAACCATGCCTAACCTTAACCGGCGAAATAACCTTAACCGGCGAAATAATACACGTTAAAAAAAAATCACGTTAAAAAATATTTTCGATGGGATTCGAACTCGCCAGCAAACAAGCCATAGGATCCACAGCCATGTGTCCTTGCCAATTGAGCTATTGGTAGATACTGAATAAGGGGCGGTGACTTATATATATTGAGCTCCGCTCAAGGCGGGATCTCATGCGCATGCGCGGGCACCTCGCGCGAGCACGCCGGCGCACGCACGCACCTGAGCGAGCACGCCGCCGCCGGTGCACGCACGGTAGCATTTGTCTGAAAAGAAGGGCGCTTTACCGCACTAGCGTGCGGTGACGAATGCGGAAGCATTTTTGCACTGCTTGCTTGGCATTAACGTACAGGCGATTGGGTGAGCTACCGTATGAGTGGGTCAGTGAAATTGACAGCCATAGAGATGCTGCTTTGCCTCTAAAACCTATGATTATCACAATATGT
>NC_140180.1:75956501-76117548 GCF_963971535.1 Notolepis coatsorum | reverse complement strand
GTGAGCGGCATGGGGGGGGGGGGGGGGGGGAGGAGGGTGGATGAGTTGAGCCACAGTTCTGTGAAGGAGCGGGACAGTTCATTCCTCCGTGACCTCAACATAACCGATCTTTTATTCAACTTCCCACTGTGAAGAATGAACATTTTCCAGTCGATGGAACACACTGCCATAAGGACAGCGTTTGACTTGTCAGAGCAGGCTCACATCTCTCGTATGTTACACCAGTTGTGCTGTGCATCTCTCTTAATAATAATAATAATAATACTAATAATAATAATACTAATAATAATAATAATAATAATAATAATAATAATAATAATAATAATAATAATAATAATAATAATAATAATAATAATATTAATAATAATAATAATTATTGGGGGCGGCTACGTGGCGTAGTGGGCAAGGCGCTCGCCACGAATGACGGAGACGCTGGGCTTGCCTGTTCGAGCCCAGCGCTCCACATTGCTTTCGTCATTCATACTAATACACATTGGCCGTATTAGGGGGTGGGAAACTGATGGGTGGGGATCGGGCGTTGTGGACAGCGACTCCTACAGGTCGATTGGTGCGCCTGCGCAGTAGAATCAGGAAGTGTCGCGGGCAGCGTGAGCCTCCCACGCGTTACTCCTCGCCACTGAGAGATCGAGCTGCGCAGGTGAAAAGATGCGACTGCTGTTACCTCAAGTACCGGAGGGGACTTGTGCTATGTATGACTTAGTCCACATTGCAGCCGGCTTGTGGGAGGCAAGAAACAGCGTTCGTGACAGGGGAGGGTTGAATTGGATGATACGAAATTGGGATGGGAGAAAATATAGAAAATGGGAGAAAAAGTGGATCAAAAATAATAATAATAATAATTATTATTATTATTATTATTATTATTATTATTATTATTATTATTATTATTATTATTATTATTATTATTATTATTATTATTATTATTATTATTATTATTATTATTATTATTATTATTATTATTATTATTATTATTATCTCTCTTATCAGGTTAATGGTAAATGGACTGCATTTATATAACAGCTTTTATCCAAAGCACTTTGCAACTTATGCCTCACATTCACTCACACATTCACACACGTGATGGCGAAGGCAACCATGCAAGGTGCCAACCTGATCATAAGGAGCAGTTAGGGGTTAAGTGTCTTTGATCAAGGACACTTTGACACACTGCCCGGGAGGGGCCGGAATCTAACCGGGAACCTGCCAATCACTGAACGACCTCTCTAACTCCTGAGCCACTGTCACCCCGGTTGAGACACAAAAGCACATTTAGAGTATGTATTGACGTGTGGTTGTCAGATCAAATAGCATAACCACACACAGCACGTGGGTATTGCGTGACTTGATCAATAATACTTGGGGCTAAAAAAAAACATTTCACGTTCTGTCATCCCCTTTCACTGATCCTCCTTTGGTTGTAAATGAAGAGTTAAAGCCCCAATGCATGACTTTCTTTTTTAAATATCAACATGGGGCACACTCACATACGTTCTTGAGAGAGCTCAATCTGTAGATGGAAATGTGCTTTTTCTTTCTTACTTTCCTAATCCATCGTAAATAAGAATATAGACCTGTTTCACTCCAATGTTTACAAATATAAACAAACATTTAAACCAACAAAATACAGCAGATACAATGAAAAATGTATATTTACCTGTTGTTTAGTGTTAGTCATTGTATTGAAAGGTCAGCTCTCTCTCATCAACTAGAGTACACAATACTGCAGCCAGAATGCTGACTAGCACTAAAAAGAGAGACCACATCACCCCAGTTTTAGCCTCCCTTCACTAGTTCCCAGTCCAGTACAGGATCCATTTTATGGTTTTATTATTTGTTTTCAAAGCCCTCAGTGGCCTGGCTCCCTCTTATGAAATGGATCTCCTCTCCCCCCATGTTGCTCCTAGATGGCTTAGGTCCTCTCTTCTGGTGGTCCCTCCATCTAGGCTGAAGAATAGACCTTTGCAGTTGCTGCCCCAAACCTGTTCTACATTTAAATCCAGGTTAAAAACCTACCTGTTTACCCAGGCCTTTTAGCTTTTAAACTGGGCTTTTTTATTCTGGAGAGTTTGATTGCATACCTACCCTGTTTTATGTTGTTTATCTGTCTATTCTTTACTTGTTGTTATATGTGTCGTATTTGTATTGCTTTGTGTTTTATCATAGTGCAATTTATATGTACAGTACAGCACTTACTTACTTACTTACTTACTTACTTACTTACTTACTTACTTACTTACTTACTTACTTACTTACTTACTTACTTACTTACTTACTTACTTACTTACTTACTTACTTACTTACTTATTTACTTACTTAAGAAAGAAATAAAGAACGAACAAACGAAAGAAAGAAAGAAAGAAAGAAAGAAAGAAAGAAAGAAAGAAAGAAAGAAAGAAAGAAAGAAAGAAAGAAAGAAAGAAAGAAAGAAAGAAAGAAAGAAAGAAAGAAAGAAAGAGAGAGAGAAAGAAAGAAAGAAAGAAAGAAAGAAAGAAAGAAAGAAAGAAAGAAAGAAAGAAAGAAAGAAAGAAAGAAAGAAAGAAAGAAAGAAAGAAAGAAAGAAAGAAAGAAAGAAAGAAAGAAAGAGAGAAGAAAGAAAGAAAGAAAGAAAGAAAGAAAGAAAGAAAGAAAGAAAGAAAGAAAGAAAGAAAGAAAGAAAGAAAGAAAGAAAGAAAGAAAGAAAGAAAGAAAGAAAGAAAGTAAGAAAGTAAGTAAGTAAGTACTTACTTACTTACTTACCCATTTGTTTACATTCAGATCACTGTTTAGGCTTTTCTTTCTTACAACATTTGCATAGTAACGTTTATACTGTTGCACAAGTGTAAACTGCCAACTGTGAAGAAACGTTCACTCACAGCTCTTCCTTGTAAAGCAGGGGGTTTACAACTCACACTATGTGTTTCAAGAGTAGTGTTTTTTTTCCCTGTTAGCGACCGGAAACCTTTTCAAGAAATTATGTTGCATCACCTTCTTGAGAAATGTAATAAGACACCTCAGTTAACAGCCATATGTCTTTACATAATGTCAAGAACCTTCCAGAAAGCATTGTGACATCGATTCAATGTTGGAATTAACATGAAAATCATAATTTTATCAGAATCATCGTATAAATATCTTGGCATCTGGCTTGATGAGAAATGTACATTTAAATGCCATGTAGATAATCTTGCAAGTAAAATGCGACAGAAGGTTGGCTTTTGGTCCAGAAACAGAACCAGATTTCCTATGCTTATCAGAAGGAGGGTCGTTGAAGCTGTTTCTGTGTCTGTTTTGGATTATGGAGACGTAGTTTATAGTCATGCTGCTGCTTCCACTCTAAAGCCTCTGGACTCTGTATAATAATACATATAATGTATATAATGGGCGCCATAACTGTCACCAGTGATAAATCTAAGGGCAGAATTATATTAACATTCTGCCCTTAGATGTATCACTGGTGACAGTTATGGCGGCCATCATTGTATCCTATAGATAAGGTCGGGTGGTCCTCTCTGGCAGAGAGACGTGACTTGCATTCTGTTTCTGTATGAAGCCATTATTGGTGATCTCCCACCCTACATCACTTCATTGCTGGATAGAAACTCAGACCCTATCACTTTCACTCTGGTGGTTGGCTTACACTTAAGGTCCCCAGAGTTTGCACTGAAGTAGGAAAATCTGCTTTTAGCTTCTGTGCCCCCGACACGTGCACTGTTTTGCAAAGCATCTTAAAACTCAATACATTACTATCTATTGGTCGGTTTGAATCTTTAATCGAGGATAAATAAAGATTTAATTATTTGGTTGAGGTTGAAAATACAATTTTGAATCAAAGGTTGAATCAACGTTGAATTCATGTTGACAACTGATTTCTTTATGTTGATAATGCAACATTGAATCACTGTTGTTGACTACATTTCAACGATAGTTACACTGACGTTTTAATATTGATCCAACATGTTTCCATTTCAGTTTGCTATCTGGGTTAAAGGTTGACATTCCCCCACCCTAATGCAGGGCAAGATGGCCAAAATATCATAGCACAATATCTTTCTTTAGTTTTGATGGTATAGCAGTATACAACGATAGTTTTCCAGTACAAATCACAATGTGATATGACATCCTTTTTACGTCTTTATCTTGTAATACAATTGTCACAATGCTATTTTGTTCAAATGGTGTCTTTCCTTTACCTTCTTTTAATACTGCTGCAAGGAACAATGCTTTGATTAATTAAAGAAATATGCAGTATGTATATATATATTAATTTGTATTTAACCAGGTTAGACCCATTGAGATTTAAATCTCTTTTCCAAGAGCAACCTGGCCAAGAATGGCAGCAGTACACCAGTTTCAGACAGTACACACAAAACAAAAACAGATCAGCTCAAAAGTGCTTTACAGTAAAATGCAGGGAAGCCATGTACACCTCTTCCTCGGTCTCCCCTATCTCTCTCACTCACTCTCTCTCTCTCACTCACTCTCTCTCTCTCTAACTCTCTCTCTCTCTCTCACTCTCACTCTCTGTCTCTGTCTCTCTCTCTCTCTCTCTCTCTAACTCTCATTCCCTCTCTCTCTCACTCTCTCTCTCTTACACACACACCTATATTATAGCACACACACACACACACCTATATAACTATTTCACAAACACACACACACACACACACACACACACACACACACACACACACACACACACACACACACACACACACACACACACACACACACACACACACACACACACACACACACACACACACACACACACACACACACACACACACACACACACACACACACACACACACACACACACACACACACACCACCACACACATAATGTGACTGATGGTAAGCACTCTTCCAGAGGCTAATCTAACAGCTTGACCACCTGATAGAGAGTTGGGGGGCCTGTCCCTCAGGAGACAGAGAGTAGGGGGGGGGGGCCTTCCCTCAGGTGACAGAGAGTAGGGGGGGCCCTTCCCTCAGGGGACAGAGAGTAGGGGGCCTGTCCCTCAGGAGACAGAGAGTAGGGGGGCCCTTCCCTCAGGGGACAGAGAGTAGGCGGGCCCTTCCCTCAGGGGACAGAGAGTAGGGGGGCCCTACCCTCAGGGGACAGAGAGTAGAGGGGCCCTTCCCTCAGGGGACAGAAAGTAGGGGGGCCCTACCCTCAGGAGACAGCCAGTCAGACACTTCAGAGTCGAGGTGTGTTCATAGGCGCCCACTTAACGGAGCAGACGATGCACGTGCTCCAGGACTATTGAACTTGGGGGAGCAAGCTTGTCTCTTTGCTCCCTCACTTTTTGATCATATCATATGATATAAATATCCCCCCCCAATATATAAATCTTATCGAACCATAACTACGTAATTTCAATCAAATTAATAATACGCAATGACACTTAATAGCAAGTTTTTAAGTTTCCAAAGATTGTGTGACCCCCCACTTTAATGGTTTGATCCAGTGCCCACGGGCCACGGTTCGTCGGCATGACGTATACGACATGTTGGGGGAGGCGGCTTTTTCGAAAGCCCTTGAAAAATTCAGGCTGGATATTGGATAACATTGTGACTCGTGAGGATTATTCTTCGGCGTTTACATCAAAATGGAGCAAATCATCACGTAAGTCGAACACTGTGACTGTATACTAAATGCGCAAACAGATTGAAACTGAATATTTCTCGTATGGTGAGCCTCGGCGCTGCACCGAGTGAATCCAGAGATACAGGATGGTGCGCAGGCGCTGTGATCACCCAACGGCGGAAATAATGCCGCTTTGAGCAGTTTATAAAAAAATATTAAAAATATTTATTAGCAACGCCGAGCTTTCAAACCATCCCGTATCTCTGTGCGAACCCCTCGTGCAACTGTGAGCACCTTTGTAATGTCTCTGTGATACTTGTATAACGAACGGTTCGGCCAGAACCAGTCCTTCATGGTAAATCTAGGTTGGTTTCCCATTGAGGAGCAAGTGACTGTGGATTCACTCGGTGCAGCACAGTCACGAAAGGGGACCCTGATGTAAACAAGACAAACGTCTTTCTCTGGTCTGCATCCCCTTAACACTTTGACTGCCTAAAAACGCTTTACAGCGTCATTGCTGGCCATGCTAAAGTTGCCGGGGGACGCTGTACAGCGTCCTTATATCAATATTTCAAAAATCTGGAATCGGATTCATATTCCCCCTCCGCTGGCCTGATATCCACCAGCAGGACCCACTGAGCTCTCTGGCGGTTCAGGAGCGCCATCTGGTGGCCGATCGGCGCAACCGCTTAACAGGAAGCGCAGTAGAGGTTTTGCTGGTCGGCCCTATTACTTCCGGCCACTCGGTATAGGTTCCGGCACTCTAGCTCGTCACTCTACATAGCGATCGATTGCCAATAACTCGATAAACAACATGATTTGGACGTATATACCATTATACAAGCTGGAGATGGACCGGGTAATAATATATCCCATAATGATAAAATTTCTACTCGACGATGATCGCCCAACGGCGCGCGGAGACTGGGGTGAGTTTCAGCGTGTAACGTTACCATCTTCGATACTAACTGCTTTTATCAACATTTGACCCACATTAGATGATTGGTATAACGCTGCCCACGGAATTATAAACGCCCCCTCGCCCATCCGGTCAACATCAGATGACGTGTAGTAACTTCTAGAAGTACGTCTAGTTGGAATTTTTTATATCGCGCTGATTGCCATCAAACTGTATTTCATCATCAATATAATGCATTTGGGGCTATATATCACGTTCTGGAGAAAGTTGCAGAAGAGATGAAAACATACTTATACATTAGACCATACTTTACTATGAATATGTGAATGAAAAAGTTTAACGTTGCTACACAATGAACAATACATATAGGACTTTGAATGGGCCCTAATAATGGCAATGTAGCAATAGAATTTAAAAAGTTATAGCCCTGCAAAGAAGGGGACTTTCTCCATAGACAAATAGCGCTGGCAATCTATGGTATATCATTAATTTAACCCAAGGCAACCAAAGTGTTAACAATTGTGTGTATTGAGCCGTACTGTATTGTACCCATTCTGCAATCTGTTAAATAAAGTTTTCATTCATTCAGCCGCCGCGCTCACTGGGGCTATTGATAGCGTCAATTAGTTGTTGTTGTTGTTGTTGGTGCTGCGGATGTGAACGGGGCTGGAGGGGCTTTGGGAGGATGGGAAAGTTATTATTATTATTATTATAATAGTAATTGGCTATCATACGTGCCTAGCTAGCGTTAGCTAAAAGAGCCCTCGCAGTGAAGTTATTATTATTATAGCTATCATACTGCAATATAAACTGAGTTTTATAGTGAAAAGAGCAGCTTTATTTTGGTCAAGATTGAAGGCTCTATATTGCAGGAAATTGCACATACAGGTGTTCATTAAATGTAAAAAAAAAAAAAAAAAAAAAAAAATTGCACCCCCACTTTCAACTATAACTAGGCGGCCATGGGTGTGTTCATCATGACTGACACTAGAGAGAGCGGTGAAGCACACTGTGGCAGCAGAGTGGTGGTGCTGCTCCTTGGGTTTCCTCTCCAAGATTCATAAAATATTCCACTCTTACTCACACGCTCGCCAAGATCCAGGTGTGATGAAACCAGGGGAACCCTCTCTGTCACACTGTCCGGTACGCAGGCCCTATAGTGACCCTCTCTGTCACACCGTCCGGTACGCAGGCCCTAGTGACCCTCTCTGTCACACCGTCCGGTACGCAGGCCCTAGTGACCCTCTCTGTCACACTGTCCGGTACGCAGGCCCTATAGTGACCCTCTCTGTCACACCGTCCGGTACGCAGGCCCTATAGTGACCCTCTCTGTCACACCGTCCGGTACGCAGGCCCTAGTGACCCTCTCTGTCACACTGTCCGGTACACAGGGTCACTCTCTTCCTCTCCTTTCCCGTCACCCTTCCATTGTCAGCGGACAGCATCTCACTTCCTGTTTGCCCGAGGCACACGGATCGGGTGTCGTCCCTCTGTCCTCCATACTCCTCTCCTTCCCTCCCTCCCTAGTACATCACTCTCTTCCTTTCTCCCTCCCTCCCTTCTGTTCCTACAAAAGGAATGGACCCTTCCTCACGTGACAGGGTGATAGACAGGCCTCCATCTGGTCAAATAGTAACAATACTAGAACTCTACGGGTCAAACACACATGTGGCTAGGAAGCTTTTGGTATGAAACACAACAACAACAACAACAACAACAACAACAACAACAACAACAACAACAACAACAACAACGACAGTACAGTACTTTATGGAGAGTCACTCACAGGTTTTTCTCCAGGTGCAGAGTCAGCTCCTGTCCCTCAGCCTGGACCACGACCACCGCCTGGGAGGGGTGCTGCCGTGGGAACACAACATCTGGATCATTCAGAACCGCTCATGTTTGTCTGATGTCAAAATCAACAATATAATTTACAGGGGAGATGCTGTTGCTGTTTGTTATTATTTATTTGTTTTTTCAAAATGCCTAATTAATTGTTTTCTATTACCAATTCAATTACTACAGTAATTTAATAATTAATTTAATTGGTAAAACGGGATTGCAGGCTATATTTATACAAGCCTATTGGAAATAGGAGAGAAAGAGGGAGAAAGAGAGGGGGGGGAGAGAGAGGGGGAGAGAGAGAAAGATAAATAGAGAGAGAGAGGGAGAGAGAGAGAGAGGGAGGGGGAGAGCTCACCTCTCCGCTGGAGGAGCCCTCCTGTTGTCCGGGGTGCAGCCATCTGGGATAGGTAATCTCATAAATCTCTACGTGCTCCAGGCTGCTCTTCAGAAAACTCTGTCGGTCCACCTCTGATGATAAAGTCATGTGTTGTTACTTGTTGTTGTTACTTGTTGTTAGCCGTAACATTCATCTCCAGGATTGTTGACAGTCTCTATTGTTATTCGTGATATCAAGGGGCAATACCATAAAATATTACAATTCCAATGGCTATTTGAGCAATAAGAATTGGTTCAGCTCTGTTGGTTTAAAAAAAAAAAACTAAATGAAAACATCTACATTTCAGATTAATTATGCATGCACAGCGAACCAAGAGTTCGTTGGTAAATCCAAACATATTCCCAAACGCAATCACAATATATTCCACTATAAAAATATAATTGCGTGTCTCGGTAATTGGCTCGGGGTAATAATAATAAAAAGGGACTCACCGCTGTACGCGTCGCCTCCAGATAAAGTAGACACCTCACACTGTATGGAAACTATCAGACACAGACACAGCAGGGCAGACCGAACAGCATCAAAACACACATCAACGCGGTCAGGACGCACTCCAGGACACATCCTAAAACAAGCGGCTCCCTTACTAAACGTGGTCGCCTATTGATGTGAAAGGTGCAGAGCTCGTGCACCGAAGAACGTCAAACCGAGAGAAAAAAAGAATCTAGCTATAGACACCGTTGGTTAAACATCGCGCTGAGCCGCTGTCGGTTTTTAGATGGATGGGATGCTTGCAGACCCTGCGAGCGGCTTCTCTTTTCTCTCTAACCCATTTTCATTCGGATGAGCCACCAGCCACGAGCCACACAGCCCCTCCCCTCCAGAACTGTACCGTAACGAGATCAGGCAATGCACGATGGAAAAATATGGATCACTATATCACAAACGTCTGTACTTTATAGCATAATAATAATAATAATAATAATAATAATAATAATAATAATAATAATAATAATAATAATAATAATAATAATAATAATAATAATAATAATAATAATAATAATAATAATAATAATAATAATAATAATAATTATTATTATTATTATTATTATTATTATTATTATAATTATCATATTATAACCGATATAGGGCATGCAATCATCATATTTTTATAGTCAGAGTAAATTATATTGCTTTCATTGTTTATTTTTCTCATGTTTTTATATGCAGATCTAATTTTATTGCCTATATTTATTGTCTTTCTTCTATTACCCTGCCCATACCTGTACCCCCCCCCAAGAGGATCCCAAGAGGATCACTAAAGGAATATCTCATCTTATCTCATAATACAAATCACATTATCTAACGTTACACATACAACACTTTAAATGTATAGGTTACCCAGTAACCTAGTTAATATAGATCCAAATTGAATAGCCTTTAGCCAGTGTAGTTCTTGTAGCCTATATCCGTATTATCCTGTTAAGATGTATATCCAGTTTTTTTAGCCATAGCCTAGAGCCCATATTTCTTGTCACAAAACATTTATGGAGGTTGGTAATGAGGCGAGCACACACAGGTGGTTTTCTTGAGTGAGCAAAGGTATGTTCATGCCTGTCCGACTGGCTAAATCTCCAACTTAAGTCGCTTCTTAAAATAAATAAATAACTTCCAGATTAACATATTTTTCAAAGGAAATGCTGAGGCAGTGTAAAATATCATCTAAGGGAAAAATGCACACTATGGTCAAATCAAAATGCTCAACAAATATCCTGGTTAGATATTACAGGCTGTTAAATCAGCTACAATCTTTTCATAGCTATAGGTCAAAAAAATAAAGGTAGAGCTCTTAGGCTACGTTCACACTGCAAGCCTTAGTGCTCAATTCTGATTTCGTTTTTTTGTTTGACGGTTACATTATACATAATTTTTTTTATGTGGCCAATATCAGATTCCAGTGTGAACTGGTCATGCTCCTGAACTGACCCGCACGTGCAAATGAACATTTAATAAGTTAGACGTAAAGAATTGTGGCAAATGTCAATCTAGAGTGACCTAAGAGTTGAAAGTGGCATGACTGTTCAGACTGAGGTCGCATCAGCGTCTATGGGTTCCTGAAAAGTGCTTTATAAATAAATTGTATTATTATTATTATTATTATTGCAAAAGATCGGATATGAAAGTGGCCCAAATCTAAATAGATTCCGTGTGATGTGTGCTGTTCACCCTGTCATGAAAAAACCCAGATCTGAGTCACTTTGACTGCAGTCTGAATGTAGCCTTAGAGAGCCATGCATGGTAACCAAACCTGGTACAGTAACAAACTACAGTATGTCTCTCCACTACAGGCAGCCCTCCGGTCATTCATACTGAGCCGTTATTTCTAAGTGTGTTAAATGTGTCACAGGCTGCATGCCAGGTGGAGTGTGTGTGGTATTCTTAGATCTGGTGACAGTACAGCTAAGCACATTCATTCAGGTCTCCTCTAAATAGGAGTCCTGGCAACAAGACAAGGCTCCTCATTATTGAGCCAGGTATTGATTTTCGAGGTTATTCCATTAAATCCTACCGGCCTCTTTACCGGCAACGAGCGGGAGATGTTATAAAACACTAATATATTCAAAAAGACTGAGAACTGTGACTTGTGTACTGAAACGGGGACATTTGATATTCACCCACAGAGGGGACCACGCCCCGGCACAAGAGGCTTAGGGGTCTGAAAGAGGATCATGTTAGGGAGTTTGACAGATCAAGTGCGGTTAGGCTACTCTGTATATTCTAAATGTCATTCATGATATCAAATGATCCTATATTTTCAGAAGAGCGCACTAGGGGAGAGACATACAGTATGTGCCCAGGGTGTGTGGGCTAGGAGAGGGACAGGCAGATGGCCAGGGTCAGCGTGCAGAGACTGCCCACGGCAGATAGCTGGCATTCCCCCTATAGCTGCCAACGCCAACTTGACCAGGCATGCATGTGTGTTGCTATAAAAGTTTGCTTCTCTTTTCGACGTAATGAAACTGTGACCGTTTTTACAAGGAGACAGCAATTGGCCACAGAACCCACTGCTTAACATATCCAGTGCCGTTCACGTGAATTCTCGTTTCTGTGCCCCAACGGTTCAGTGCCATAAACGAAGATTCTCGTTTCTGGGTTGTTTTGAATTTTTTCCGATTTTAATACCCGATTCATTCTCAGGGTGCTGTGTGTTGGCTGACAAATGCATAGTGGGAATCCGAAGGTGCAGTACCGGCCGCATCCTACCAGGCGGCGGTATCGAGCTACATTTCTAACATTGTATCCTCAGCTGTGGAATGACTCCAGGTCTCAGATTTCATTTCTTGTTCTCGGCGAAGCACACAGTTCAGCCGGTTACATCGAAGCCCATCAATTATGCTTGATCCGTATGTTATGGTTGTTTATAATGTCGATCAAATGGGGATTGGATCTACCAGATGGCGATCAAGAAATTGGAATATTTTTTTTGGATTACTTTCGGCCGAAGGTAAGAGCGATTTGACGTAAATTCTAGCCTGATCCTGCAATGCCTTCTTAGCGATCGGGCTGGTAACCGTGTCGTGTTCAATGCGAATGCCGTTACCGACACTCGAATAATCAGAAACGACCCCCCCCCCCCCTTTCATGCGTTCATGATGGAACATAATACCGATAATGTGGACTTGAATCCGGAACAATAGCGGGTTCAGGCGAAGAACGCTAGAGTCCACAATGTAATCGATGTGTAGCGCTATTACTCAGCATTTCATGGATTACGATAGACCGCCCTAAAACCATACTTATATTCACCACGGTATAACACAGGAACGTATGGATGAATTTTTTATTTTTTATTTGCATCTTGACCGGAAGAAACCCAGTGTCAAATGACTATAGTACTGTATCCACATAGGCTAGCTATAATATAGAATATGGTTATAGCTCTACAAACAAGGTGACCGTTTACATGGGGTTAATAGGTGGCATGAGGGGTTAACGATGAGTAAGAGGCGTGGCACTGGATGTGTTAAAGGGGCACATCACCCAAAACATGCAGATTTATTTTGCACATAATCTCACACACAAGTCCAAAAACTCTAAAAAGTTTTGCGCACGTTCATTTAGTTTGGCGGCTATTGAGAGTAAATAAGTTTGAATATGGCCACCAGTGATGTCATTGGGGGACATTGAATCCTTGTGTTGTGTTAAGTTAATTACAGCACTGTGAAATAATGTAGATGAAAAAAATAATAGCAATAACTTGTCTTATACAACTCAGGTCCATGGACGACAGTTACGGTCTGGGCAGCTCTCAGTTTATGAGCCTATAGGGTTCCTATTCACAGAATGGCTTTCTGTCTACAGCCTGCCGGCTGTGGAACTCTCTGCCCAGGGCCATCCAAAACTCCCCCACTATTGCTGTCTTCAAGAGGGGTGTGAAGCGACATCTGCAACAATAGGTTGCAGTGGGTGCTTGGCCACCACTCTTGAAGAACAGGAACATGACAAAAAGTAGATAAAAAAAAAAGAACAGGAACATGACATGCTGTAATGAGGCTCTTTCAGAAAATTGTGTAGTCTATTATCTACTTGTTTTATCTATCTTGTCTTCTTAACTCTTTCTTTGTGATTTATTGTATTCTTCTTGGGACCATGTTGGAAACCAATCGACAGACTTTCACATGTTATCCTTGTACCCCTTGTTTTTATACTTTTGTATAAATTGTATGTACTAAATAAAAATCAATCATACCTTACCTTATAATTTTATTGAGCTGTAATTAACACAAGGATTCCCAGATGACATCACCCATGGCCATATTCAAACTCATTCACTCTCAATAATTGTCAAAAATGAATGTCATTGTCATAAATGAATGTGAGCAAAACAGTTTTTGGATGTGGGTGAGATTATGAGCAAAATAAACCAACATTGCTTTTTGGTGAAGTGCCCCTGAGATTATGAGCAAAATAAATCAACATTGCTTTTTGGTGAAGTGCCCCTTTAACTTCTCTAGCTCCTTGTCAGCTGTATTAGGTAAAGAATCTGCAAGTCGTGTACACTCCCGTACTATGCTCACAGATGGTGTATTTCTTTGATTGTACGTACTAAGCAGTTTTTTTCTGTGTTTTCGCTGTGACCGGCGTTATCTTTGGAGTGCCCCTTTAACTGCTTAATTCATGTCACCCGTTATCATTTTTGTTTGGCTCCTGCTTAAACTTCTTATCCATTCCGATGATTTATTTGTTTATATACCGGACTGTGGAATCTGTTCTGTATATAATATGACAGCACTTGGTTTATGGTTCCATCTTTGGCTTTGTTTCACTGGGGCTTTGTCACTTTTAACTTAGCTCTATGAGTGATTGCTTACTTCTATACTTTGCCTTTTCTGTGTGAGCTATTGGACACCTGAAGTTCCCTTGGGATGAATGAAAGTACCTATCTAAGTTGTTAAAGGAACACACCAACTATTTGGGAAATTAACTTATTTGCCATCTACCCTGGAGTTAGACAAGCCGATACATACCCTTTTCTTCTCTGTGCATGCATTAGGCTTAGGGAACAGCCGCAATGTTAGCCTAGCTTAGCGTCATTCACTGGAAGTAGGTGTGCCAGTGTAGCCTAGTTCCCAACAGTCACAAAATACACTCCAAATACAATTCCTGTAAACATGCTGTGACCTGTGTATTTACTAGGGCTGTCCCCGACTAAGGATTTGGATGGTCGACTAGGATTGGCCAAAATTTGCCATTAGTCGACTATTGGTCGACAAAAAAAAAGAAAAAAAAAAGTATAATATTTTAAATTGTTTATTAAATTTTTTTATCATTCCATTTGGGCTGTGGGGGGTGCTTAATGTTTGAAGGAGTCGACTGAAGGCTTCTTGTCCTCTGCAAAAGCATGCAATTGGTCCATCTTGATATTTGTCTAGTATAGTGTGTTCATTAGATGGGTGAAATCCTCTTTCAGTGCCTCTGTGCCTGTTTTCGTAGGCAGTTAGCCTCTGGTATGCGTGCCATTAGCGTTAGCCACGCTTCTATGCCTCTTTTCTTTTGAAAAAAATGATAAAAAAAATAAAATAAAAAAATTAATATATATATATATATTTTTTTTTTATTATATTCGACTAAGAGGTTGGCCAGTCGACTACGGCCCCTTTCTACCGATTAGTCGACTAATCGATTAATAGGGGTCAGCCCTAGTATTTACCATGTGAAAAAAAAACAGATATATACTCGGATTTTTTTTTGCCAAACCACTGCTGCCTGGGCAACAGGGCATAAAATTATTGCTTCCCCCCGACAAAAAATATTGATTAATGAATTTATCATTTAAAGAATGTTGGCAGGTCCAAAAGGAATATTGTTTACATGTTGCAGGCATGTATCCCCTCCATCCATACTTCCCATTTCCCTACGTGGAATATACCTGATTGAATAAATGACATGCTGATGCTCTAGTGCAACATCTAGTGGCTAAATGTTATCTATAGCACCTTTAAAGAGGACATTATGTATCTTTTAAAATAATGTATACAACATGTTTGTTCAAGTCTAAATCTAATTGTAATTGTTTATTTTCAAACACATCTTTTCTCCCTTGTATTAAACATAGTTTTTTGGTCGGTGTAGCAACACACACATTTTCAAATTAATTATTTCCTTCCCTGCCTGGCTACCACACACCTGAGAGCAAAACAACGTTTACAGATGGGTAGGCCTGGGCCATGTTCCTATCTCCAAAAGGCACAAGCATATTGATAAATCAAAGCCAATTCATCCCATTGTTGTACATCATGAGGGGAAGCAATTCTGAACAGCTTGTTAGGCTTGTTAATCTCAAGACGCCAAACTATTTTCCATATTAAATGAAGAAAGACAGTGACTGTAAGGGGAGAACATGACAAAACAGTTTAATTAAAGATCCAGTACAAAGAAAATCTTGTTTTTCAATCTTATTAAATCTTTTTAGAATTTTCTTTTACAGAAAGTATGTTGTATCATGTTGTTAACATTTGCCAAAATGATGACTAAAGACCTTTGATGTCTATCCCCGGATATCAACAGAATCAAGCCATGTATCAATCATCTATATAGTGTCTAGTGAACAGAAGACCACGCCCCCTGAGCCTAGTGAGTTAAGCATCTATATATAGTGTCTAGTGAACAGAAGGCCACGCCCCCTCAGCCTAGTGAGTTAAGCATCTATATATAGTGTCTAGTGAACAGAAGGCCACGCCCCCTCAGCCTAGTGAGTTAAGCATCTATATAGACCTGTTCGCTGTATACAAACATACTGTGTTCGAGCCAATCAGCAATACCAACTGAGTCACATGACTAAGTTGCCACATACCTGCACGAGCTGCTGCGCTAAAATAATATACGACGGGGCTCTATGGAGAAACCATGACACTCCCCTGACTAAAAGTAGTTTCAAACGAAAACGGCTGGATGTAATTTTGCCAAATCAGCAGGGCTGTCAAATATATTGTAGTCTGGCCCATTGTTCTGACCAGGATTATGTTCCTTTTTCCCCCTGTGATGCACGCGCACACCGAGTCTGACATGCACAGCGAACAGGTCTATAGTGTCTAGTGAACAGAAGGACACGCCCCCTCAGCCTACTGAGAGTTGGCTGTGCTGAGAGAGGGGCGACCTAAAACACTTGTCAAAACAAATTATACATCTGAAACTGCAGAAATTATACCTATGACACAATAAGCAATTTCTGACTGGATTAAAAAAATCTTTAAGGAACAAATGGCACGACGGCTGTGCGAGAGGTTTCCTGTGAAAGTCAACCAGTGTCAGGTGTCAGATAGGGTTTCACTGTGAGACGGCAGGCGGACATATTGGAACTCAGTGACTCATGGGAAGCAGGATGTTACTTAACACATGGTGTCACTGTCATTAGTCTACATCAGTCTACATCAGTCTGTCTCTGGTCAGACGCTAAAGCCCCTGATGGATCCACTTCAACCGATTCGGAAAAGTCTGGGCTTCCTTCGTGGGAACCATCGTTAGCAGTTCTCATCTTCGAGGACGTCTGCGTGTTCCTCCCAGAACCCGTCCCCTATGATGTCACAGTGGTGGGCCTGCACTCTCCTCCTGCTGCGCATCACGCACACCTCCTTCTCCTCCTCATTGGGACGCTTCACTAGCCTGGTCACGGTCTCCTCTTCCTGAGGAGGAGGGATGAGAGCGGGAGGTGAGCTCGACGAGGGCATTTTTAATTTTATTGTCAAATATTTTCACCCAACAAAACATTTTTTTTGTTCAATAGTGTATCAACAACTTGTTTAGCTTGTTTTCCTCCCAGCTTTTTGTTTCCCCCTCTCCCTTTTGTGAGAGTGGCCAGCAACCTTTACACCAGTACGTACACAAACACCAGCCTGTTCACAAACATTCCTACTAGAGATGTATCTACACACTGTGCACGCACGCACGCACGCACGCACGCACGCACGCACGCACGCACACACACACACACACACACACACACACACACACACACACACACACACACACACACACACACACACACACACACACACACACACACACACACACACACACACACACACACACACACACACACACACACACACACACACACACACACACACACACACACACCTGCATGGGTGTCCACCTCCCACCACATGCACGCACACTCACACACGATCATAATAGTAACAATACTTAAATCAATTAAACAACAAAAAGACAACAAAACAAAATGAGCGAGGGCTTTACTTGCTCATCTACAAAATAAAAATCATTCAAAATGTTTCTTGTCAAGGGACCCACCTTCTGCCAAATGAGAACAGTGCCTTTCCTGTGGAGGAGAGACTCGTTGTTGTAATTGATGTTAAACTCGGCGAACAGGATCTCGTTTTTGTCTGCGGCTAATGTTCCCTGGAAGAGAAAACATTGTCAAAATTACAAATTATGCACATATGATTTGGGGTTTTCCCCAGGGCTGTTGAAGTTACGTTCAGACTGCAGGTGAAAGTGGCCCAATTCTGATTTTCTTTCACTCATGTGACTGTGTGACTGATCACATTTTTTGCGTCACACTTGGACCTTTATCACAATTCTGCGCTGGTGAGTCAGTGAATACAAACATGGAAGACAGCTGTGATGGAGGTGGTCAGTGGAGGGACAGGGAGGTGTTTACCTTTTAAGTATTTGGGGTGATACTTCTGTACAAGCAAAACTTGAGGGGGCGCATCATAACCGGTCCAGTGTTTGAAAGCATATCGAAAGAAGAAATAGCTCTCTATCACCTCCTCCTCGCCTCCATTATCACTACTCACAGATTATCTGGCCTCCACTGCACATCAATTTATAAATTAAACCATGGCATAAACTGTGACTAAGTTCAGTATCCTGCCTGTTTATGTCCATCTTCATTATTGTTCATATGCACCTGCGGGTCAGTCAGTTCAGGAGCGTGACCAGTTCACACTGGATATTGGCCACATTTAAAACACAATGTGAACAGCCAAACAAAAAAATCGGATCTGAGCAACAAATCAGAATTGAGCACTAACGGCCCAAATGCACCGAACGCGGGACGCGGGCGATCAGCGCTTCACTTTCGCTCCCATGTTAACGGGCGTCGCTGTTTACACCGGCCATGAGCAGGCGAATCGCGGGCTGGAAGCGTTGGATTCAGAGGCGTGTGCCACGCGCATTTTCACAGAAATACACTCAATATCTGCATTATTACCACACATATAGATGTTGTTCAACCAGCTAATGTGTCTGTATCTTTCCCAATAGAAATAAAACATACTATACTTTTTCAGGAGTACAGTCACACTGATTTCATCATTCTAAAATGTATTCTAACATTCTAATTAATGAGATAATAACGGGTTATACATGCAAAATGGACAATAGAACACTGGAACTGGAAATCTTTAAAAAATCTTAAACGGAGACTGACTTCGCATAGACTAGGCATTTACAGCTGTTCCAATGTAAATCCGTGCGCTTCCGCCCGCTCTGAAGTCGGACTCGGTGTGGACGGCCACGCAAGCTGTTCTCGCACGAAACCAGCGAGTGCCTGCGGGTGAGGTTCCGGCGTAAGGCTTACAATATGAACGTAGCCATAGTGGAGTTGCTGTACGTCCACTAACGCTGGTCAGGAATGCATTTACATTCAATTAAACCTCAAGACTCTGACTATTCTAATGCTTAATTGTGTTTAAATGTATTTTCTATTTTTCAACCACACAAAAGATTTGCCTACATCACCATAAGAAATAGAATGTCGAGACTCCCGAGGCTCTGGAACTGTCAATCATTCGCCGATTGCGAATGATTATTGGATGATATTGGACAGGGTTGTAGCCAATGAGTGTAGCTTTCCAATGATACCCCACGTGGGGTTGTGCGAATCAGGGATCTAGGTGAAAATTGACGAGCAAAAACCGGAAGTGAAAAACACATGGAATGCTTTGCCGTCAATGAGGAAATGGATTACTGGAGAACTTCATTTTTTTTTACACAGTTTAGCAAAATCACCCATTTCTGAATGGATTCTTATGAAATTTGGACCTGTATTACATAAGACTTCAGGCTATGTTTCCCAGCTTATACAATTCTTTGGGGATATTGCAACTACTACAGAAAAACGTGAGTACACAATTACAAGTACAACTCAAGTTCAGCCCTATGCTACTCTATTGCATTAGCAGCACTAAAAGTGATTTTTCTTTATTGTGTAAGAAACTTCAGAATGTTATCTTTCAAAAGAGACCAGGCTTATGCATGTGCTATAAGTATAAAGATATGCTTTTCAAAAAAAGTATGCAGTTCAAGTAAAAAAAAAATTCCACTTTTCTGGGTGCCTGTTAAGAAGTTAAAGGTCCCCTGTCTTATAAATGGCCTTTTCCAGTGTTTAGCATTGTTTTCTAGCAATCTGGGGCTGTATCAACAATGTCTATTTCTCTAATTCTCATTTTGGCGCACTCCGCCAGTTCAGATCTCAGGAGATGCTCCCACACTGAACTAAGCCATTTGAATTTGACTGTTTTGCTGATGTAGAAAGAATTCTCATCTGCATAGTAACGCCCCCTCTATGTAAGAATTATCATCTGCATAGTAACACCCCCTCTATGTTTGTAACCACCGCGCACACTCAACCATTATTTATTGCAGTACACAAGCAAATGCGTTGAATTGAAGTTTAACAGTTAGTTAGCATTGGGTTAGCATTTTAAAACGTTATGAGCAAGACGGGCAAGATATGTTGTGCTGTTCCTGACTGCCAAGCAGCGAATACGTCCTTGCATTAATTTCCTGATGATGTCGTGATCGGCCAGCAATGGGCCAAGTTTGTTTTGTTTTTGGAGACCCACCGAATGTTTGTCCCAACTGCTCGGAGTCCGGTGTGTACCGCACATTTTTGCAAGGAGGACATTGAGAATCAAGGACTTTATAATGCTGGGATGATTTCCAGGATGATTTCCAGGATGTTACTAAAGAAGGGAGCTGTACTGAGTAATCGGGTATTCGGGACCCGAAAAGAAAATATCGAATCAGTAAGTACAAATGTCGTAATTAGTCATTGATTCACTGTCAGGGTTATATTTATTATGGACAGAAGTTGTCAAATCATTACTCAGCAACAGTCAACTGTCTGCACATGTGTCAATAGTGTATTAATGTTACTATTTTACTGTAGCGTTTCTGCATTTAGCGATTTTCCTCTTTCTTATACAGTAGGAAGGGGGAAGCACGTGGGTGTTCCTATGACTTGTATTCAGCTTACAGCTTCGAAACTCCACTTATTTTGTTTTTACTATGTCAAAGCCTTTTAAATATAATCAAAACGTTCCTGCATTTCTGTCCGCTTTATCGTTTTATGACAGAAATCTGATAGTGTATGCGCGCGTTCACGTGAGGGGGAGTCGGATTCTGGCAGGGAGTCCGAATTCGGCATAACACCGGCCGAGGCATTATTTGTCGCCGAGTTGAGAGCTCCCCAGAGTTCAGACTACAGCGAACTATTGAATATTATTATGAAGAGGAAGAGGACAAACGGTGATGATCCATCCATAACATAACTATGTTGGATTCTAGTATTTTCAAACAGGCTGGATGTAACGTTGGTTGGTGACTGTCACTCAAAGCGCTTTGCGAGTATGGGTGGAGCCCAGCCAAAAACAGCTTGAAATCTTGAAGTGGAAAAATGCTGCTTTAGAGTACTTGATTAGAAATACGAAACAATGAATTAAAAAAGAAAAACACTTACAGATGTGTTCCATAGACTCACAGGAATTGTGTAAAATTGCCCAAATAGTGAAAGGAATAGCAAAACAGGGGACATTTAACACAATCTGCACCAGAAACGAGTTAACTCGTTATTGCCCGCCATGCGTTCAGCGCCAGAAACGAGTTAACTCGTTTTTGGGATCGTTATTTCGTTTATTCGCTATATCTATTCATAATTCATAGCTGCAGCCTCTGGTATACCCTTCAGACCCTGTCTGAGCTGGCAGACGGTCAACCCTGCCATACAGAGCTATTGCATCTCATTGAAAATTGGCTGGTGTGTTTTAGGAGCCGATCTGAGCCGGGCGGGCGGGGTTTAAATACTCAGGCGAGCCAGTTCTATACAACGATGGCATCGAACAGTAACCCCGCCTGCCCGCCCGCCCATATGTAACGGTCGGTAGTGTGGTACGGACCTCCACAAGCAGTATTTGGAATTGCGATCAGATAATTGGATTATTTCTTTTGCATTACATCAGATACAAGGTAAGAACACTATATATAAATTTGATCATTGATCTGACATTTATTTCTACCGCGATCACAGCTATCTGTGTGTAAGTGTATGTGCTTATTACCATTGACTGCGGTGGGGGGGGGGGGGGGGGGGGGCGAGCGCCCCGCTACGACGGTAATTTCATGTATGCACGACGAGATATAATAATGATAATTGTAACTGAGGGGTACAATTCCCTGACTGTATTACTAGATATGATACTTACTACCACTACCTTTGTACTTAATATTCGGCCACCCAGTACACGGCATAAATATATTATGATGAACACTGTCACGTAGATGAAACGGATCCAACACAAATGTACGAATTAGAAATAGGTCTTTATTTCTACACAGCGATGGTGTGTAGAGCAAGCACTTAATCAAATCAATCACATTTATGAATGGGAATTAGTATGCACTTTTATGGCAAGAGTATTCGTCAGTATATCAATAGAGAATGTCCAATCTCTGAAGGCGCAGGTGGTACATATACGACCTGGAATAGTTTAAGGAATAACAGCAATGATACTTTAATGATTATAGGCTGGATACACTAGGGGGGGTTAATCCGGTCGCTTGTAAGCCGACAGGAGTAGGAAGTGGGGGGGGGTAGAATCCGGCTGCCTCATCCGGCCAAGGGTATCCCAGGTGAACCCACTGTAGTGCCGTTCAATGCGCCGGCGATCCTTGGACCACAGATGAAAGCAGATGGACTCTTTGTGGGCCGGCGTCCTCCGGTCCACGGAGGAGAGACGTGAAGCGACCTCGTCTTGCAGAGCGTCTCCTCACCTTGCGTCCTCTCCAGGGGGGTGGGTTCCAACACACGGCAGTGTCGGGGGTCTTTATCCATGGAATAATCAACGTATACAAAGCATAATCCGTGCCTGGGAAGGCGGGCTGTCGTCGGTAGAATAATCCGGTATACAGGTCCACTCGCTCGTCGGCTCTGGGGCTCCTCGGGTGCAGCTTCACGTGGGGTCAACCACCCTGGATAAGCAGCCAGTTTTCTGCCCGAAACGATGGGGTGCTGACTACGGTAGTATTCTCACCGCACGAAGCACTATATATTAACAGACTATTATTAGCTTAATAGACTACGTCCAACTCGACAATATAGTGCCAAATATGACTATTCAAATATTAATATACACGATGTCTCAATACCGATGGTAAGCCGAACTTGGCCTTACTCCCACACGTGGCGTCGCGGGGAGGCTTTACGTCTGTGACTCTATTGGAGGGTAAGAAACTGGACTGAAAAGGAAGTCCTACTTTAGTAGCGCAGTATATATACGCACTATGAACAAATAGTCCCATTAGTGGTGCGGTAGCCAGATTCCTACGCGGAACTAGGACTTGTTCGTACATGTTGAGCGGTACGTTTGAACTGGGTCTGGGAGGTATGGCAGCCTGGCACCAAGGTCTCGACCAATAGTAGAATGGAGACTATTATGGGATGTTCAGTAGGCTAGAATGGATATTCAATGCATATTGTACAAGGAATATACAAGGGATATCAGGGAATATTAGAGAATATACAAATACAATTAAATATATATATATAAATAAATATATATATTCGGTTTAATCTGGCCCTTCACAACAGCCACCCCCTGATTGGTCCCAGACCTAATCAGTTAAACAGAGACAGATTAATCGCGTTGTCTATTTACACATAAGGGTTTGCTGTAGGGGTCAGTCAACTTCACAAAGTCATAGGGTTATAGGGTCATGGTCATCATCGATTGTGTCTGGGAGTCGGGGCAGTTCTATGAGCCTCGCCACGGGACGGGTGTAAGTGCGACCCTGGACAAGCACTTCAGCTGCTCGGACCTTGCCGTCGGCACCGGTGATCACTTTGCATACGCGGCCGGCCGGCCACATAGCTCTGGGCAGTGATTGATCAATAATCATGACGACTGTTCCTTCTGTCAAATTGTCTCTCTCCTTTACCCACTTCTGGCGGGTCTGTAGAGACGGTAGGTAGTGTAGTAGGAAACTGCTCCAAAACTTGTCGGCTAATACTTGGCTGTACCTCCACATTCGTCGGCCGTTCGCTTCTTCAGGCCGGTACATTGTCTGGGGTAACGCGGGATCTAGCCGCCCCATCAGGAGTGTGTTGGGGTCTGCGGAGATAACAGTGCTCAATCCACAGAACACAGACTTCTTATTTTCCACCTCCTCTGGACTTGCTTCCCTCGGGATAGGCATGGGCCACTGTCCTTCCGGGAGTCTTAGGAATGCGGGGCCGTCACTGTAGACATTGCGACGGGTGAGGTCATCTAGGGGCATCCCCCGGGTGATGACGTCAGCTGGGTTCTGTTTTGTATCAACGTAGCGCCACTCTGTTTCTCCGGTTAACTCTTCGGTTAAGTCTTGAATCTCGGTGACTCTGACTCCCACGAAGACTTTGTACTTGCATGAGTCCGATTTGATCCAGGCGAGTACTGTCGTGGAATCTGACCACAGGATTGTTCTAGACACCGGTATGGTGAGCTCACGTTGGATGAGCGTGGCTAGGTGCGCTCCGGCTAGGGCTGCGCAGAGCTCTAGACGTGGGATAGATTGTTGCTTGCGTGGGGCTATTCTCGAGCGGGCGAGGACAAATGCTGTGTAGATCTCTCCCCCCCTTTCTTGGGCCCGCAAGTAGGCTACTGATCCGTATGCGACCTCTGAGGCGTCACTGAAGACGTGTAAGTCCATTTTACATGTCTCTGGCCTCACCGTGGGTGGGAAGTAGCTTCGGCGCATATTAACGCCTGGGAGTGAGTGGAGCTCCATCTCCCACTCTCTCCAGGTGGATGCAAGGTGTGCGGGAATGGGGTCGTCCCCGCCCTGGTCCTTGTCCCACAATGCTCGTACAATCATTTTTGCCCTGGTGGTGTACGGTAGAATACATCCTAGCGGGTCATATTGTCGGGCGAGTGTTGTGTACACACTCCGTCTGGTGGTCGGCGCCGCCGCCGGCCTTCCCTGCTCCGTAGTCAAGGGCTTGTGTCTGTAGTGAAGCGAATCTGTTTTGAATCGCCACACCAATCCCAGGGTCATCTCCTGGGCTTCTCCCGGGATTGTAGCCATCCAGGTCTCGCTGCTGGCTGCCTTGTCCTCGGAGGAGAGGCTGCGCAGTACTTGCGGATCGCTGCTGGCCCACTGCCTGAGATCAAAGCCGCCTTTGATCAATGAGGCGCGGAGTTTAATCAGGAGAGCCTCGGCTTCTTCCTGGGTTGAAAGGCTTTGTAGACAGTTGTCTACGTAGAAGCTGTTCTTTACGCTGTGTCGGACCTCTTCGTCCGCTGCTGGGTCCTCTGCTACATGTTTCTGTAGTGCAAATGTAGCACAGCAGGGGCTGCACGTCGTTCCGAAGGGGAGGACTTCCCATTGGTAGATGGCTGGGTGCTCATCTCCAGGCTTCTCTCTCCATAGGAACCGTAACAGGGGCTTGTCCTCCTCTACTAATCTCACCTGCAGGAACATTCTTTTAATGTCCCCGCTGATGGCCACCTTTTCCTGGCGGAAGCGGAGTAGAACGCCGAGTAGGGAGGGGCCGAGTGTGGGACCGGGCAGTAACTCTTTATTCAGATTTTGGGATCCGATCTGGTAGCTGCAGTTAAATACTATGCGGTCTTTACCGTTGTGATGGACCTTGTGGTGAGGCACGTACCACGATTCAGTGGTCTGGTCAGCCTCTTTAATGTCCATCTTTGTGACGTGTCCCGCTGTGATGAGCTTCTCAATCTCAGCGCGGTATACACTCTCTTGGGCGGGGTTCTTGGCTAAGCGCCGCTCCGTGTTCAGCAGGTACCGTTCTGTGGCGTCTGTCTTGGCGTGGAAAGTAGGCATTCCTTCTCGCCGCAGGAGTGGCGTGGCGTATCTCAACACGCCGTTGACCGGGACTCTCTTGGTCCCTGTCTCGAGGAGGTGAATGGCGTAAATGTCATCTTTAGAGCGAATGTCTTTCTTTCCGTTCTTAAAGGGCATTTGTTCCAAGGTCCATAACCGCTCTACGTGTTGCAGGAGTGCGGTTTCTCCCTCTGTGACTCGGGAGTGGAGACATCTAGTGGCTGTACTTCGGTTGAGAGATTTGGCGAGCGGGCCTTGGAGAGTCCATCCCAAACGGGTCTCGACTGCTGCAGGACAGCCTCGGGGTCCGGTATGAACCCGGTCTATCGGGACAATGAGGTCTGCATGGTCGGAGCCTATCAACAGGGTCGGCATAGCATTGTCTATGAGCGGGATCGGTAACTTGCGCAGATGTGCATATTTCTCCATCAGCTTGGCGACGGGGTATGTGTACCGCGACAGTCCTATTTCTTGGCTGGTGAAAGCGTCTGTAATCTGGTACCGTCGCTCAGGCTGGCCGCTTGCTGCGATAGAGAATGAGACATTCTCGCCCTTTATCGTCTTCAAATCTCGTCTTATTGTCCGAATTGTCATTTGGGTTTCGCTTCCCCGCAGCCCTAGCTGGGCCGCAGCGGAGGCGAGCAGAAGGGTCTTCTCTGACCCGTCATCGAGGACGGCGTAAGTGTCCAGGACTTTATTCTGGTAGCTTAGTGTCACACGCACTACTTTTAGGAGTACTCGGGCTCCACTGCTGCTGGCGGGATCGATGTACATGACGCTCGCTTTGCTGCTGGATGGTGCGGGTGAAGGGCGCCGTCTGTTACTGTCGTGAAGTATGTCCAGATGGGCTCCATCGCACTTGGTGCACCTTTTCTTTAAGCGGCATTCGGCTGCCATGTGTGAGCGCGCACAGCGAAAACAGCGCTTGTTGGACTTTATCCATTGACTTGCTTCCTCCGCGTTCAGCTTGGGGAAGGAGTCACATTGCGCTAGCCAGTGTTCTTTCTCACAGTAGGGGCACACTATCTTCCACTTCTCCGTTCTGGAGGGGGTACTGTGGCTCCTGCTGCTCGGTACTGACTCCGATTGGTGCATCACAGTCACCGATCTTCTTCCATCATTTAGTCGTCTGGTTCCTTCTCTGGAGCCAGGGGTGCTCCGTCCGAATGTATCTAGCCGTAGGCTGCTGACTTCTCTCGCCAGGAAGTCTGCTAGATCGAGGAGGTTCGGTTCGGGGCCATTCGGGTCTCGGTGGTCTCTCTGCCGCCTAAAACGCTCCTGTCGAGCGGGCGGCAGCTTCTCCAAGATCCTTTCCACATTTGAGTTGGCGTAAAGTTCATGCCTCCCCTTCTCTCTCTGTGCTCCCAACATCCCTACCAGGGACTGCACTCTGATGGACAGGTCGTCCAGTGCTCGATTGTCTATTGCTGGGGGTAAGCGGTCGATGTGTCGGATCTCCTGGATCACGTAATCCCATATGCGCCCATACCTCTGGTCCAATGCTACCAGCGCTGCTGTGTATGGGGTGGTGGAAGTCGCGTAGGCGAGCGCTATATTATGTGCGCGGGGTACCTTTAAGTGCTTCAGTAGGATGGCGTATTTATGGCGTTCATCCAATACATCCACCAACATGGTCTCCAGACACATGCAGAGTTCTGTATACTGGGCCCGGTTCTCTTGGGTGAAGTCGGGTACCATAGGCGTGCCAATGTATGACGCTGACTGTGGATACATCGGCGAGCGTTGGGGGAGAGGCCTCCTAGGCGAGTCTCCTCCCGCTCCTTGGTATGGGCTGGTACCGGCAGTGTACCATGGCCCGCTTGTCCAGGTGCTGTTCCTCGGTGCGGGTCGTGCGTCGTGCTCACCCGGGTATAGAGTCGGGGGTCTGTAGCGCAGCTCCGCGGGAGTATAGCCTGGGCTGTACCGGACCTCCTGGTCCGGTAGAGTACTGTGCTGTCGTCGGGCGTGGTTCTCCTCCTCTTCCTCTTCGTCTTCAGTTAGGTCATCCAGTGCTTGTAGTCTCTGGTTTAGCCTCTCCACAGGATATGCTGCTCCTTCCCGGTTGCTAGGTCTCGCTTGGACCGGTGGGGGGAGGTGGTCTGTGGGGGGTATAGACCTCGTCTGTTGGTCAAGTTCAGGGTTGTTTACTCGGCTAGGGGATGCCGCCCTGGAGGTGTGTCTAGACGAGTTCCTGGAGCCTCTGGCGGAGGGAGAGGGTGTTGTCCGTCTGATCAGCTGTTCTATTAGTTGCGCTTGCTGTCTGTCGCGCTCTGCGTCCCGTAGAGCACCAGCAGCTGCTCGCTGGCTGTCTGCTCGGTCTCGGGCCACATTCTCTTCTCTCTGAATGCGTCTTATTTCTAGACGTATATGCTCTTCTTCGCTCCGCTGCTGGATCTGCAGTCGGTCGCGTTCAGCAGCGGCGTTCAGGCTGATAAGGAAGGCCTGCTGTAGGGTCCTCTCTGCCTCGCTGGGAGAAGGCGGTTGTATAGGGGAGCCTTCCCTCGGGGTACTCATGCGGAGCCTTGGAGCTCTATCTCCACGGTGCTCTCCCCGTCTTCTTCCGTGCCGAGTTCTCTCTCGGTAGCGTTGTATTCCTCCCGGGACTCGTCGGGGACTACTTCTTCAGTACTGGCGGGGTGTGAAGTCATGTCTGGTTCCCACTGGTCCCCACCGTGAACTTGGTCAGTTACATTAGAACCCGTAGGGGCCTCTATGGTCGGGGTAGTCTGGGCGTTGGGGTTAGACATACTTTTACTTTCTAGTTTTACCGCGTTTACTGTTAGTAGAAGACTAGGTTGTTGACTGACAGCGTAAGCCTCTAAGTACTGAGGGAGCCGTCGTTCGCGCTGCGGGCGTTGGTTAGGAGGATCGTTTCGTGGAGTGTTCATCATAGGCCATTTCAATATTAATAACACTATATTAATATTACACTAATTACCCTCCGGCTCGAAGGACCAATTTTAACTGAGGGGTACAATTCCCTGACTGTATTACTAGATATGATACTTACTACCACTACCTTTGTACTTAATATTCGGCCACCCAGTACACGGCATAAATATATTATGATGAACACTGTCACGTAGATGAAACGGATCCAACACAAATGTACGAATTAGAAATAGGTCTTTATTTCTACACAGCGATGGTGTGTAGAGCAAGCACTTAATCAAATCAATCACATTTATGAATGGGAATTAGTATGCACTTTTATGGCAAGAGTATTCGTCAGTATATCAATAGAGAATGTCCAATCTCTGAAGGCGCAGGTGGTACATATACGACCTGGAATAGTTTAAGGAATAACAGCAATGATACTTTAATGATTATAGGCTGGATACACTAGGGGGGGTTAATCCGGTCGCTTGTAAGCCGACAGGAGTAGGAAGGGGGGGGGGGTAGAATCCGGCTGCCTCATCCGGCCAAGGGTATCCCAGGTGAACCCACTGTAGTGCCGTTCAATGCGCCGGCGATCCTTGGACCACAGATGAAAGCAGATGGACTCTTTGTGGGCCGGCGTCCTCCGGTCCACGGAGGAGAGACGTGAAGCGACCTCGTCTTGCAGAGCGTCTCCTCACCTTGCGTCCTCTCCAGGGGGGGGGGTTCCAACACACGGCAGTGTCGGGGGTCTTTATCCATGGAATAATCAACGTATACAAAGCATAATCCGTGCCTGGGAAGGCGGGCTGTCGTCGGTAGAATAATCCGGTATACAGGTCCACTCGCTCGTCGGCTCTGGGGCTCCTCGGGTGCAGCTTCACGTGGGGTCAACCACCCTGGATAAGCAGCCAGTTTTCTGCCCGAACGATGGGGTGCTGACTACGGTAGTATTCTCACCGCACGAAGCACTATATATTAACAGACTATTATTAGCTTAATAGACTACGTCCAACTCGACGATATAGTGCCAAATATGACTATTCAAATATTAATATACACGATGTCTCAATACCGATGGTAAGCCGAACTTGGCCTTACTCCCACACGTGGCGTCGCGGGGAGGCTTTACGTCTGTGACTCTATTGGAGGGTAAGAAACTGGACTGAAAAGGAAGTCCTACTTTAGTAGCGCAGTATATATACGCACTATGAACAAATAGTCCCATTAGTGGTGCGGTAGCCAGATTCCTACGCGGAACTAGGACTTGTTCGTACATGTTGAGCGGTACGTTTGAACTGGGTCTGGGAGGTATGGCAGCCTGGCACCAAGGTCTCGACCAATAGTAGAATGGAGACTATTATGGGATGTTCAGTAGGCTAGAATGGATATTCAATGCATATTGTACAAGGAATATACAAGGGATATCAGGGAATATTAGAGAATATACAAATACAATTAAATATATATATATATATATAAATAAATATATATATTCGGTTTAATCTGGCCCTTCACAACAATAATCTAGCATTGATTTCAGGATGATTAGATAATCAGCCGAAAAATTACAACGTGATGACTGGATTACAGTAAAATGCCTTTTTCTCGTCTTTTTCCTGGAATTACTCAAAAGCACCCAAACCATACTCTATTCAAAACGGTATGAAACGGAAATGTATGGATGAAAAAACAATCTGTTTTGGGCATGTTGACTAGAAGCAACTCACTGACAGTCGACGGCGTTATTAGACCCATAGATATAATATAAGATATATTTTAAGTAGGGATGTCCGATATTATCGGCCGACCGATATTATCGGCCGATATCGGCAGTAAAATGTGATATCGGAAAATATCGGTATCGGTTTAAAAAAAAAAAAAAAAAAAACAATATTTGTTATATATATATATATCCAGTGAAATTATTAGTTACCTGAAATTATTCCGTTTTTTGGACGGGGAAACCCTGCATATATCGGTATCGGTTGATATCGGTATCGGAAATTAAGAGTTGGACAATATCGGAATATCGGTATCGGTAAAAAAGCCAATATCGAGCATCCCTAATTTTAAGCACTCGCAAATGTCGCAGTCTAAAACTATATCCATTGAATAAAGACCTGGCGATGAAGGGGGATCAGCGCCCCCTGCTGCTGGCGGTCAATGTGTTAAGCAAGGTCAAGTGGATAATATTGGAGGAATAATATTGTTGACAATGAGACAATTCCTTCATCCATACAACCATATAAATGAGGGCGGTCAGTTTATCGCGTTAGATTAATTAATTACACAGCAAATTATTGCGTTATAATAATAATAATAATTTTCTTTTTTATTATTATTTTTTAGCTCATTCATTCCATATGAACGTAGAATACACATTTACAGACTTTTTTTTAATATGGACCATTTGCATGTTCTTGGTATCTGATTCTAGGGACATCTATATGGATCTCAGGGAATGTATTCCCAGTGTCAGAAATACTGTGTCTGTTACTAGGCTTGAGTAAATTGTAATGAACCAAATGAGAATATCAATAAAAACATTTTTATCTTTAACTGTGAATAACACCATGCTAAAATTGACCAGACCTGAAAAATCTAAGCAAATTAATAAATGGAAGATGATTAAACAGAAGGTTTTGTAGATACAGTACTGAATTCTGCCATCCGGACACATTTGAAATATGATTATTAAACAAACACATAAACAAACATGACAACACACGATTAGATATACAAGCATTGTAAAACAGTGTAGATCAGTTAACTCACCGTTTGGATAAATGTCTTATACAAGATATACCCCTAATACCTGCTATCTATTCCCCTACACACATATGCTCTTGCTCGCACCCCCCGCCCTGGACCCCCCAATGGATAATCCATCCATTATCCTTCGCTCCTAACCAGACACTACCATTAAATGCTAGCTTTTATTCTCTCCACCACTTCTAACCACATTGTCAATTTGGATTCATTGAGACCCAAAATTCTTGCTGTAGATATTTCTAGATAAATCACATCGAGATATGTAAGAATCCAGACCTTTCGGCAATTTTTTTCCGGTTGAAACCATCGTGATGCTATCAGTTTTTTAGCCACTGTAATACCAGATAAAACCAATCTCTTTTGCTGTATAGGTACTGCATATTCAAAAACATCATTCAGCAGTAATATAGAGGGGTGTACAGGTATATTCAGAATTAAGAGATTTGATAATTGCTGGGTCACTTCTTCCCAGAATATCTTAACTGGTGGGCAGTCCCAATACATGTGCATAAATGTCCCCTCGTCCCCATTTGTACATAAGGAGCATTTGGAGTCTTGTTTAAGACCCATTCTGTTCAGTCTTATAGGAGTCAAGTATGTCCTATGAATATAGTTAAGATTGATTTGTTGATGGTCCGGGTTCCTTGATGCAAGTCGAACATTTGCCCAGGCTTCTTGCCAATCAAAATCTTTTTCTAGGTCTGGTATATCCCTCCTCCAAACAGAGTCTAGGTGGAGGGTTTCATACGAAGCCGTTAGTAATTGATGATAAAAATCTGATACAAAACCTCTCGATGTCTCTCTTTCATAGAAAAATTTGTGGTATCTGTGGTGTGCAATTGGTATCCTTAATGGAACACTGTGAGTCTTCAAACATAACAATAATTGTGCGTAAAAAAGATATGTGGAACCGGTGAGATTAATTTTTTTCTTCTATTTCATCATAGCTACAAATACCCTGTTTGTTGAAAACATCTCCTAATGTATGTATGCCTTGCTTTTCCCATCTAGGGAATCTTATAGGTCGTTTTCTAATCAGGAGTGCATTGTTATTGAATAAGGGAGTATGATTATGCCATTTATGTGGATTAGAATATTTTCTTTGTGTTTCACGCCATATCCGGATCGCATGTGTAATTATGGGGCCAAATTTCAGTTTGCATTGCTTAATTGATATTTTGGTGTATACTATGTCCTGCAGTCTCTGTGGTGCTACTATATTTACTTCTACATTTCTCCAGGATACTGATGCTTGGGGTTCAAACCAGGTTGTCAGTGGTCTTAAAGTGTACGCCTTAAAATAGTGGAACAAATTTGGGATTGCCATCCCTCCGTCGGCTTTGTTTCTCTGTGCGGTGGATCTTTTTATACGTGGTGGTTTGTTATTCCAAATAAATGTATATGCGGAAGAGTGTAATTTTTTCCAGTAACAATCTGGAGGGGGTAACGGAAGCATTGAGCTGATGAAGTTGATTCTAGGTAAGACATCCATCTTAACTATTGAAACCCGTGCCTGTACTGAGTTTTTAAGTTTTGACCACCTGTCAAGGTCATATTTTATTTTATTTTGGATTTCTATGTAATTGTGTTTCACCGTTTGGCTTATGGTAGGGAATACTTCAACTCCCAAGCATCTAAAGTGTTTAACCATTGGTATTTCTTCTGGAAGACTTGTATTCTTTGCAGGGGCGTTCAGTGGAAGGAAAGCCGACTTTGGCCAGTTTATTTTAAATCCTGATAGTTCGCCAAAGTCATTAATCAACTTGAGAAGATGAGGCATTGCGGTGTTAGGGTTTTGCATGAACAGTATTATGTCGTCCGCATATAGACTAATTTTGTTAATTACAAATCCTGTAATTAATTAGATACATTTTTTTAATCGCCTGACAGCACTAATATAAATATTAACAACAAACATTGTTAATGCCGATTTACAAGCCTATGCCCTTTAATTGATTAAACACCCCTTGGTACTCGACTGCACTTGGTACACTCTGGGTCTCCCGACTATAAAATGCCTTGGACTCTCCCAGTTCTAGTTTGGCAATCAGTGAGCCTACCTGGGAGAATCACAAGTGCAGGTAAATGGTGTTAAATGGTGTTAGTAATGCATACTGTGAAAATAAACAATGAAATAAATGGCCTAAGCTAATGCTTGGCTAGCTTCAGCCTCAACACATGTGAAGACCAGCATCAATAAAGTAACAACAATAATTCTACATGCCGGCAAGATGTATTATACATAGAATTGTGTTACTGCGGGTGAGTTGGCCTAACTCTACAGGGCATAGAGCAGCACTGTGACAATGCACCTCCTCGAATGTATGCCGTTTTGAGCTAAACACCGGATCGATAAGCATCACACGGCTGCTCTTCCTCTGAGGCACTTAGCAGCACCTCCGCCAACTAAACCCTGAGGCTAATGTACATCAGCTATGGCAGGGACGGAAAGTAAGTATAGCACTTGAGTAAGTACTTATTTTTTTTAAACTTAAATGTTTATTTAACATTTATAGACATACAACACAACATTTACAGTGACATCCATAAGATAACAACATACAGATATGGGTCCCTTGGCGCAGCCTCTCAGATCCCCCTGAGAGAAACCCCTCCCTCGCGCCCTCCTCCCCGAGAGATAGAACACCCCCATATCCTGGTCCACCATGCACGGAGCCGAGCACCCAGAGCCCCCACCCGCCCCCGCCCGACCGCCAGGCCCCCGGTCCACGAGAGCCCCAAGCCCAGGTCCGCAGAAGGCCCAAGCACCACACCTCAATGGCCCCCCGACCCCCCGCGACCCCAAGCCCGGAGACCAGACCGCCCGGCCACGACGGCCGAGGACCCCAGGAAACCCCGCCCCCCCCCACACCAATCCCACAACACGCAAGGCCCCCCCTCCCCCGGGTCGAACCGCCGGAACGATGGCCCCTCCCCCCGACCCCACTGAACCCACTGTGCCTCCCATGTCACTGACATCCCCGCATACATTTATGAAATTAAAACTAACAACACAATAAGAAAAAATTACATGGATATAAATGGTTATATGGTTCGCACTCTTTCCCCGGTTGGCGGTTTGGAGGGGGATCAGCCCTCCCACTGGAGAAGCCCCCCCCCCAGAGACGAAGATACCCCCCGAAGGAGGCTCTCCAAGCCTCTCTTCATGTCCAACATTTTGAATTCTTGTCCTTCATATTTGTCCATGTGCACATTTAAAGCAACTGCTATTCTAACATAACTGAAGAAATAATATAAAAGAAGACTAAAGACAATTGGCACTTCCCAGGTAATTCCTTTTAACCCTGTTTGACCCCTGTTGGCGGGTTGGAGGGGTAAGGCTCTCCTGGAGAGGGCCCCTCCTATAACGACGGAGATGTCCCCTGTGGGGGTTCTCCAATGTCTCTATTATTGTCCAACATTTTATTTGAATTTTTATCTTTTATATGATAGTACATTTCCAGAGCTCCCGATCAGGTCTCTGAATGTGATTCCCCATGTTCCCCGTCCTCTTAGCTGTGTATCCTGTGTGTTAGTGTCTATAGTTTAGTACGTATTATTTGTATTATATGTCCCGAGTCAAGTCTCCATTTCCCCAACTAATGTGTTCACCTTGTCTGTATTCCCAGTGGTCTGTGTGTTGTCTGCAGTATGTCTTGAATCATTGCCTCCATTCACTATCTAATTATATGCATATGTGGTATTGAATCTTGGTCGGTGTGTATGACCTCAGTGCTCGAGTCCTGCTTGGTGTGTGAGACTTCGTTATTCGATTTCTGGCTGGTCCGGTTGATCTCGGTGCTCGGGTCCCGGTTGGTGTGTGTGGCCTCCGTGTTTGCATCTTGGCCGGCCCGGGCGACCTCCGCGCCTGCATCTCGTGTGCGGATGGTCCGGCCGACCTCGGTGCCCGAGTCCCGGTTGGTCCGTTTGTATCCAGCGTCTCCCTGTCCCTCTCCCGGGGGCCGTCTGTTTCGCCTCTCCCGAACCAGCCTCCATGCTCCTCCGAACACCCCACCCTGCATCGAGTCCAGTCCGCGTGTTGGCCATGTTAGCTTGTACCTCCCTCGCCCACCAGGCCTTGCTGCGGCCCCACGTCCCGTTAGCTTGTATCCCTTGCTGCTTCATTTTCACCGTGATAACTTCCATGTTAGCTTGCAGCTCCTTCTCCGGCCAGGCCTCGCTGTGGTCCAACGAGTAAGTACTTTTACTCAAGTACTATACTTAAGTACTTAAAAGTGCTATAGACATAACATTTTTATGTAGAGAAAACACTACAGAGCTTTTAGAAAATGTGTGGAATAAAAGTATTGGTCCAAAATTAATGTTGTTGTTTACATGTTGCATGCATGTATGCCCTCCCTACTTCCCATTTCCCCACGTGGAATACACCCGATTGGATAAATTACATGATGGTGCTCTAGTGCGACAACTAGTGGCTGAATGTTATCTATAGCACCTTTAACTTTGTGCATTTCCATTTTAGTGACGCTTTTATTCCATTTATGTTACAAAGCAAAACATTCTCCTTTACACTCCGCTACCTTTGTCTATGCCTCCTGCACCTACCAGTTACTTTTAATAAAATGCTTTTTGCATATAAGACATGCAATTAGTGTATGAAAGTGATGTACTTCTTAACATTGATCCAGGCCAACCTTCAGGACATAGAGAAGAACCATAAGTGGACCACCAATCTTTTTATCTTAAAGGAACACGCCAACATTATGGAAAATACGCTTACCTCTCTGTGCATTCAGTAGAAAGGAAAGCTATCCGACTACAAGCTAGCCTAGCTTAGCAGTTGGTGTTCTTAATTAGTAAGGGATGCAGAAAGTACAGTTTTAAAAACGACAATATTACATTGATTCTGATAGGGGCTTATTATGGGACCTAATTTGTCACCCAGAGTTGTCCTAGTATGTCTATTACAAAGAGGAGGGGTTGACTGAGAAATCTGCCAATCATCATCATCATCATCATCATATTTATTTATTTGTACATGGAATTATTACAATCCAACAGTACATATTAATATGCTCCACTAAATTCCATGGCCGAAAGGAACAGGAAGAAGAAAATTAAAAATATAAAATGCCTCGTGTGCATTTTGTGTTTAGAATTTTGAAGCGTTGCAAAAGCTGTGTGATGCGCAGCACATGAAATGTCACGTCCATGACGTTATGGAGGAAACGTTTTGATAGCACAAGCATTTTACACAGGACTGTATCTAAACCTTCTGCGCAAAGCAAACTTTCATGAAGGTTCTGTGTGATCAATAAATGGCCCAGCTCCTGTGTTTATGAGAGCAGATATTTGCGTAATGGATGTGACATGTCTGTAACTACTGTACCGATGCACTGTGTGCAAGCCAGAGGTGAAGCATTTATGCCACTTAGTGAGACGGTATGTCTTAAATCTACATGAAAAAATGTAATCCATGTTACATTAAAAAGGTAAAAACATGTTGCAGAATGAATAGGCCTATAAATACATTTTATAATTTACAAACTACAGAAAATATAATAATCTTTCACCCAAATTTGAACCCTTTCACCCTATGCTCCCTTTTAGCAATGTATCCCGTTAATCTTCATTCATAATAGTTAGTGTTATTGCACTCATCACTTGAACTGTCATTCATAGTTAGTGTTGTTGCATTAATCACTTGAACTGTCATTCATAATAGTTAGTGTTGTTGCATTAATCACTTGAACTGTCATTCATAATAGTTAGTGTTGTTGCATTAATCACTTGAACTGTCATTCATAATAGTTAGTGTTGTTGCATTAATCACTTGAACTCGTGAGTCACATTGTGCATACCACACGTTTCCTATTCAAAATATACATGCAAGTAATTATATGGGCTAAAAGAGTATGTAAGAAATATTACTGTGTAAATAGTTGTCTAACTCCATCAATATTTGGTGACAAGTGACAAGCTGTAAAAATTGTGACAATCATCAAGATCCAATCTACAAGAGGAAGTTGACAATTAGATTTATTGTGACAACAGATATAGGCTAAAATAGAATATAATGTGGTTTTGGGGGGTATGGCTATATGTGTGTGTGTGTATGTGTGATCTGTGAAAGAGAATTTCTGAGAATGTTCTGCAACACACCAGCCTGCGTGTGTGTGTGTGTGTGAGTGTGGCATGGGCATGACCAAATTAGGATACGTTCAATGTCTCTGGGCAAAATGGCCAACAGTGTCAAACTGTGGTTGCTATAAAAAAAAGCATTCGTGCTCATCAAACCTACCCTGGGTAAATTAAGATAAAAATGTGCCATGAATTAAATCTACACTTGTATGTG
The DNA here is from genome assembly GCF_963971535.1 of Notolepis coatsorum. Classification (NCBI taxonomy): domain Eukaryota; kingdom Metazoa; phylum Chordata; class Actinopteri; order Aulopiformes; family Paralepididae; genus Notolepis; species Notolepis coatsorum. The sequence continues at coordinate 76,080,263 of NC_140180.1, read as the reverse complement.
ACCCGACACGGTCTAGGCCGCCATATCTCGGAAGAGAGGATTCTTCAGAAATGCCGTAAACGTTGCACAATTCAGAAATAGGTAAAAAAATTTGATATTAGATTCGTTATTTGCTAAATGTAATACGACTTGTAAATGTGTTAATTAGAGAGAGAGAGAGAGAGAGAGAGAGAGAGAGAGAGAGAGAGAGAGAGAGAGAGAGAGAGAGAGAGAGAGAGAGAGAGAGAGAGAGAGAGCAAGAGTGAGAGCGAGAGAGAGTGAGTGAGTGAGAGTCAAGAGTTGTATTTGTCACGGCATAGTAAGCATACAGTGAAATGCGGGGGGAGTGAGTGAGTGAGTGAGTGTGTGTGTGTGTGTGTAGGGTTGGGTACCGTTCACATTTGAACCAATACCGGTACCTGTGAATCGATACCGGTACCCAATGGTACCTTTTTTTGGTACTTTAGTCTAAAAATTTATCTACCTACCTCAGTTGTAAAAAAAAAATCCAAACTTCTAATTATTTATTATCATTATTATTTATTTAGAACAATTTGTTAATATATTGTTAAGCTTTGTAAAGTGTAACCACACTTGCGACAGTTTTCGGCTTGCCATTGCCCCAACTGCTTTGTTGTTGAATCAAGTCAAATCCTAGGTAAGCGTGTATTGTGCGCGTGAACGTTGAAGTGAACGTGCGGCACACTTCATAGGTTTCGTTTTGCGGTAAACTAAACGTTGAGTAGTAAGTAGTACCGACGTGATTTGGTCGATACCCTTAAAAGTACCGGATTCTGTACCCATCCCTATGTGAGGTGGGGTGATTGTGCAGGGAGTGATGTCATTTGACAGTTAAATATTCCTTTAATGTTTCTCACACGATTCCTATAAGATGTGAATGCTTATTTCAGACGTGTCACATCCATAATGACATCCATGTCAGGATAGATAACACAAGTTCTCCATCTCCCTCTTCCTTAGAGGAACACACCAACATTATGGGAAATGTGCTTACCGTCTTCTCCAGAGTCAGACAAGATAAATACCAATTTTCTCTCTGTGCGTTCAGTAGAAAGCTATCTGCCTGCAAGCTAGCCTAGCTTAGCACAAATTAACGAAAGTGGATACGGACCACTAGCCTACTCCGGGAGAGGTGTTTTTGACCAACAGCTAGGCTAGCTGGTCCGTATCTACTTCCATTAATTTGCTTCCCTGTCGGTGGAAAAGGGGTAATAGAGGTCCACTCACTGTGAGGAGCGAGACGTCATCAGAATCGCAGAGGCTCAACGCTCTATCGCCGTTAAGACGAGTGAGGCACAATGCTATATCGCCATTAAGAGGAGTGAGGCTCAATGCTCTATCGCCGTTAAGAGGAGTGAGGCACAATGCTATATCGCCATTAAGAGGAGTGAGGCACAATGCTCTATCGCCATTAAGAGGAGTGAGGCACAATGCTCTATCGCCGTTAAGAGGAGTGAGGCTCAGCGCTCTATCGCCGTTAAGAGGAGTGAGGCTCAATGCTCTATCGCCGTTAAGAGGAGTGAGGCTCAAAGCTCTATCGCTGTTAACAGGAGTGAGGCGCAATGCTCTATCGCCGTTAAGAGGAGTGAGGCTCAATTCTCTATCGCTGTTAACAGGAGTGAGGCTCAGCGCTCTATCGCCGTTAAGAGGAGTGAGGCTCAACGCTCTATCGCTGTTAACAGGAGTGAGGCTCAGCGCTCTATCGCCGTTAAGAGGAGTGAGGCTCAATGCTCTATCGCTGTTAACAGGAGTGAGGCTCAGCGCTCTATCGCCGTTAAGAGGAGTGAGGCTCAACGCTCTATCGCTGTTAACAGGAGTGAGGCGCAATGCTCTATCGCCATTAAGAGGAGTGATGCTCAATGCTCTATCGCCGTTAAGAGTGAGGCTCAGCGCTCTATCGCCGTTAAGAGTGAGGCTCAGCGCTCTATCGCCGTTAAGAGTGAGGCTCAGCGCTCTATCGCCGTTAAGAGTGAGGCTCAGCGCTCTATCGCCGTTAAGAGGAGTGAGGCTCAATGCTCTATCGCCGTTAAGAGGAGTGAGGCTCAGCGCTCTATCGCCGTTAAGAGTGAGGCTCAGCGCTCTATCGCCGTTAAGAGGAGTGAGGCTCAATGCTCTATCGCCGTTAAGAGTGAGGCTCAGCGCTCTATCACCGTTAAGAGGAGTGAGGCTCAACGCTCTATCGCTGTTAACAGGAGTGAGGCGCAATGCTCTATCGCCATTAAGAGGAGTGATGCTCAATGCTCTATCGCCGTTAAGAGTGAGGCTCAGCGCTCTATCGCCGTTAAGAGTGAGGCTCAGCGCTCTATCGCCGTTAAGAGTGAGGCTCAGCGCTCTATCGCCGTTAAGAGTGAGGCTCAGCGCTCTATCGCCGTTAAGAGGAGTGAGGCTCAATGCTCTATCGCCGTTAAGAGGAGTGAGGCTCAGCGCTCTATCGCCGTTAAGAGTGAGGCTCAGCGCTCTATCGCCGTTAAGGAGTGAGGCTCAATGCTCTATCGCCGTTAAGAGTGAGGCTCAGCGCTCTATCACCGTTAAGAGGAGTGAGGCTCAGCGCTCTATCGCCGTTAAGAGTGAGGCTCAGCGCTCTATCGCCGTTAAGAGTGAGGCTCAGCGCTCTATCGCCGTTAAGAGGAGTGAGGCTCAGCGCTCTATCGTCGTTAAGAGGAGTGAGGCTCAATGATCTATCGCCATTAAGAAGAGTGAGGCTCAGCACTCTATCGCCGTTAAGAGGAGTGAGGCTCAACGCTCTATTGCCGTTAAGAGTGAGGCTCAGCGCTCTATCGCCATCAAGAGGAGTGAGGCTCAATGCTCTATCACCGTTAAGAGGAGTGAGGCTCAATGCTCTATCGCCATTAAGAGGAGTGAGGCTCAGCGCTCAATCGCCATTAAGAGGAGTGAGGCTCAATGCTCTATCACCGTTAAGAGGAGTGAGGCTCAATGCTCTATCGCCATTAAGAGGAGTGAGGCTCAATGCTATATCGCCGTTAAGAGGAGTGAGGCTCAATGCTCTATCGCCGTTAAGAGGAGTGAGGCTCAGCGCTCTATCGCCGTTAAGAGGAGTGAGGCTCAATGCTCTATCGCCGTTAAGAGGAGTGAGGCTCAGCGCTCTATCGCCGTTAAGAGGAGTGAGGCTCAGCGCTCTATCGCCGTTAAGAGGAGTGAGGCTCAATGCTCTATCACCGTTAAGAGGAGTGAGGCTCAATGCTCTATCGCCATTAAGAGGAGTGAGGCTCAATGCTCTATCGCCGTTAAGAGGAGTGAGGCTCAATGCTCTATCGCCGTTAAGAGGAGTGAGGCTCAGCGCTCTATCGCCGTTAAGACGAGTGAGGCTCAGCGCTCTATTGCCGTTAAGAGGAGTGAGGCTCAATGCTCTATCGCCATTAAGAGGAGTGAGGCTCAGCGCTCAATCGCCGTTAAGAGGAGTGAGGCTCAGCGCTCTATCACTGTTAAGAGGAGTGAGGCTCAATGCTCTATCGCCATTAAGAGGAGTGAGGCTCAGCGCTCAATCGCCGTTAAGAGGAGTGAGGCTCAGCGCTCTATCGCCGTTAAGAGAAGTGAGGCTCAGCGCTCTATCGCCGTTAAGAGGAGTGAGGCTCAGCGCTATATCGCCGTTAAGAGGAGTGAGGCTCAATGCTCTATCGCCGTTAAGAGGAGTGAGGCTCAATGCTCTATCGCTGTTAACAGGAGTGAGGCTCAGCGCTCTATCACCGTTAAGAGAAGTGAGGCTCAGCGCTCTATCGCCGTTAAGAGGAGTGAGGCTCAGCGCTCTATCGCCGTTAAGAGAAGTGAGGCTCAACGCTCTATCGCCGTTAAGAGGAGTGAGGCTCAACGCTCTATCACCGTTAAGAGAAGTGAGGCTCAGCGCTCTATCGCCGTTAAGAGGAGTGAGGCTCATCGCTCTATCACCGTTAAGAGAAGTGAGGCTCAGCGCTCTATCGCCGTTAAGAGGAGTGAGGCTCAGCGCTCTACCGCCATTAAGAAGAGTGAGGCTCAGCGCTATATCGCCGTTAAGAGGAGTGAGGCTCAGCGCTCTATCGCCGTTAAGAGGAGTGAGGCTCAGCGCTCTATCGCCGTTAAGAGGAGTGAGGCTCAGCGCTCTACCGCCGTTAAGAGGAGTGAGGCTCAGCGCTCTATCGCCGTTAAGAGGAGTGAGGCTCAGCGCTCTATCGCCGTTAAGAGGAGTGAGGCTCAGTGCTCTACCGCCGTTAAGAGGAGTGAGGCTCAGTGCTATATCGCCATTAAGAGGAGTGAGGCTCAGTGCTATATCACCGTTAAGAGAAGTGAGGCTCAGTGCTCTACCGCCGTTAAGAGGAGTGAGGCTCAACGCTCTATCACCGTTAAGAGGAGTGAGGCTCAGCGCTCTATCGCTGTTAAGAGGAGTGAGGCTCAGCGCTCTATCGCCGTTAAGAGGAGTGAGGCTCAGCGCTCTATCGCCGTTAAGAGAAGTGAGGCTCAGCGCTCTATCGCCATTAAGAGGAGTGAGGCTCAGCGCTCTATCGCCGTTAAGAGAAGTGAGGCTCAGCGCTCTATCGCCGTTAAGAGAAGTGAGGCTCAGCGCTCTATCGCCGTTAAGAGAAGTGAGGCTCAGCGCTCTATCGCCGTTAAGAGGAGTGAGGCTCAGTGCTCTACCGCCGTTAAGAGGAGTGAGGCTCAGTGCTATATCGCCATTAAGAGGAGTGAGGCTCAGTGCTCTACCGCCGTTAAGAGGAGTGAGGCTCAGTGCTATATCACCGTTAAGAGAAGTGAGGCTCAGTGCTCTACCGCCGTTAAGAGGAGTGAGGCTCAACGCTCTATCACCGTTAAGAGGAGTGAGGCTCAGCGCTCTATCGCCATTAAGAGGAGTGAGGCTCAATGCTCTATCGCCGTTAAGAGAAGTGAGGCTCAGCGCTCTATCGCCATTAAGAGGAGTGAGGCTCAGTGCTCTATCGCCGTTAAGAGAAGTGAGGCTCAGCGCTCTATCGCCGTTAAGAGAAGTGAGGCTCAGCGCTCTATCGCCGTTAAGAGAAGTGAGGCTCAGCGCTCTATCGCCGCTAAGAGAAGTGAGGCTCAGCGTTCTATCGCCGTTAAGAGAAGTGAGGCTCAGCGCTCTATCGCCGTTAAGAGAAGTGAGGCTCAGCGCTCTATCACCGTTAAGAGGAGTGAGGCTCAACGCTCTATCGCCGTTAAGAGAAGTGAGGCTCAGCGCTCTATCACCGTTAAGAGGAGTGAGGCTCAACGCTCTATCACCGTTAAGAGGAGTGAGGCTCAATGCTCTATCGCCATAAAGAGGAGTGAGGAACTGATTGAGGCCCACTCGCTGTGAGAGACGTGGACGTAGTCTGCGTGAGAACTATGTAGGGTGAACTACGTGCATCTGAGCGAGCCGGGGCTGCACTACGACCTGCACGGAGGGCATCTCTGTCGGCACTGGGACGGTGTGAGCTCCGAGGGGAGGACACAACCAGCCTGTGCTTGAACTTGTGTGCGACTGACTGGGAGCCGTCTGCACAGGGGGGGATGTGGAAAGTGGCCGCAGATGAGGAAACCGTATCGGCAAGCGACCTTGGGTTCTATGAAAGGCGCTATATAAATTTGATCTATTATATTATTATTATTATTAGCCAGCTGACAGCGGAAAGTCTGCCATGGCGTCAGCTTCCTATCTGGGTGCCAGGTGGAGTCGTGGGCAGAACAGGGATACCAGGGCCTTGTCCAGGGGTGGGACACAAGACGTCTGCTGGCACACGCACCCCTCCACCTGCATAAACAGCAGGTAGATTGGATGCAGGTGCTTTAATCCCGGCCATGTCCATACCAGCCAGAAGAGAAGTCGTCCTCGATCAGCGTCAGAAGGTATAAGCAGAATCTGGGGGGAAGGAAGGACGGCGGCCGGCCACTGTACCTGCTTATATTCCAGCAGGGGGGGGCTAGGCCCTGGTCAGTAATAATAATAATAATAATTTAGGACCTGCTCCGAGGTCATCATTTGGCACACATGCGAACCATGCATACAATGCGTATCTGCGATTAACCCATCCCGTCGTCCTTCCCCCCCAAGGGCAGCCGGGAGCAGACAGGCGCCACGTGAGCCGCGCCAGGGGACCAATCCAAGTGCTCCTGTCCGTCTTCGTCAAGGACGCCACAGCGTTAGCGATCTTGTTGTTGTGATTGGTGCATTGATGAAAAAGATTTCAGCAAGCGCTCATTGGCACATGGACTAGTCCAATAGATGAAGCCAGATGCGCAGCCAGTATGATATACTGTATAACACCATGTTCCCACATTTGGCCTAAAGCATACAAAGAAACAGAAAACCTACCTAGATAAAGACATTGGTCTTTTCACAGATTTTCTACCGGGATCCTATTGTTCTGTTGTGAGGAGGACGTGAGATAATCAGACACAAAACGAACCACCATGTTCTGTGTCTCAAGAGCTCAGCCGCATCGACCTCCTCCTCCCCCACCAGCGGAGAGCAGACCTCTAGTGAACTGCAGACACTATTTCCTAAACTACTTATTAAATAGTTGGGGAAATATAATCTTCTGCACTTCACCAGACATCTGTTCTCCGTCACCCGGGGGAGGTCCTCAGAGGGCCAAGCTCTCGCAACACAGAACATGTTTCTGAGGGCCAATAGTACTTGATATGATATGGGGTATTAAAATTGCAATATCAACATCTGCCACTAGGGAGGAGCGGTGAGGCAGCTGAATCAAATGCCTGGAGGCTGATATACAACTACGGCATTACTATAATAACATTACTGTAATAACATCATGGTCCAAAAACGAAAAGACAAGGCATGTGGTACACACAGACACACACACAGACATAACACACACACACACACACACACACACACACACACACACACACACACACACACACACACACACACACACACACACACACACACACACACACACATGCTCTGGAAAGCCAAATAATCTTGGTGAGCTCAAGAATATTTGTGAATATGACCAGCTGTCTCTGAAATAAAGAAGGAAGACGGCCTTGACTAATCTGTGATGTCATCACGTGGCATCTTCTGGAGCAGCTCCTTTGAACACTACTAAGATGCTGACTGTGTGCACTCAGAACATATGTTTCAACGTCTGCATGAATGAGACGTATTTATTTCATGGCGCTGCCAACAGCCATGCACCAGAGAATGTCCCCATGTCATGTCACACCAGAAAGCTGTCCTTTGTACTGACTCGCAACGCAGTGTGCAGTCGTCTTAAATGTATTAGGTGGTCCCAGAAGAACCAGTATATATAGAGCCGTACATGTGACCACGCCCCCACTGCAGTGGATCTCTGGTAATGACATGACATATTCAAGTCTGGGCTCTCCTGTAAATGGAGAAAGACTAAACGATTGCCAGAGGTCATAAGGATTTAATGTGCTTTCTGCTTTAGGATGAATTTCTGCTTTACATTTAGCTAACGCTTTCATCCAAAGCGACTTACAAATTGTGAACAAGTCAGCAGGAGGGGTACAACTTTAAGCGCATAGTTGTATAGACATAATTGGCATTATAGTAAATGGTGCATTTATTGTTCCTCAAATTTTACCCACTGTTAGATTCTGATCATTCGGCCAGTATCACGTCTTCTTGTGTTATCCTCTCTCCATCCACTCCTCTGCGTTGTGTACTTTTAATGGTCCTGACGTCTCATATACTGGCTGATACAATCCTTATCTCTCCCCGTTAGTGCGATCCGCAAACCATAATAATTCTCCACCTTCGTAAGAATTCGACACTTTGACACAGCGTAATACCTTACAAGGAGAAGCGTTGTTTATTGATGTAAACAGAACCTCATAATCAGATGTTATCAAATTGTATCGTCCTTGCTATCGTCCTTCTGCTATTCAGTCCAATGGTGGTCAGGCCTGGTCGTTAGCCAAGACCATCCTCGTGGTAGCCGAAGCTAATAATGATGTGGCATCCTTCCTCCCCCCCCCCCCTCTCCGTGATGAGAGGAGAGAGTCTCTAGTCAGATTGTAGTCTGCCCTTAGCCGCTTCTGGTCTGCCTTACACCCGGAAACACTGTTCGACTTATAGATCTTCGTCATAGCAACGACGGCCCCCGCCCCTCTCCTGGTTGTCATGCGACGCGCTGTCATGACAACTGCTCATAACCTTTCACACATTTCAAAACGTTTCATTACTGTCAAAACCTCCATCGCGCTCTACCTCCGTGTCTCCTGTGCTGCTCCGTTATCTTTGTGTCCTGGATCGGAATTCAAAACATTCTGCTCTGCTAACGCGGCCTGTGCCTGTGAAACCGCTGGTTCACCACCGTCTATATCATCCCGTGATGATAATGGTATTACCCTCTTAAAGCCTCTTTATATCAGTTTATAAACCAAATATACATTGAAAAAACACCGTTTTCTCTCACCATGCAGAGGCAACCATGCAAGGTGCCTGCCTGCTCATTGGGAGCAGTTAGGGGTTAAGTATCTTGCTCAAGGACACTTCGACGGGAGGAGCAGGAATTTAACCGGGAATACCAGACGACTGCTCTACCTCCCGAGCCACTATATAGGTAATAGTATAGGGATAGTAACAAAGTACATAGTAGATAGTGGTATGGTACATAATAGTCAAATGTATTTCATGTGATTTCTGCTTCAGGGTGAATTCCATGTGATTTCTGCTTCAGGATGAATTGCATGTGATTTCTGCTTCAGGATGAATTTCATGTGATTTCTGCTTCAGGGTGAATTTCATGTGATTTCTGCTTCAGGATGATTTTCATGCCATTGTGTTCTTACCTTTAAACGGTCATCTGCCTGGGTTGTGGTTAGCCCCCCCTTTTGCACCAATGCCCAAAATACGGTGTTGTACATGTTGTTTATATGACCTGGAGCAGAGAAAAACACGAAATATGCCATGTCATGGATGGCCAATGTCATATACAATATAATTTGTATCTATTATATTTTGTTTTTAGCGGAGGTGGGAAGTTGGTAAAAACGTGGACGCTCACACTGAACTTTTTTGGCAATGTTTTCTCACAATTTGTCTTTAACTTGCATGATCACAAAGACAGTTTACAACGACATATAATAATAATAATAAACTTTATTTGTATAGCACTTTTCATACAGAAGTTGCAGTTCAAAGTGCTTCACAACAGTAAAGAATACAGGCATAAGCAAACATAAAAAAAGATAGAGAGGTAGCAAGGTAAGGTAAATCACAGTGTTTCACATTAGGATCTAGCATCCCAATAGGCCTTTCTGTTTACAGTTTCATTCAGTAATACAAATAATAAAAATAGAATAGACAGAGTAAAAACAAAGTGCGTTGGATTCAGTTTAAAAATAGGCAAACAATTATAAAATACAACGGACATACAACAGGGTATTTAACATACAACAGAGCAGTGCATCAGTAAGAAGTAAAAAAGTGTGATAAAATAGTTCAATTTTGAATTACAACAGAGCAATGCTCTTAAAATTACAGTGCATAGAACCTACACATGAATTTGATAGGAAGTGTAGGTAGGGTAAGAATATTGCAGGTAAAGTACAATTTGTTCAAGTACAAGTTCAAGTTCTCAAGTTCTTTAATAGTTGTCATACAGAAGTACAGAATACTTTCATACAAAATGCTTCTTACTGTTACGCTCCAGAGACTGTGCTAGACAAGATAGTATCAAATAACATAATAACATAATATAGCATGAATTTAGAAGAAGAAAATGAGGTCACAGTGTTCGGTATAGACATATGTACAATGTTCTGAGTTACCATATAATATACAATACACAATACTATGCAGTGTACTAATGTACAGTACTATCTAGTGCAAAGCAGAAATGGGATGAGGTACAATTTTAGGTACAATTTACAGTAAGGTGTACGAGTTGTAGTGCAATCCTTCATCCATAAATATAAAGTGTGGGGAGTGGGTGCTACAGTGTGTTTGTTTAAAGTGGGTGTGTGCTATAAGTGTGTGGAGTGGGTGCTACAGTGTGTTTGTTTAAAGTGAGTGTGTGCGTGTGGATGTGTGTGCTATGTGCGTTTGGTGGTTGTTGTTGTGTAGTGTTCATTCATTGTTCGTTTAGCAGCCTGATGGCCTGGGGATAGAAGCTTCTTCTGAGTCTTTCTGTGCTCGCCTTGAGACTCCTGTATCGCTTGCCTGACCGCAGCAGTTCAAAGAGGCAGTTGTTCGGGTGACTGGAGTCTTTAATGATTCTCTTAGCCTTGCCCTTGCAACGCTTGTAGTAAATGTTCTGGAGGGTGGGGAGCCCCCCTCCAATTGTGCGTTCGGCTGAACGTGTCACTCTTTGTAGTCTGCTTTGGTCTTGTGCAGTGCTATTCCCAAACCAGGAGGTGATGTTGCCGGTCAAGATGCTCTCTATTGTACATGAGTAGAAGTTCTTAAGGATCTTCTGGCTGACTTGGAACTTCCTTAGGCGCCTGAGGAAGTAGAGGCGTTGTCGTGCCTTCTTCACAACACTGTTAATGTGTGTGGTCCATGTCAAGTCCTCGGATATGTAGGCTCCGAGGTACTTAAAGCTGTTGACTCTCTCAACAGCTTTAGGATATCCCTGATGTTTCATTTAAATGCCTGAGCAAAGAGATTTAAGCTGTCTTTTGAAGATGTCTAGCGAGTTGGCTTCCCTGATGTTTTGGGGTAGTTTGTTCCATAGTTTTGGGGCATAGTTGATAAAGGCTGCATTACCGATCCTCTTTTGACTGTGTCTGGGAGCCTCTAGTAGTCCAGCAGCTGATGATTGCAGTGTTCTTGCTGACCTGTAATGTATTAGAGTGTTGGCGATGTAGCTAGGTCCCTGTCCATTTAGAGCTTTGTATGTAAGGAGAAGGACCTTGAAGTCAATTCTAAATGTTACAGGAAGCCAGTGTAGAGCAGCTAAGACTGGACTAATGTGCTCTCTCCTTTTGGTTCTAGTAAGCAGTCGGGCTGCAAAGTTTTGGATTAGCTGAAGCCTCTCTGTGGTTTTCTTAGGGAGACCTGTAAAAAGTGCATTACAGTAGTCTAACCGGCTAGATATGAATGCATGAATTAGCTTCTCAGCATAGTTTTGATTAATAAATGGTCGTACTTTTGCTATATTTCTGAGATGGAAGAAAGATGTTTTGGTCACTTTGTTAATATGAGAATTGAAGTTCAGTTCTGAATCTATGATAACCCCGAGACTTGTGACCTCAGATTTGATCCAAGGGGTTAGTCCTCCCAGGTTCTTTATTAACGTTTCTTTTTTTGTTTTGGGGCTGATAATTAGAATTTCAGTTTTGTTCTCGTTTAGTTTCAGGAAGTTCTTACTCATCCATTTATTTATTGCCAATAAGCAGTCTGTGATGGAGTTAATAGCTGTATCATTTGGTTCAGCAGATATGTACAGTTGTGCATCATCCACATAGCTATGGAAACCTACATTATGTTCTCTGATGATATCACCCAGCGGTAACATGTAAAGGGAGAAGAGTAAAGGACCTAAGCAACTCCCTTGTGCAACTCCATAGTTGTTGTCATATATCTCAGACATGTGGCCTCCTAGTTTAACATAGAATTTCCTCCCTCTGATGTATGGTTTAAACCAGCTTAGCACATAGTCTGAGAAACCGACAAGGTTTTCAAGACGATTGATTAGAATATCGTGATCGATTTTATCGACATATAGCTAATATACCGTACTTTTCGGACTATAAGCCGCGGCTTTTTCCCCCATTTTTCGACCCTGCGGCTTATATAACGGTGCAGCTTATATGTGGACCAAACCCGAAAATATAGATTTTTTTACTGCATTGAAATGTTATTTATCTGTTCCCTTATTTGCTAAACTTAATAGAACTTGTAAATGAGTTAATTCTTGTTATTTGTCCGACAGTATTGTGACAATCCCCTCTGTGCACGAACCCTTACATATGGTAATTAAACATTAAAACACCTGCGGCTTATAGTCCAGTGCGGCTTATATATGTACACATCATTCAATTTAGCTGCTGCGGCTTATAGTCAGGTGCGGCTTATAGTGCGAAAAGTACGGTACTTACAAATGTACTTTTAAAACAGCTAATAACATTAACGTTTACAAGATGTGGGACGTCAAATGACGCTGAGGCTTGAACTGGGGGTTGAGAAATCGTACCTGAGTTTGCGACTAGGAACTCTGAGCTGACACACCGTTTTATTAGATTTTTCCTAGTAGGAAATAGTGTTGTCAGTCACAATACCAACATTTTGACTTCGATACCAAGTATCACGATACCGATTATAAAATGATACCATGGTAAAAAACTAAAATATCAGGAAAAGTTATGGAATATATTATTAGATGACAGAAAATGAAGAATTATAATTAACACTTTGGTTGCCTAAGGTTAAATTCATGATATACCATAGATTGCCAGCGCTATTTGTCTATGGAGAAAGTCCCCTTCTTTGCAGGGCTATAACTTTTTAAATTCTATTGCTACATTGCCATTATTAGGGCCCATTCAAAGTCCTATATGTATTGTTCATTGTGTAGCAACGTTAAACTTTTTCATTCACATATTCATAGTAAAGTATGGTCTAATCATGAATAAGTATGTTTTCATCTCTTTCTGCAGCTTTCTCCAGAACGTGATATATAGCCCCAAATGCATTATATTGATGATGAAATACAGTTTGATGGCAATCAGCGCGATATAAAAAATTCCAACTAGACGTACTTCTAGAAGTTACTACACGTCATCTGATGTTGACCGGATGGGCGAGGGGGCGTTTATAATTCCGTGGGCAGCGTTATACCAATCATCTAATGTGGGTCAAATGTTGATAATAGCAGTTAGTATCAAAGACGGTAACGTTACACGCTGAAACTCACCCCAGTCTCCGCGCGCCGTTGGGCGATCATCGTCGAGTAGAAATTTTATCATTATGGGATATATTTTTACCCGGTCCATCTCCAGCTTGTATAATGGTATATACGTCCAAATCATGTTGTTTATCGAGTTATTGCCAATCGATCACCGTGTAGCGTGGCGAGCCAGAGTCCCATGAACTATAGCGAGCGCCCGGAAGTACTACTGTTGTGAAGGGCCAGATTAAACCGAATATATATATTTATTATATATATATATTTAATTGTATTTGTATATTCTCTAATATTCCTTGATATCCCTTGTATATTCCTTGTACAATATGCATTGAATATCCATTCTAGCCTACTGAACATCCCATAATAGTCTCCATTCTACTATTGGTCGAGACCTTGGTGCCAGGCTGCCATACCCCCCAGACCCAGTTCAAACGTACCGCTCAACATGTACGAACAAGTCCTAGTTCCGCGTAGGAATCTGGCTACCGCACCACCAACGGTACTATTTGTTCATAGTGCGTATATATACTGCGCTACTAAAGTAGGACTTCCTTTTCAGTCCAGTTTCTTACCCTCCAATAGAGTGACAGACGTAAAGCCTCCCCGCGACGCCACGTGTGGGAGTAAGGCCAAGTTCGGCCTACCATCGGTATTGAGACATCGTGTATATTAATATTTGAATAGTCATATTTGGCACTATATCGTCGAGTTGGACGTAGTCTATTAAGCTAATAATAGTCTGTTAATATATAGTGCTTCGTGCGGTGAGAATACTACCGTAGTCAGCACCCCATCGTTTCGGGCAGAAAACTGGCTGCTTATCCAGGATGATCGACCCCATGTGAGATTGCACCCGAGGAGCCCCAGAGCCGACGAGCGAGTGGACCTGTATACCGGATTATTCTACCGACGACAGCCCGCCTTCCCAGGCACGGATTATGCTTTGTATACGTTGATTATTCCATGGATAAAGACCCCCGACACTGCCGTGTGTTGGAACCCCCCCCCCCTGGAGAGGACGCAAGGTGAGGAGGCGCTCTGCAAGACGAGGCCGCTTCACGTCTCTCCTCCGTGGACCGGAGGACGCCGGCCCACAAAGAGTCCACCTGCTTTCATCTGTGGTCCAAGGATCGCCGGCGCATTGAACGGCACTACAGTGGGTTCACCTGGGATACCCTTGGCCGGATGAGGCAGCCGGACTCTACCCCCCCCCCCCTTCCTACTCCTGTCGGCTTACAAGCGACCGGATTAACCCCCCCTAGTGTATCCAGTCTATAATCATTAAAGTATCATTGCTGTTATTCCTTAACTATTCCAGGTCGTATATGTACCACCTGCGCCTTCAGAGATTGGACATTCTCTATTGATATACCGACGAATACTCTTGCCATAAAAGTGCATACTAATTCTCATTCATAAATGTGATTGATTTGATTAAGTGCTTGCTCTACACACCATCGCTGTGTAGAAATAAAGACCTATTTCTAATTCGTACATTTGTGTTGGATCCGTTTCATCTACGTGACAGTGTTCATCATAATATATTTATGCCGAGTACTGGGTGGCCGAATATTAAGTACAAAGGTAGTGGTAGTAAGTATCATATCTAGTAATACAGTCAGGGAATTGTACCCCTCAGTTACAATTGGTCCTTCGAGCCGGAGGGTAATTAGTGTAATATTAATATAGTGTTATTAATATTGAAATGGCCTATGATGAACACTCCACGAAACGATCCTCCTAACCAACGCCCGCAGCGCGAACGATGGCTCCCTCAGTACTTAGAGGCTTACGCTGTCAGTCAACAACCTAGTCTTCTACTAACAGTAAACGCGGTAAAACTAGAAAGTAAAAGTATGTCTAACCCCAACGCCCAGACTACCCCGACCATAGAGGCCCCTACGGGTTCTAATGTAACTGACCAAGTTCACGGTGGGGACCAGTGGGAACCAGACATGACTTCACACCCCGCCAGTACTGAAGAAGTAGTCCCCGATGAGTCCCGGGAGGAATACAACGCTACCGAGAGAGAACTCGGCACGGAAGAAGACGGGGAGAGCACCGTGGAGATAGAGCTCCAAGGCTCCGCAAGGAGTACCCCGAGGGAAGGCTCCCCTATACAACCGCCTTCTCCCAGCGAGGCAGAGAGGACCCTACAGCAGGCCTTCCTCATCAGCCTGAACGCCGCTGCTGAACGCGACCGACTGCAGATCCAGCAGCGGAGCGAAGAAGAGCATATACGTCTAGAAATAAGACGCATTCAGAGGGAAGAGAATGTGGCCCGAGACCGAGCAGACAGCCAGCGAGCAGCTGCTGGTGCTCTACGGGACGCAGAGCGCGACAGACAGCAAGCGCAACTAATAGAACAGCTGATCAGACGGACAACACCCTCTCCCTCCGCCAGAGGCTCCAGGAACTCGTCTAGACACACCTCCAGGGCGGCATCCCCTAGCCGAGTAAACAACCCTGAACTTGACCAACAGACGAGGTCTATACCCCCCACAGACCACCTCCCCCCACCGGTCCAAGTGAGACCTAGCAACCGGGAAGGAGCAGCATATCCTGTGGAGAGGCTAAACCAGAGACTACAAGCACTGGATGACCTAACTGAAGACGAAGAGGAAGAGGAGGGGAACCACGCCCGACGACAGCACAGTACTCTACCGGACCAGGAGGTCCGGTACAGCCCAGGCTATACTCCCGCGGAGCTGCGCTACAGACCCCCGACTCTATACCCGGGTGAGCACGACGCACGACCCGCACCGAGGAACAGCACCTGGACAAGCGGGCCATGGTACACTGCCAGTACCAGCCCATACCAAGGAGCGGGAGGAGACTCGCCTAGGAGGCCTCTCCCCCAACGCTCGCCGATGTATCCACAGTCAGCGTCATACATTGGCACGCCTATGGTACCCGACTTCACCCAAGAGAACCGGGCCCAGTATACAGAACTCCGCATGTGTCTGGAGACCATGTTGGTGGATGTATTGGATGAACGCCACAAATACGCCATCCTACTGAAGCACTTAAAGGTACCCCGCGCACATAATATAGCGCTCGCCTACGCGACTTCCACCACCCCATACACAGCAGCGCTGGTAGCATTGGACCAGAGGTATGGGCGCATATGGGATTACGTGATCCAGGAGATCCGACACATCGACCGCTTACCCCCAGCAATAGACAATCGAGCACTGGACGACCTGTCCATCAGAGTGCAGTCCCTGGTAGGGATGTTGGGAGCGCAGAGAGAGAAGGGGAGGCATGAACTTTACGCCAACTCAAATGTGGAAAGGATCTTGGAGAAGCTGCCGCCCGCTCGACAGGAGCGTTTTAGGCGGCAGAGAGACCACCGAGACCCGAATGGCCCCGAACCGAACCTCCTCGATCGAGCAGACTTCCTGGCGAGAGAAGTCAGCAGCCTACGGCTAGATACATTCGGACGGAGCACCCCTGGCTCCAGAGAAGGAACCAGACGACTAAATGATGGAAGAAGATCGGTGACTGTGATGCACCAATCGGAGTCAGTACCGAGCAGCAGGAGCCACAGTACCCCCTCCAGAACGGAGAAGTGGAAGATAGTGTGCCCCTACTGTGAGAAAGAACACTGGCTAGCGCAATGTGACTCCTTCCCCAAGCTGAACGCGGAGGAAGCAAGTCAATGGATAAAGTCCAACAAGCGCTGTTTTCGCTGTGCGCGCTCACACATGGCAGCCGAATGCCGCTTAAAGAAAAGGTGCACCAAGTGCGATGGAGCCCATCTGGACATACTTCACGACAGTAACAGACGGCGCCCTTCACCCGCACCATCCAGCAGCAAAGCGAGCGTCATGTACATCGATCCCGCCAGCAGCAGTGGAGCCCGAGTACTCCTAAAAGTAGTGCGTGTGACACTAAGCTACCAGAATAAAGTCCTGGACACTTACGCCGTCCTCGATGACGGGTCAGAGAAGACCCTTCTGCTCGCCTCCGCTGCGGCCCAGCTAGGGCTGCGGGGAAGCGAAACCCAAATGACAATTCGGACAATAAGACGAGATTTGAAGACGATAAAGGGCGAGAATGTCTCATTCTCTATCGCAGCAAGCGGCCAGCCTGAGCGACGGTACCAGATTACAGACGCTTTCACCAGCCAAGAAATAGGACTGTCGCGGTACACATACCCCGTCGCCAAGCTGATGGAGAAATATGCACATCTGCGCAAGTTACCGATCCCGCTCATAGACAATGCTATGCCCACACTGTTGATAGGCTCCGACCATGCAGACCTCATTGTCCCGATAGACCGGGTTCATACCGGACCCCGAGGCTGTCCTGCAGCAGTCGAGACCCGTTTGGGATGGACTCTCCAAGGCCCGCTCGCCAAATCTCTCAACCGAAGTACAGCCACTAGATGTCTCCACTCCCGAGTCACAGAGGGAGAAACCGCACTCCTGCAACACGTAGAGCGGTTATGGACCTTGGAACAAATGCCCTTTAAGAACGGAAAGAAAGACATTCGCTCTAAAGATGACATTTACGCCATTCACCTCCTCGAGACAGGGACCAAGAGAGTCCCGGTCAACGGCGTGTTGAGATACGCCACGCCACTCCTGCGGCGAGAAGGAATGCCTACTTTCCACGCCAAGACAGACGCCACAGAACGGTACCTGCTGAACACGGAGCGGCGCTTAGCCAAGAACCCCGCCCAAGAGAGTGTATACCGCGCTGAGATTGAGAAGCTCATCACAGCGGGACACGTCACAAAGATGGACATTAAAGAGGCTGACCAGACCACTGAATCGTGGTACGTGCCTCACCACAAGGTCCATCACAACGGTAAAGACCGCATAGTATTTAACTGCAGCTACCAGATCGGATCCCAAAATCTGAATAAAGAGTTACTGCCCGGTCCCACACTCGGCCCCTCCCTACTCGGCGTTCTACTCCGCTTCCGCCAGGAAAAGGTGGCCATCAGCGGGGACATTAAAGGAATGTTCCTGCAGGTGAGATTAGTAGAGGAGGACAAGCCCCTGTTACGGTTCCTATGGAGAGAGAAGCCAGGAGATGAGCACCCAGCCATCTACCAATGGGAAGTCCTCCCCTTCGGAACGACGTGCAGCCCCTGCTGTGCTACATTTGCACTACAGAAACATGTAGCAGAGGACCCAGCAGCGGACGAAGAGGTCCGACACAGCGTAAAGAACAGCTTCTACGTAGACAACTGTCTACAAAGCCTTTCAACCCAGGAAGAAGCCGAGGCTCTCCTGATTAAACTCCGCGCCTCATTGATCAAAGGCGGCTTTGATCTCAGGCAGTGGGCCAGCAGCGATCCGCAAGTACTGCGCAGCCTCTCCTCCGAGGACAAGGCAGCCAGCAGCGAGACCTGGATGGCTACAATCCCGGGAGAAGCCCAGGAGATGACCCTGAGATTGGTGTGGCGATTCAAAACAGATTCGCTTCACTACAGACACAAGCCCCTGACTACGGCGCAGGGAAGGCCGGCGGCGGCGCCGACCACCAGACGGAGTGTGTACACAACACTCGCCCGACAATATGACCCGCTAGGATGTATTCTACCGTACACCACCAGGGCAAAAATGATTGTACGAGCATTGTGGGACAAGGACCAGGGCTGGGACGACCCCATTCCCGCACACCTTGCATCCACCTGGAGAGAGTGGGAGATGGAGCTCCACTCACTCCCAGGCGTTAATATGCGCCGAAGCTACTTCCCACCCACGGTGAGGCCAGAGACATGTAAAATGGACTTACACGTCTTCAGTGACGCCTCAGAGGTCGCATACGGATCAGTAGCCTACTTGCGGGCCCAAGAAAAGGGGGGAGAGATCTACACAGCATTTGTCCTCGCCCGCTCGAGAATAGCCCCACGCAAGCAACAATCTATCCCACGCCTAGAGCTCTGCGCAGCCCTAGCCGGAGCGCACCTAGCCACACTCATCCAACGTGAGCTCACCATACCGGTGTCTAGAACAATCCTGTGGTCAGATTCCACGACAGTACTCGCCTGGATCAAATCGGACTCATGCAAGTACAAAGTCTTCGTGGGAGTCAGAGTCACCGAGATTCAAGACTTAACCGAAGAGTTAACCGGAGAAACAGAGTGGCGCTACGTTGATACAAAACAGAACCCAGCTGACGTCATCACCCGGGGAATGCCCCTAGATGACCTCACCCGTCACAATGCTTACAGTGACGGCCCCGCATTCCTAAGACTCCCGGAAGGACAGTGGCCCATGCCTATCCCGAGGGAAGCAAGTCCAGAGGAGGTGGAAAATAAGAAGTCTGTGTTCTGTGGATTGAGCACTGTTATCTCCGCAGACCCCAACACACTCCTGATGGGGCGGCTAGATCCCGCGTTACCCCAGACAATGTACCGGCCTGAAGAAGCGAACGGCCGACGAATGTGGAGGTACAGCCAAGTATTAGCCGACAAGTTTTGGAGCAGTTTCCTACTGCACTACCTACCGTCTCTACAGACCCGCCAGAAGTGGGTAAAGGAGAGAGACAATTTGACAGAAGGAACAGTCGTCATGATTATTGATCAATCACTGCCCAGAGCTATGTGGCCGGCCGGCCGCGTAAGCAAAGTGATCACCGGTGCCGACGGCAAGGTCCGAGCAGCTGAAGTGCTTGTCCAGGGTCGCACTTACACCCGTCCCGTGGCGAGGCTCATAGAACTGCCCCGACTCCCAGACACAATCGATGATGACCATGACCCTATAACCCTATGACTTTGTGAAGTTGACTGACCCTACATCAAACCCTTATGTGTATATAGACAACGCGATTAATCTGTCTCTGCTTAACTGATTAGGTCTGGGACCAATCAGGGGGTGGCTGTTGTGAAGGGCCAGATTAAACCGAATATATATATTTATTATATATATATATTTAATTGTATTTGTATATTCTCTAATATTCCTTGATATCCCTTGTATATTCCTTGTACAATATGCATTGAATATCCATTCTAGCCTACTGAACATCCCATAATAGTCTCCATTCTACTATTGGTCGAGACCTTGGTGCCAGGCTGCCATACCCCCCAGACCCAGTTCAAACGTACCGCTCAACATGTACGAACAAGTCCTAGTTCCGCGTAGGAATCTGGCTACCGCACCACCAACGGTACTATTTGTTCATAGTGCGTATATATACTGCGCTACTAAAGTAGGACTTCCTTTTCAGTCCAGTTTCTTACCCTCCAATAGAGTGACAGACGTAAAGCCTCCCCGCGACGCCACGTGTGGGAGTAAGGCCAAGTTCGGCCTACCATCGGTATTGAGACATCGTGTATATTAATATTTGAATAGTCATATTTGGCACTATATCGTCGAGTTGGACATAGTCTATTAAGCTAATAATAGTCTGTTAATATATAGTGCTTCGTGCGGTGAGAATACTACCGTAGTCAGCACCCCATCGTTTCGGGCAGAAAACTGGCTGCTTATCCAGGATGATCGACCCCATGTGAGATTGCACCCGAGGAGCCCCAGAGCCGACGAGCGAGTGGACCTGTATACCGGATTATTCTACCGACGACAGCCCGCCTTCCCAGGCACGGATTATGCTTTGTATACGTTGATTATTCCATGGATAAAGACCCCCGACACTGCCGTGTGTTGGAACCCCCCCCCCCTGGAGAGGACGCAAGGTGAGGAGGCGCTCTGCAAGACGAGGCCGCTTCACGTCTCTCCTCCGTGGACCGGAGGACGCCGGCCCACAAAGAGTCCACCTGCTTTCATCTGTGGTCCAAGGATCGCCGGCGCATTGAACGGCACTACAGTGGGTTCACCTGGGATACCCTTGGCCGGATGAGGCAGCCGGACTCTACCCCCCCCCCCTTCCTACTCCTGTCGGCTTACAAGCGACCGGATTAACCCCCCCTAGTGTATCCAGTCTATAATCATTAAAGTATCATTGCTGTTATTCCTTAACTATTCCAGGTCGTATATGTACCACCTGCGCCTTCAGAGATTGGACATTCTCTATTGATATACCGACGAATACTCTTGCCATAAAAGTGCATACTAATTCTCATTCATAAATGTGATTGATTTGATTAAGTGCTTGCTCTACACACCATCGCTGTGTAGAAATAAAGACCTATTTCTAATTCGTACATTTGTGTTGGATCCGTTTCATCTATGTGACAGTGTTCATCATAATATATTTATGCCGAGTACTGGGTGGCCGAATATTAAGTACAAAGGTAGTGGTAGTAAGTATCATATCTAGTAATACAGTCAGGGAATTGTACCCCTCAGTTACAACTACGGTCGTCATGACAACCTCTATTCAACATCCTGTTTGGCGATTGCGCCGATCGGCCACCAGATGGCGCTCCTGAACCGCCAGAGAGCTCAGTGGGTCCTGCTGGTGGATCTCAGGCCAGCGGAGGGGAATCCGATCGCAGATTTTTGAAATATTGATATAAGGACGCTGTACAGCGTCCCCCGGCAACTTGAGCATGGCCAGCAATGACGTGAAAAGATGTTTCATGGCAGTCAAAGTGTTAATATTTTGACACTTTTGAAATGTAAATAATCAAAAAATAATAAAATGATTCTGTTATAGCTGCTAAGCTATATACAGTACTATAGCTAATGTCCATTTGTTATTATGTGTATTATGAGTTATCTCTCCACTCAAGCACTAACACTGTTAGTGCTTGTGCCAGCACAGGAGATAAGATTATATTAAAAAGATGATATATATACACATATGTAAATCAATATCTCCCTTTTTAATAAAATAGGTTCAGGCAGGAATCAGGATAGTTAGCCTAATTCATGTCAAAAAGAGTAGCCTATAGCAAATGTAGCATTATACAGGTAAATCTCATTAAGACAGAGATCTCTATTACAAGAGTGACCTGTTTACAATAGACATTATAATGGACATGGAAAATAGACTGCATTTATAGAACAGCTTTTATCCAAATCCAAAGTGCCTCACATTCACCCATTCACTAACACATTCACACACTGACGGCGGAGGCGACCATGCAAGGTGCCAGCCTGCTCATCGGGAGCAGTTAGGGGTTAAGTGTCATGCTCAAGGACACTTCGACACACTGCCGGGAGGAGCCGGAATCTAACCGGGAACCATCTGATTACCAGACGAGCACTCTACCTCCTGAGCCACTGTCACCCCCACCTCCTTAATGATCTAATAAAAGGAGAGGTGTGATTTGCGCGAGTGTCTTAAGTACTTACAGTCGGCTTGCCTCCAGCTGAGGTAGTCTCTCAGGTTGCGGTTGCTAGGATAGAGGACCACCCTTCCGTCGAACCCTGGGGGGTAGAGGAGGGGCTGCTCCCCGAAGAACTCCTTCCAGTAGAAGACGTAGGAGGAGGAGAACTGGGAGGCCACATGGGTCATCAGCTTACTGCCAGTAGAAGAGAAGGAGGAGAGGGGGTGGGGGGAAATAATGTAGTGAGGAGGCGGAGGTATGGAGAGCAGGGATTTCCCTAAACAAAAGGTATAGGGGCGCAGCCCCGCTATGATAACGCGTCAGCGCCACCATGTGTTTAATTTAATTGTTTTATTTTTTGCAGTGAAGGCTTTGGAAACAGACGCATCATGATGGGGTGGGAATCACCAGTTTCATCACGATACGATACGATATCGATTCTTTGGACAACGATACGATATTTTCCGATATCACAAAGTCTGCCACGATACGATACGATTCGATTCAGGTGCCTGCGATCGATATGAGACGATATTATATGCCCATTTAACACAATCAGTAACATTTAAATCAACAAAAAAAAGGCAATGGAAATATCATTTGAATTTTTTTTTTTAGCTCTTCCAGACATTTAAATGAAAAACAATCTATTGTCTTTAATACAAATAGACCTCTTGTTCACTGTTTTTGGTTCGTTTTTCCTTTTTTTTCTCGATATTAATATCCTATTCACTGTCAGAGCTGTATTTTGGTGGGGCGCCCCAGTGGCGAACCACATAGCGCGCTCAGCCGCGACACGGCCGACCCGGGTTCGACTCCCGAACCCGTCGTTATTTGCCGAATGTCTTCCCCCCACTCTGTCTCCCATTCCTCCTCTGTCTCTCTCTACTGGACTGCCCAGTAGCAATAAAGCGATAAAACGCCAAAAAAAATCTTAAAAAAAAATAGCTGTATTTTGGCTGGAAAAGGCATATTGGGAGTCCGAATGTGCAGTACCGGCCAGATCCTGGTAGTGGGGCTATCTCGAGAATGCAGTAACCCCCCTCCTTCCCAGTCTCTAGTGGACCTCGGCACGGTGGTGTAGTGGTTAACACTGTCGCCTCACAGCAAGAAGGTCCAGGGTTCGATTCCCGCTTGGGGACCAGGTTTCCATGATGCCAGTTACCCAGGTGGGGTATCTCCCAGGCCTTTCTGTGTGGAGTTTGCATGTTCTCCCCGTGCTCGCAAGGGTTTCCCCCCCCGATAAGATAAACCCAATGGAAAAACATGCACTACAATAGATCGCTAACGCTGTGGCGTCCTTGACGAAGACGGACAGGAGCACTTGGATTGGTCCCCTGGCGCGGCTCACGTTGACGCCTGTCTGCTCCCGGCTGCCCTTGGGGGGGAAGGACGACGGGATGGGTTAATCGCAGATATGAATTGCATGCATGCATCGCATGTGTGCCGATTGGTGACCTCTGAGCAGGTCCTAAATTATTATTATTATTATTATATTCTCTTTATATGGCTCTGATCAGCTTAGCTTAGTTAGCTTACGCTAACGCAACGTTAATTTTGGTATTTAACGCGACGTGGGCATAAAAGAATGGCGAGGATGCAAAGCATGTTAGATGCATTTGACCCGTTGTGGGGAAAAAAACAACAGCCACTTATTTCGGGTCGCAAAATAGGCGGACTCTGAAGCAATGCTGTCTAACGTTAACACACACTGCTACTGAGCTACTGTTGCGGCCGGGCGGATATGCATTGCTCACCAGGGGATTTTCAAAATAAGAGTATCGCAATATGAATCGATCTTTTTACGTTGCATCAATCCTATTTGATAATTGATAATAGATCAATATATCGATCTGGATCGATGTATCGTCCCACCGTAATATGTGACTGCTCGGCCCTCTGTTCCTGTGTGTGTGTTTTCATATTCAACGTTAAACTATTGTGCAACCTTATACACTGTACTGAAATGAATAATTTGGAAGTTACCCATGTGTTTGCTATTTTATTCAAATGATGTTGCATTACACAATTACAGAAAATGTCTTTATTGCAAATAGTTTTGCCTCACAGGGACAGTGCCCCCCTCCAGACCCACGCCCTAGTTGCAACTCACCACCATCTTGTTTGAAAGTCCCGGGGAAAGCCCTGGAGAGCATGAACATGCCAGTGTTGTAGTCAAGTCACTAAATCTCAGTCCCCAGTGTTCAAGTCCGAGTCACCAAAGAAGAGTCTGAGTCGAGTCCCCATTATCCTAGTCTGAGTCCAAGTCCAAGTCATCAAGGTTGAGTCCGCTCCACTCTGGCAGAGCTGACATAGAAATAAAAAAAGATCTACATTAAACATAAATGACACAGCGGCCACCATTTCAATGGGAGTTTATTTACTTTGTGACACAATAGCTTATGCCAAATGATTAGGGCCTATTACAAAAAATTAAAACTGTATTTATCAATTAACAAGTCCGAGTCCGAATGCAGTCAATGCTTGAGTCCGAGTCATCAGTGCTCAAGTCCAAGTCGAGTCACGAGTCCTGAAAATCAGTCCAGGACTCGGACTTGAGTACTACAACACTGGAACATGCATATACGAAAACAGTGCCATGGGGAGGAATGCGGCTCCCGTACCTGGCTCTTCTCTTGAACCAGTTGGAGCTTCTTTTGAAGACGAAGCTGAACTCGTCACTCTGTCCGTAAGCGATGGCTATATCCTCCAGATCCTCCACGACAGAGCGAGCGCTGCGTGTCATCAGGCCCAAGGCCCTGTTGTCGTTGGGCTTCTCAAAGTTATGCTGCTCTGCAAACCTAAAAAAATAACCGGGTCAAGATCAGTATTGAAAACATCTTATTATTCACCGAATACAATGAATGTACACGGTACAATGATAACATGACCTCACATGCAGCACACAGGGAAAACGGCCTACTTATACATATCACGTTCCATAAAACAATACATAACATTACAGATTTATCTAATTTAAAGGAACATGCCAACATTACGGGAAATGCGCTTACGGTCTTCTTTAGACTCCAGGTATGAATGGAAGTGGATACGGACGGACCACTAGCCTAGCTAAAATCTCCGGAAGAGGTGTTTTTGGTCAACAGCTAGACTAGCTGGTCCATATCCACTTCCGTTCATTTGTGCTAAGCTAGGCTAGCTTGCAGTTGGGTAGCTTGTGGACTTGACAAATGCACTACTAGTGTGTTTCATGCGGAGCCAAGTCGCTTGAGTGTGAAACTTAGGGTGACTAACTGTCAACATCCGAAACTGCATAGTGCTTTTAAATGAGTATCTTTGTGAGGTCACTGTTTTATTATAGACATTATTACATTGAAAAGATACAAAGATATGTTTTAAATTAGTATCTTTGTGAGGTCACCATTTTATTATTTACATTATTACATTGAAAAGATACAAAGATATGTTTTGAATGAGTATCTTTGTGAGGTCACTGTTTTAATATTTACATTATTACATTGAAAATAGACGAATATGCTGGGTTTTCTAATACAGAAGAGGTATTATTTAGAACATTATTTAACTTTTTTTGTTAATAATTTTGTCCAGTAGGACTTGAAAAAAAAGCTATTATTTTGTTACAGGTTGATTCTTAAGTTATTTTCGTACAATTGAGATTTGTAAGCGATTACTTTAGGCCTAATAAAGCATGTTGAGTAACTTTGGTTATAGAGAGATATTATTTTGTTATATAAAATAATATAAATAATAATTTTCTATCCATACAGAGGAGGCATACTTTAAATATATAAAAATTATAAGGCATCTTTGAGTAAAGCGTGAGTATCATTTAAGTATCTTGAGGCTGGGGGCAGAGTGTCCTCTTTTTTGGAAATCACAATATGGTCACCCTAGTGAAACTCACTTGTGAAAGTTGCGTCCGTCCAGTCGCACAACAATGTAGCAGTTTCGTAGACAGGTGTCGTCCGTTTCAAAGTTACGGACGTACTCGAACTTGCTCTTGGCCATGACTACGGAGTGGCTGAACAGACGAACCACCGGTGTCAAAATGCAGGTCTTGACACTTCCACTGAGTCGGCACGCGTTGCGAGTCAGCATGAGATGAGGGTGCTGCAGAGAAATGCAGACATTACAGTTAATTCATTATAGTTCATTCACGAGGTTGAGCTTCTGTTATCAACCGACTGAAATGCAGACATTAGAGTTAATTCACCAGTTTAAGCTTCTGTTATCAACTGACTGCATGAGAGGAAGGTGATGGGTTTACGGGACATGGACTGGCAGGGTGACATCGGTCCAATGCCATCGAGGTAGGTTCGATTTGAGCTTTGGTGGGACTTTATTATTATTTTTTGCACAAATTTTAGCGTTATACTCAAACTTTCACTGTTTTTTTTAGCTACAAAGAACATCATCAGATGATCTTGATGACCGTTTCTTTAATTAACCTCCTGAGCTGATGCATTTATGTGCACTTGCTGCATTGCATACACATTGATAATGAATCGGGTCCAAAAAACCTTACCAAAAGAAAAAAATATTTCAGATTAAATAACCTACAGGTGTGCCTATGACTTTTCTATTTGGTCACTGACACATTAGCATTTGAGAATTACGTGGCTTTGGTAGGGAGTAGGGACTGTCTACTCCCTAGCATCCCTATATAAAACTATGCTTATGCAGCCCATGTTGGCTGGCACACCTGGCGAGCAGCGTCAACAACAGGAACAACCAGGAGCATGTGGAGACCTGCGGTCTTGGACCAGGGTGTAGGACTGTGCGATATCCATATATCGTGAGATGATAGAAAACGTTCTATCGATAGAGATGATCAGACGTCAATAATTCAGACCATGCTTTACAGCAGTATTCTATGTCATTCCATTCAGACCCTGTTTTATCTTCTCTACAGGAGGGCTTGAATATCAAACACTTCGAGAGAGAGAGAGAGAGAGAGAGAGAGAGAGAGAGAGAGAGAGAGAGAGAGAGAGAGAGAGAGAGAGAGAGATGGTTGGGGCTTGTATGAGTCATTTGAATACTCCAGCTCTGGTCGGGCTACCAGCATAACACGAGTGATGACAGGGAAAGTACACTAAAGATAGATACACTTAGTCATAGTTGCTTCATTAGCTGGGCATCATTTACTGGCAAATCAAGTCAGTGTCATCCTGTGACATCAGTGACACTGACAAACACAGTAGAGTTGTTGAGTTTCCAAAGAGGGCAGACGATAGCTGCATCAAATGACATTGTATTTATCATAGTCATAACATACTCAAACAATGGATGGATTCACTTTAAAACACATAGCCAGACCGCCTAAATATTAAAGGCAACCACCAGACCTCTATTTCTTCAGCCCAATTAACGTTAGTTAGCTAAGCTACCGTTACTCTCTCCCACCCACCCACCCCCTCCTAATGCACAGTCCCCTCCCCATCCATCATAATACTCTGTCAGGATCTATGGGTAACAGTACTGCATATTTGCATATCGTATATGTCACAAATGTAACAGTACTAAATACCTGTATGTCATGTATGTCCCTATGCCATAAATGTCATGTATGTTGTATATGTCATAAATGTCACTATAAATTGAAAATGGGGGACCCTGATGTAAACAAGACAAAAGTCTTTCTCTGGTCTGCAATTGTGTGTATTGAGCTGTACTGTACCCATTCTGCAATCTGTTAAATAAAGTTTTCATTCATTCATACTTACAATTAATTTGTTGTCAGCTTCGGCATAAAGTTTACTTAGTTTCCGTTAGTTGTACAACACCTTTAATTTATGTACATAACTATGAACGCAAGAAGGCGTTATTTACATCAATGTTATTATTAGCCCTAGCTACCTCACGCACGTTGGTTTGTGTACAGTCCATCGATGAATTGCGCCGGAGTGGCACAAGCACTGGGAACTTCAGTTCCGTAACACAAGCGAGAGCGAAATAATAATCATTAGGAAACCAGTATGGAAATATTGTGAATTGTCTAATGCAATTCCCAAAATGATACACATTATGCATTCATGATTTGTATCACTCAGCAATTAGGTTTGCAACAAATACCCTTTTCAACAGAACACTGTGTGAGTCTGTGACAGCCTACATTGATTGATTGATTGATTGATTGATTGATTGATTGATTGAAAACGTTATTAACAGATTGCAAAATGGGTACAGTACAGTACAGCTCAATACATACAATTGTTAAGGGGATGTAATATTCATGCTTTGAATATATCTTTACTATATTATTCATGCTGTGAATATATCATTTACGACAGGCGCGCCAGGCGCACCTTGCTTATATATACCTGACCAGGGGTACCTTTGAATTTACCTTTGAATAAATATATAAACGCTATCGCCTCGTCCTGAAGATTATTCTATCTAAATCGAATACGACATGGTGTCAGAAGCAGGATGAACATGGATATCAACGGAGTCCCGTCGCCACGGATGAATTGGGATTCTCTGGACTTACCGGGAGAATGGAAGAAGTTCAGGCAGCATGCGGAGTTGATGTTTTCGGGCCCACTCAAGAAGAAAGGAGAGGACGAGAAATGTAGCTACCTGCTATTGTGGAGCGGAGAAAGAGGGAGAGACATTCACAACACATGGACTCTCAGTGAAGATGAAGCAAAGGTATTGAAGAACTACTATGACAATTTCGAAGCATACGTACTTCCAAGGAGGAACACAATTTTCGCCAGGTACAAATTCCATGAGAAAACCCAGCAACCGAGCGAGTCATTAGAACAATTTGTCACTGCATTGAAACTATTGGTGAAAGACTGTGCATATGTGAACAATGATGAGATGGTTAGAGACCGCATAGTGTTTGGCATACACTCAGCAAAAGTAAGAGAGAAACTATTAAACGTTGGATCAGACTTGTCGTTAGACAAAGCGGTAGATATAGCTAGAGCCCACGAGCTAGCACAATCACAGATAAAGAGCTTTACTGGCGCCACGAGCAGCGCGCAGGAGCAGCTCGTGCACGAGGTGCACAGACATGAACAGAAGTATAGCGCTCAGAGATATCGCCCCAGAGCAGAGTGGACAGAGAGAGCGAACAGAGCGAGCGACACAGACACACGTAAGAACTGTGGATACTGTGGGGGTAGAGCTCACAAGGAAGGGGATAACTGTGTAGCTAGGGGAAAACAGTGCACGAAGTGTGGAAAATGGAACCACTTTGCCAAAGTCTGCAGGGCCGGTAGTTTCCAGAAAAAGTCAGTACACGAGATTAGCATGCGCTCTGAGTCAGGAGAAGAGTCAGACGAACTGTATGTAGACACCGTGACAGACAGACGGTTTGATGCAACAGAACAAGCGTTCGCAGACATACAAGTAGGAAAACAGGGCACAGAGCTTAAATTTAAGCTAGACACAGGTGCACAAGTAAATGTAATTCCTTTGAGAGAGTATCACAGTTTACAAGATAAACGAAAAATACAGCCTACTTCACGCAGACTGACAGGATATGGTGGAGAGAAGCTAGTGGTAAAGGGCACATGCACGTTAAAGTGTAAATACAAAGAGCGTGGCATGTTGTTAGACTTTTACATAGTAGACACTCAGGCACCCCCAGTTCTAGGTTTACAGGCATGCCTGAATATGGACCTCATTAAACTAGTATTGTCAGTAAATGCACACACAGATAAACAGACCATCATGGAAGAATACCACGACGTGTTTAAAGGGATAGGACTATTCCCAGGAGAGTGTCACATCCATATAGACCCAGACGCCACGCCAGTAGTCTGCCCACTGAGAAGGACACCGATCGCCCTGCGTGGCCGACTAAAGAAGGAGCTACAGAGTATGGAAGACACACAGATCATCGCTAGAGTCATCGAACCAACGGAGTGGGTCAGTGCACTGGTCATTGTTGAGAAACCACGCACAGGCAAGCTCAGACTATGTTTGGATCCTAAGGAGCTAAACAAGGCTATCAAGCGCCCGCACTACCCTCTGCCGACACTAGAGGACATCACACCCAGACTAACAGGCGCACGCTATTTCAGCGTACTGGATGCAAAGTCGGGATACTGGTCCATCAAGCTCTCCACAGAATCATCGAAGCTGACGACGTTCAACACACCGTTTGGACGATACAGATTCCTACGATTACCATTTGGGCTCGCTTCTGCCCAGGACGAGTTCCAACGAAAAATCAACGAGACATACGAGGGACTGAACGGAGTAGCAGCTATAGTAGACGACATCCTTGTATATGGCGTGACCAGAGAGGAACACGATAAGAACCTACATGCAATGATGGTGAGATCACGGGAGAGAGGCGTTCGGCTCAACGCAGACAAGTGCACCATCGGAGCCACCGAAGTGAGCTACTTCGGGCACATCCTTTCAGCTGACGGCATGAAGCCTGACCCAGGCAAGATAGCTGCCATCAAGGAGATGGAGGCGCCAAAGAGCCGTGCAGAACTGGAGACCGTGCTAGGTATGGTCAACTATCTGGCGAAATTCGCCCCGAGCCTCTCCGAGATCAACGCACCCATGAGACAGCTGCTTAAACAATCGAATGAGTTCCTGTGGGACGCGCAGCACGACGCTGCATTCCAAAAGATGAAAGACATACTTACCAGTGAACCTGGGCCAGTCCTCATCTACTTTGACCCAGATAAGGAGCTCAGCTTACAAGTGGACGCATCAAAGTATGGTCTGGGTGCTGTGCTGATGCAGGAAGGAAGGCCCATTAGCTACGCATCCAGATCACTCACGGACAGCGAGGTCAACTACGCACAAATCGAAAAGGAGATGTACGCAGTCCTTTATGGATTCAATCGTTTCCACCAATATGCCTACGGTCGCCATGTTATGGTGCAATCTGACCACAAGCCCCTGGAGTCGATCATGAAGAAGCCGATCGCCGCAGCCCCACCGCGGTTACAGAGGATGATACTACAACTACACAAGTACAACTTCACGATCGTGCACCGCCCTGGGAAAGACATCCCAGTAGCCGACACGCTGTCCAGGAAATCACTCACCTCTCACGACGACGGTCTCAGTGAAGGGATGGACCTTCAGGTACACATGGTGTACAACAGCTTACCTGTACACGACGACAGGCTACAGGAGATCAGAGAAACAACAGACAATGACACACAGCTAAAGCTGCTCAGCCAGGCTATCCTGGAGGGATGGCCTGAGGAAAGAAAACAATGCCCCCAGAACATCACCGAATACTGGAATCACAGAGATGAACTATCCAAAACGAATGGAATAATTTTCAAAGGGGAGAAAATAGTCATCCCTACCAGCCTCAGAGGAGAGATGCTGATCAAGATCCATGCAGGCCACATGGGAATGGAAAAATGCAAACTGAGAGCACGAGACATCATGTTCTGGCCTGGAATGGGTAGACATATAGAGCAAGTCGTGGAGAAGTGCTCAATATGCCAAGAGCGCCGCCCATCAAACACCAAGGAGCCCATGATGCCTCATCGTATCCCAGACCGCCCCTGGCAGGTTGTAGGGACAGATCTCTTTAACTGGAACAACCAGGACTATGTTGTGACCGTCGACTACTACAGCAGATTCTTCGAACTAGACAGACTTCACAGCACCACATCGGCAGCTGTTGTCCACAAGCTAAAGGCAGCCTGTGCCAGGCATGGCATCCCAGAGACCATAATCTCAGACAACGGACCACAATACAAGTCTAAAGAGTTCGAGGCATTCGCCAAGTCGTGGGAGTTTACACACGTCACGTCAAGCCCACACTATCCGCAAAGCAACGGACTAGCGGAGAGAACCGTGAAGACGGCAAAGTCACTCATGGACAAGGCTAAGGCAGACGGAAGAGACCCGTACCTAAGCCTCCTGGAATATCGTAACACCCCAGTCGACAACTTCAAATCGCCGGCACAGCTGTTGATGAGCCGCAGGCTACGCTCAACCCTCCCGAGCACCAACCAACAGCTGCGGCCAGGGGTAGTAAGCCAAAAAGATGGACATGACAAGCGAGTGCAGAGACAAAAGCACCAGAAGAAATACTATGACAGATCAGCTAGACCGCTGCCCCCACTACAGTGTGGTGAATCTGTCAGGCTACAAGAACTTGGACGCTGGAGGCCAGCAGTAGTCATACAACCAGCCGACACTGCGCGGTCATACCACGTTCGCACCCAAGATGGACGCGAATACCGCCGCAACCGCAGGCACCTGAGGGACACAAAAGAGGAACACTTCCAGGACAGCGACGGTATGCCAAGTCCAGAGTGCGTCGATCAACCTCCGGAGACCAACGACCCTGAACTGTCAGAGGACTCAGAAGAGAACTCAGCTTCATACTACACCAGATCCGGCCGAGCAGTGAAGCCTCAGGACATTTTAGACCTATAAATGTACAGGGTGCAGGCGGATCGCTGCCCTATTATAACACCATTTGCCCCATTGAAAAAAAAAGGGGTGGTGAAATGTAACAATTATTAATTGTATTATTGTATTATTAATGTATGCTGAAATGATGACTTACTATATGTGTTGAATCTATGACCTACTTACCTTGCTTAATTGTCGATATATTCCCATTTTGTTAGCAAGCTACTTCTACAAATAAGAACTGCATATGGTAAGAGTGTTGAGACACGACCAAATAAGCCATGAATACATACCTTATTCACAGCTGAAGTATTCAAATATTAAAGCAGACTATACAGAATAAGAGGGCACACAATACGAACTGTAATACCTTGATACATGAATCTTTATGTTTAACATATTAATCCTACCTGTTTACATTGCCTGGTCCCGACACAGGTAACGCACTTGTTATTGTTTACAAAGAAACTCTTACAGAGTATTGCACAACCCTTCTTAATTTCAATTTTGTTCATAGCTTATTTAGCTTTCTTTAAAAGAAGGAGGATGTAATATTCATGCTTTGAATATATCTTTACTATATTATTCATGCTGTGAATATATCATTTACGACAGGCGCGCCAGGCGCACCTTGCTTATATATACCTGACCAGGGGTCCTGACAGTCAGTTGGCTGCCAGCCGTGAATGGAGTTACACTCATGCTGAACGATACTTACCTTTGAATAAATATATAAACGCTATCGCCTCGTCCTGAAGATTATTCTATCTAAATCGAATACGACAGGGGATGCAGACCAGAGAAAGACTTTCGTCTTGTTTACATCAGGGTCCCCCATTTTCAATTAATCATAACAAATTTACAACATACAGATAGACAGTACTACATCTATACATTTATGACATACCAGATTTGCAAATACAGTACTGTTTGTGATACGAAAAAAGTCCAGAAAAGAGAGTATACATTTGACGTAGAAACTGTACATTAGAGGAGGTTGGGTAGGTGGGGGGGTTGTGTTAGGACATTTGCAGGAGCCAGTTTCGAATTGCAGTCTCCCGTAGATGTATTTTGAGAGTGTTTTTGAAAGTGGGTAGTGATTCACATTCCTTTACAGCTTTGGGCAGGGCGTTCCACATTGATGTGGCATAATTGCGAAACGTGTTTAGTCCCTTGTTTGAGCCGAATCTGGGTTTAACATGATTTGTGGAGCTCCCTCTGGTGTTGTGATCGTGGTATTCACTGACCAACGCGACCTGTCTGTAAATGTGCCGTCATTACACGCTCTACTGATTGATTGACATTTTTATTATCAGATTGCAGAATGGGTACAATACAGTAGGCCTACGGCTCAATACACACAATTGTTAAGGGGATGCAGACCAGAGAAAGACTTTCATCTTGTTTACATCAGGGTCCCCCATTTTCAATGCATCATAACATTTATGACATACAGTACTGTTACAGCCAGACATTTATGACATACAAGATAACAAATATACAGTACTGTTTATTTACAGACAGAGTTTCAAAAAAATTGAATATATACATTTGAGGGGGAGGAAACTGTACATTGGGGGGGGGGTTGGACATTTACCGGGGCCAGTTTCGAATTGCGGCCTCCCGTAGGTGCTCTTTTAGAGCGGTTTTGAAGGTGGGTATAGGGATTCACATTATTTTACGGCTGTGGGTAGGGCGTTCCACATTGTTGTGGCATAATTGCGAAACGTGTTTAGTCCCTTGTTTGAGCCGAATCTGGGTTGAACATGATTTGTGGAACTCCCTCTGGTGTTGTGACCTTTGGGAAGTATTTCGACATGTACATGGGTACCTTGGCCCATTGTAAGTTGCTGTACTCTGTCTTCTACTCTAAGCCATCCTAGGTAGTCAAAGTGGGCAGGGGTGAGGTGGGTTTTAGGAGTAAGGTGTAAGATTCTGATCAAACTGGCCAGTATCACGTCTTCGTCTGTTTGGCTCTCCATCCAATTCCTCTGCGTTGTGTACTTTTAATGGTCCTGACGTCTCCGATACTGGTAGATAAGATCCTTATCTTCCCCCGTTAGTGCAATCCATAAACCATAATACTTCTCCACTTCCGTAAGAATTCGACACTTCGACACTGTGAGATACCTTATGAGGAGAAGCGTTGTTTTATTGCTATAAACAGAACCTCATAATCAGATGTTATCAGATGTTATCAAATTGCATCGTCCTTGAAGAGTCTATTCTAATGATCTCTCGGTGTGTTCAGAATTGTCCTTTTGTTATTCAGTCCAATAGTGGTCAGGCCTAGTCGTTAGCCTGAACCCTCCTCGTGTTAGCCGAAGCTAATGATGTCGTGGCATTCTTCCTCCTCCCCCCCCCCCCCCCCCCCTCTCTCGTGATAAGAGGAGAGAGAGAGTCCTCTGTGTGATCTCAGTCCTACTCGCTCTCGGTCAGATTATCGTCTGGCTTACACCCGGAAACACCGTTCGACTCATAGATGTTCGTCGTCGCAACGACGGCCCCGCCTTCTGGTTGTCATGCGACGTGTTGTCATGACAACTGCATAACCTTTAACACTAATAAACTCACGTTTCATTAAGATGAACCTCTCTCCCTCCTGTCCTGGGAGACAGTACACTCTAATCTCAGATGTTCTTCTAAGGAATTCATAACAAAACCCTCGCTGACGCGGCCTGTGCCTGTGAAACCACTGGTTCCACCACCGTTCTATCACCGTCTCCTGCTTCCATGCACATTTCGATCTACCATTTTAGCTGTGGTCATCTCTCCCCAATCTATACATCACATACATTGAAAAAGCACCGTTTTCTCTCAATCCCCCCTTGATTCTTATCACCCCTCAGAATCATAAGACTACTTGGTTTTTCAATTAATTATACACAAAAATAGACTCATAACAATGAGGGCCCCGCCGTCTGCTGTTTTTTCCTCGTTTTCCATTACCCGCATCACACCCAAACCAGAAAGGATAAACAACGGTCATGGAGGAGAGAGAGAGAGAGAGACAGA
Organism: Notolepis coatsorum; assembly: GCF_963971535.1. Lineage (NCBI taxonomy): Eukaryota > Metazoa > Chordata > Actinopteri > Aulopiformes > Paralepididae > Notolepis > Notolepis coatsorum. The sequence goes on along the minus strand of NC_140180.1, from coordinate 76,044,887 downwards.
GAAAAACACAGATTGCAACTTTTCAGACGACACACCTAAAACCCTTCGGCCCCCCTATCTAGGTACCCCACGTCCAAATCAGAGCGCTCCCTTCCCTCTCTTACAGTACACCTCCCATCTTGGGCCGGTCCCATCTTCTAGGGCAAGGGCCCCTTTCAGTGACGGCTCCTTTCCTGAGCTGGTCCCCCTCCCAGGGCGCGGTCCCCTAGGCAAAAGTGTCCCCCCTGGTCTGCTACTGCTCAGTGTCTCTGGCTGTCCTCTCCACATCTGCTCCTCCACCGCCGCCGTCTCCTCCCTCTCGTCGTGGATCATCTGTGTACCAGGCTGCGGTGCCTGGCCCCTGCAGCTTCCTCCTCCTCCAGTCTGTCTCCTGGCCATCTCCATCGCTGTCGGTGTCATTCCCCCCTTGAAAGCAGAAACACAACACCGGCAGTCGTCTGTCCATTCGACTTCCCTTGTTTTGCTATTAGTCTACCATGGCTTTGGGCCTGCAGCTCGTTCTCTATATATTTTTTTCCTCTGCAAGCCCCTATTTGTTCTATTAGTCCCCCACCTTCTCAACACCCATATCTAATCCTACAGGGCTGTTCCCTGTTTTGTTGTCTTCCGGCGTGACACCAGCAGCTAAACGATACCCACTCGGCGCTCTACGTTTGTCCCACGGGTGACCCCCAGCGCGCGCCAGTTCTTTCTGGTGACGTGTCCCCTCAAGACTCTGCCTATTTATTAGGTGTGAGAAGGCCCCACTGGAATTCAAACTCCCTCTTTAATTCCATAATTAACCCATTCTAATAACTGCACCATCTTTCTGTGCAATTCTTATTTAATCAATTAATAATTAAACTCTATATCTAATATTATTATTGTAATAATAATCCCCTCTCTGTGCTAAATATTCCCCTATGGGTAATGAAAACTCCCCAGCACTACCCCCCCTCCACCACTAGGTGGCGATCTACTCCTCCTCTATGGTGGATCAAATTGACGTGTCATTTCCTGATTCTAAACCCCTCGTGGCTCTGCGGCCATTTTGACTCAGTGCAAATGGCTACTCTCTCAACAAACGAACGCTGCCCTTCCTTCCAAGGCCTGAAAACACTGCTGTTTTTCCTCTCTTTCCTATCCATTATCAGGGGACGCTTTCTCAGACTAATACTCTTGCCTGATCGGACATAATACACACTGGTACAATCTCCTTTCGACTTTCCTTCTGTTATGAAAACAGTCCCGCCATAAAAATTTTTCGATCTGATTCAAGCGCCCCCCCCCCCCCCCTTTCCTCATCTCGCATTTACCCTCCTTAAACCAAAACTGTGCAGCCTGCCTCATTTGCTTTTCATTCTCTGTAGATAACACCCTCGATTTTCACCATGGCTCTCTGCTCATATTATTACAGCTGGCATTCTCTCTCTGTGTCAAACTAGAAATGTTTACGTTTACGGATTCACTATCTGTTCGTTTTTATTTGGCTATAAAAGATCAAAACAACCGTGTGCACAGTGAACTCACATTTTTGATCGGAGCGCTGTTTCCCCTACAGCGCTGGTTCGCCTCCTGACCACTCGACTCGCCGCTCTCTCCCAGGGCTGGCCGGCCTTGCTTCGATCATGATTCTCCCACACATTGATGACTGTTGTCCACTGTCGCCCCATTATTGAAAAAGTCTTTATCCGTTGTTCTTATCTCTTGCAAATCCGGCTGTCATCAACAACCAACTGTTCCCGTTGTTTTAATCTCTTGCAAATCCGGGTCACGGCACCAACTGTAAGATTCTGATCAAACTGGCCAGTATCACGTCTTCGTCTGTTTGGCTCTCCATCCAATTCCTCTGCGTTGTGTACTTTTAATGGTCCTGACGTCTCCGATACTGGTAGATAAGATCCTTATCTTCCCCCGTTAGTGCAATCCATAAACCATAATACTTCTCCACTTCCGTAAGAATTCGACACTTCGACACTGTGAGATACCTTATGAGGAGAAGCGTTGTTTTATTGCTATAAACAGAACCTCATAATCAGATGTTATCAGATGTTATCAAATTGTATCGTCCTTGAAGAGTCTATTCTAATGATCTCTCGGTGTGTTCAGAATTGTCCTTTTGTTATTCAGTCCAATAGTGGTCAGGCCTAGTCGTTAGCCTGAACCCTCCTCGTGTTAGCCGAAGCTAATGATGTCGTGGCATTCTTCCTCCTCCCCCCCCCCCCCCCCCCCCCCCTCTCTCGTGATAAGAGGAGAGAGAGAGTCCTCTGTGTGATCTCAGTCCTACTCGCTCTCGGTCAGATTATCGTCTGGCTTACACCCGGAAACACCGTTCGACTCATAGATGTTCGTCGTCGCAACGACGGCCCCGCCTTCTGGTTGTCATGCGACGTGTTGTCATGACAACTGCATAACCTTTAACACTAATAAACTCACGTTTCATTAAGATGAACCTCTCTCCCTCCTGTCCTGGGAGACAGTACACTCTAATCTCAGATGTTCTTCTAAGGAATTCATAACAAAACCCTCGCTGACGCGGCCTGTGCCTGTGAAACCACTGGTTCCACCACCGTTCTATCACCGTCTCCTGCTTCCATGCACATTTCGATCTACCATTTTAGCTGTGGTCATCTCTCCCCAATCTATACATCACATACATTGAAAAAGCACCGTTTTCTCTCAAAGGTCAAGCAGTAGTCTGACCAGTTTGTTTTGTGATGTTTGTAGTCTTCTCAAAGAAAAGTCGCCTATTCTCAGTCCTTGCCCCACAATGGTGGAATGAACTACCCACCCCAGTTAGGACAGCAGAAACACGTCCAATCTTTCGCCGTCGACTAAAGACGCACTTCTTCAACCATTATCTGAATTAAAAAAAGAAAAAAATATCTAACCCTAACTAACCGTACTGTCATGCACTTGTCCTAATAAACTAACCTACACTGTAGCACTCAACACTTGATGGACGTTGTTGCTCAGCTGATAGAGTTGTGCCCTTCCTGATGGCTTGTCGTACAGAACTTGTAAGTCGCTTTGGATAAAAGCGTCAGCTAAATGACTAAATGTAAATGTATGTGTAAATGTAGTGCCTTTGAGGTGCTTTGGTACAATGAGGTGCAAGAATAGGCGTAGTACCCTTGAATGAGTGCTCCTGCCAGAGTCTTCAGAGTATTCTTGTTTACCAGAGAGGAGATCCGGTACAAGAATCTTGTTAGTTGGTTGACTTTTTTGATTACATTGGTTGCCATTTTGTCACAGGAAATATTTGCCTCTAGGATGGAACCCAGGTATGTAATTTCATCTTTCCATGTGACAATATTGTCACCCACTGTAACAGAGAAGCCGTTGGCCTTGCTGTGTTTGTTATTTGATCCAAAGAGAATGGACTCTGTTTTACTCAGGTGTACACCGTGTAATGATAGTTTGTTATCAGCGAGCCAGGTGCAGATTCTGCCGAGTTCAGAGCTGAGGGCTTTTTCAACCTGCAACTTGTCCCTGTCAGAGACCAGCAGGGCTGAGTCATCCGCGAACAGGAACAAGTTGCAGTCACAAGCTGATGACATGTCATTTGCATAAATTAGGAACAGTAACAGTCCTAGTATGCTTCCTTGTGGAACACCACAGCTCACTGAAGGGGGGGGGGGGGGGGGGGGGTAGTGTACCGTTTACCTCCACCATCTGTTCTCTCCCCTCCAGGTAGGATTGCATCCAGTTCACTGATGAACTATCAAAACCAATTGCTTTTAGCTTGTCAATCAGAATGGAGTGATTGACAGTGTCGAAAGCCTTTTGGAGGTCCAGCATGACCATGAAGCAGTATTTGCCCGCATCCACCTCTTGTTTGATGTGGTCGTTCAAATAGAGAAGGCATGTGTCAGTGGTGTGGTGTGGGATATTCTGAAGCCAGATTGGAATTCGTAGATTCTTTTTTTTTCACAAGGTACTTTTCGACCTGTTCGTAGACAATTTTGTCCATGACTTTCGAGATGGAGGTAAGAATAGAAACAGGGCAATAGTTGCCTGGGTCTAATTTGCTGCCTTTTTTGTGCAGGGGGGTCACTCTCACAATTTTGAAGTCTTTGGGGACATATCCCTGTTTTATGGAGAGGTTTATTATGTGGGTGATGACTGGGGTGATGGCGGCTGCTGAGTCTCTGAGGAATAGCCTTGTTACGTTGGAGGGCGCTCAGTTTTTTGAGTACCTCATCTGTTGTTGCCATTTCAAGTTTGAAGTCGTCTTTGCGGACCCCTAGGTTTTTGTAGAAGGCTATGATGTGTTCTACCCCAAAATGCCCTGAGTGGGAGGGTAGTTTATTAACCAGTGTTGTGGCTATGTTTGTAAAGGAAATGTTTAAGTAATTGGCCACATCCAGCTTGTCTGTGATGAGTGTTTTCTGTCCGATCACGCCGCCATTTTTCTTTTGCCAAAGTATAAACAAAGTCTCAAGCGAACGCCGGTGGTCTCGCGAGAGGTTAAGCGTTGGACCGTGACGTCAGAGGAGACACTCCAAGCTGCACTTGAATGCACAGACTGGTGGAGGGTATTCCGTGATAACACAGCCAATATTAACGAATACACTGAAACGGTGCTTGACTTTGTCTGTACTCTGGTAGAAGAAACAATCCCCTCTACCACAATTAGAATCTACCCAAATCAAAAGCCCTGGGTAGATAAATCCGTCCGTGAGGCTCTGAACGTGCGCACATCAGCCTACAACTCCGGCCTGGTGACAGGCAACATGGAAGAACACAAGACGGCAAGATACAACGTCAGGAGAGCAGTAATAAAGGCAAAACGGCGTTACAGGGATAAAGTTGAACTTCAGTTTGAACAGGCTGACTCTAGAGGCATGTGGCAGGGCCTCAGAACAATGACAGATTACAAAGGCACCTCCCTCAAGCTGAACAGTGACATATCCTTAGCAAATGATCTCAACTCCTTCTATGCGAGGTTTGAGGCTGTGAATAACAACACCAGCCTACAAACCACGGCAATGGGGGGGGGTCTGCTGATGGAGACTCAGTGTTCAGGGTAACAGAGCATGAGGTGAGACGGATCTTTAAAAAAGTGAATATCAGGAAGGCAGCAGGACCGGACGGCATCCCCGGCCGCGTCCTAAAAGTCTGTGCCGACCAACTGGCCCCGGTATTCACTGACATCTTCAACCTGTCCTTGGAACAGGCTGTCATCCCCACCCGTCTGAAGAAGTCCACCATCATCCCTGTACCCAAAAGATCTACGCCCGCTTGCCTCAACGACTACCGCCCTATAGCCCTCACCTCCATAGCCATGAAGTGCTTTGAGAAGCTAGTGAAGGGCTACATCTGTTCCTCCCTCCCCATCAACCTGGACCCCCTGCAATTTGCATATCGCCCCAACAGGTCCACGGAGGACGCCATAGCCCATGTGCTGCACACAGCAGCATCACACCTGGACAAGAGGCATGGGAACTATGTGAGAATGCTGTTCATCGACTACAGCTCAGCATTCAATACCATAGTCCCCTCCAAACTCATAGCCAAGCTCAGGGACCTGGGCTTGAACTATGACCTCTGCCAGTGGGTCTTGGACTTCCTGACGGGCAGACCCCAGGTGGTAAGAGCAGGCAACTGCACCTCCTCATCCATCACGCTCAACATAGGGGCCCCCCAGGGCTGTGTTCTGAGCCCCCTCCTCTACTCCCTGTACACACATGACTGCGTGGCACAGCGGAACAACAACACAATCATCAAATTTGCTGATGACACAGTAGTGGTGGGCCTGATCTCTGCCAACGACGAGAGGGCCTACCTGGAAGAGGTAGAAAATCTGTCACAGTGGTGTCAGGAGAACTGCCTCTCCCTGAACGTCAGCAAAACAAAAGAGATGATTGTGGACTTCAGGAGGTCGGGGGTCAAGGACTACAGCCCCCTCAGCATCGACGGGGCACCGGTTGAGAGAGTGAACAGTTTCAAGTACCTCGGAGCCCACATATCCGAGGACTTGACATGGACCACACACATTGACAGTGTTGTGAAGAAGGCACGACAACGCCTCTACTTCCTCAGGCGCCTAAGGAAGTTCCAAGTCAGTCAGAAGATCCTTAGGAACTTCTACTCATGTACAATAGAGAGCATCCTGACTGGCAACATCACCTCCTGGTTTGGGAATAGCACTGCACAAGACCGTAGCAGACTACAAAGAGTGACACGTTCAGCCGAACGCACAATTGGAGGGGGGCTTCCCACCCTCCAGAACATTTACAACAAGCGGTGCAGGGGGAAGGCTAAGAGAATTATTAAGGACTCGAGCCACCCGAACAACTGCCTCTTTGAACTGCTGCGGTCAGGCAAGCGATACCAGAGTCTTAAGGCGAGCACAGAAAGACTCAGAAGAAGCTTCTATCCCCAGGCCATCAGGCTGCTAAACGAACAATAAACACTATGCAACAACCATCAAATGCACACAGCACACACACCCACACACTCACTTAAACAAACAACACACTGCAGCACCCACTCTCCACACTTTAGATCACACAAACACACTTTATATTTATTGATAAAGGATTTGCACTACAACTCGTACACCTACTGTAAATTGTACCTAAATTGCACCTCATCCCATTTCTGCCTTGCACTATATAGTATTGTATATTAGTACACTGCATAGTATTGTATATTATATGGTAACTCAGTTACGTCTATTCTGCATCGAACATTGTACATATGTCTATACTGAACACTGTGACCTCATTTTATTTTTTTTTTTACTTCTAATTTACATACTATACTATGTTATTTTATTTCATACTTATCTTATCTTGTCTTGCACAGTCTCTGGAGCGTAACAGTAAGAAGCATTTTGTATAAAAGTATTCTGTACTTCTGTATGACAACTATTAAAGAAACTTGAAACTTGAAACTTTGTTTATAAATCGGGTTTTTAGTTTTTTACTGCAGCCTAGTTGGTTGTTGAGTAATTTCCAACGATGAGAAATGAATAGCCTTAAGTTACACTAAATGAATTGCCTTACACTAATTTACAAAACCTTCCTTGGTCTGACCCCTCCTTATTTGATACACCTATTAAAATTGTAGGTTAATTCAATATGGACCTTGAGTCTGGAAATATGGACCTTGAGTCTGAAATAAAGTCTTCATCATCATCATCATCATCATCATCATCATCATCATCATCATCAATATACAAATATACATATATCATGTAACGGCCGTACTAACAAAATGAGACGTCAATCAACCAGACAAACGGAATCACCATTACATGTAACACCAGCGCCTCACCGTGGCGAGATGTAGAAACTACAAATGGTTTGAAAAACCTCCCACAATGCTCTGCGGTGCTGGCCGCCTCTACGTGCGGTTGTTTCAAACATGGAGGAGAAGGAACGAATTGAGAGACCCGGTGGCTCAAGAACCGACAGGAGCAGAGACGTCGTCACAGCCCCGGAAAGTACACCATCCTTTTCGGACGAAGCCGGGGGAAGTTCTAGTCTAGACGTGTGTTCGGATCAGTTCGACCCGCTCCTGGCTCTGTACTCCCCTGCGGTGTCTCTTCCGTTCCCGAACATCAAGTGCTTCAACAACGTCGCCGAGTACGAGAGCTTCCTGAAGGGCGGCCGCGGCCGAGCCAAGCCGCAGAATGTGGAGAAGAAGCTGCGGAAAGCCACGAAGGGCGTGGCGGACCCTGAGCGCATCGAGAGGCTCAGGCAGCTGATGGTGAACAACCCCGTGAAGGAGGGAGACGAGAAGGGGGCCAGGCCGAGGCGCAGGAACCAGAGGCCCCCCAGGAACGTCCTAACAAGGATGCCTCGTATGTCATAGTAACAGGCGTAGTAACTGGAGCCAGTTCGTTGTGTGCCATGTGTTGCTATAAGTGTATGTGTGTGGTATGTTGTGTGAATGTTATTGTTGTTACCCTACCTGCGCACTAGATGGCGGTGGTGGGTCATCTCAGTAGTAGTCGCATACAAAAAGGGATGGTGTTTGGAATCATGGACTTTTTTCTAGGGGAAGCCACACAACTGCGTGTGATGTTTGTCATGTTTTATTATTTGTGTTATTTATTTAACCAGGAAAGTCACATTGAGATTAAAAATCTCTTTCAAGTCAAGCTGCAGCAAAGGAATACAATAGTTGCACATAAATACAAAAAACAACAACAAATTAAATTACACAGATACACTAAACAACCAATATCAGAGCCAGAGGCAACCCAGCAGGGCAGGCAGCAACGATAGACTATTAGAGCAAATCAAAACAATGACATACCATTGATTCAACCCCTAGTCTAGTCCCTTCATGAGGCATTTAAAAGCATCCAGTGATACAGTTTCAGGTCATTCTGTAACATGTGCCAAGCTGAGGGAGCAGAATAACTAAATGCTCCCTTTCCCATTACAGTACGAACAGACAATAGGAGCAGACTTTGTGCAATATTGTATTGTGCAAAAAGTATGAACGAGTATGAAAAGTCTTGAGTGTATATAAATATATAGTCCAGGAAGGGTGTGTTAATGTTAGTCAGTGGGGGTCCCAAGTCTTGTTGATGAGGCCCACTGCAGAGCTGTTCTTGTGGCATGCGGTTTTGGCCCTGATGGACCGCAGCTTCCAGTAATATTAGCTCTTGATAATCAGAAAACTCCAGTGATTTATTATATTCAACATTATAATACAGTACTTGTATTACTAATGTACAGTAACATTAAAGGTAGAATCTGTAATTCCATCAGACACTTTGTTTAATTTTTTTTTGGTCAGAGTTGAGTTGGGGTATGGGATGTGTAGCTGGTGTACTAATGCTCGACTGCGTAGTATGAAGGTTGGGAGAAAATTAATGAATGTCCCTTTTTTAACATTGCATGTCGTGTCTCCACCACGTCACTCTGCTAACTGTTGTGATGTGTGTTCAGTGTGCAAAGGAAGTCCTTTGGGAGTACTGCACCGCTGTGTTGAGGAGAGGCTACGGGTCAAAGTTCACATCAGGAGCTTCAAGGGGCTGCGAGGAGTCTGCTCCGGCTTCCTCGTGGCGTTCGACAAGTTCTGGAACATGGTAAGTTCTGGAACATGGTAAGAAGCGTCCTCGGTTCCCCGCAAGAGCCCCGCTGCCACAGTCCGTTCATTCACACGTCACTTCATGGACGGGTTTTTCGTCTACGTCAGACTCGGTGTGTGCGCATCAAGGAGGCAAAAAGGAACACAATCCTGATCACAACAACTGGGTAGACTACAATATATTTGCATTTGTTAGCCATGCTAGTGAGATCTAAACAATCAATCCATGACAAAGCTAGATATTTAAAAGGTGAAAGACTCCATAGAGCTACATTATACTTTTAGTCAGGTGAGTGTCATGGTTTCTCCATAGAGCTCCATTCCAGTCGCGAGTCACGGTGCATGTGTGCGGTGGTTTGTCCACCAAAAAAGCGTCAAAAGATAGAAAAGAAACTAGCAGAGCCAGAACTGTTCAACTCCCCTGGAGCCACAGCCACTTTTTTTTTGTACTTTCGCTTTCAAACCAGCTGCAGCCGGAGAACTTGAGTGTGAGGGGCTGTAACACTAAAGATGGCGGCAACGACAAAGAATTGCTGAAAAATAAACATACATTTGTTGTTTAAATAATAATAATAAAAATAAAAACTTTTTAATACTAATAAAAATATCGAACGATATGAAAAATGTTATCGTGATATAGGGCTGGGCGATAAAACGACAACGATAATTATCGCAATAAATTATTTCCTCGAAATAAACATGAAACGTGGTCACAAAGTTTCGATATCGATTTTCCAAGCTTGGATATCAGCACACGCACTAACAACCAATCAGGAATAGAGCTACGTTACGTGATGACGCGCTTACGCACCACAGCTCCAGATGTGCTACTGTTTTGGTTTCGATTTCCGAAGAGATTAGTTTAGCAACTTTAGTTAGGAAAATGCATGAAAATTCCAGCGAAGGAGATAACAACCCTACGCCTACGGCCACCGCAAGCCTTAGCGCCTCAAATGTAGAGGAAATTGTTAATAAGAAAGGTGTTTCGACGTCTGCAGTATGGACACGTTTTGGCTTTTTAAAGTCGGACAAAAATCAGAGCAGCGTTTGCTGCAAACTGTGTCGACGACCGGTGCTAACAAAAACGGGGAACACAACAAACATGTTCTATCACCTAAAAGTTTATCACTCATTAGAGTACACTGAATGCAAACGCATTCAGTCGGAAAGGAGTGGTGGCGTTAGCCGACAGCCACGAACAAGAACCATTGAAGTTCGTGCTGCTCCTGGAACTGGAAACATTCATTCAGACAGTACAGTTGGATCTAACAAAATGGATTTATATGGACACATTCATGGAGAATTCAAGCCGGGACCACAAAGCTTCTCAAAGGGTTGGCTCGACACGCGACGGCTCTCCAACTCGTCTCGTAGTGACGTCTTTGTTCTACCGCAGCAAAAAAAGTTAGTCTATCTATTAATAGCCCGCCGGTGCCGGGCATAAGAAGTTAATTAAACTTGACAGAAATAATTATTTCATGTATATCGACGATAATTATCGATATCGAGTGATATGAAAATTATTTTATTTTATCGCGATAACGTTTTTGGCCATATCGCCCAGCCCTATCGTGATATATCATGATAACATATTTGGCCATATTGCCCAGCCCTATAAAACTCAGAGAGAGGTGTTTTTGGCCAACAGCTAGGCTAGTGGTTTGTATCCACTTCGATTCATCTGTGCTAAGTTAGGCTAGCTTGCAGCCGGATAGCTTTCTAGAGTCTCGTCTGACTCTGGAGAAGATGATAAGCGCATTCCCATAATGTTGGCGTGTTCCTTTTAAACCAGCCTTCCCCACACGCCACATAATGGGTACAACTAGCCTATACAACACAGTTTTGGGCATTCCGTTGATCTTCTATGTATCGTCTCGTCTAACTCCTTTTTCTTTCTTCTTTGCCAGGCGATGGTTGACGTAGATGAGACGTACGGGGAGCCTCTCCTTGGAGAGGCATTCTACCATGAGAAAGCCCTCACCGTCTCACGGGTAAGTAGTCTGGATCAGCGCCATGAGACTGAGGGTATATAAACATGCCACTGGCTGACTATTTCAGTGTGAATTCTCCTCCGCTTCCGCTATCTGTGACACTATTTTGCAAGGACACCATCGCCGCATCCTGGTCTTGGAGCCACCCGGGGCCCTGTTCCTCGTACCTGGCTAACTGAGTTAGCCGGATAATTTTCAGCATAGCTTGACTTAAGCCAGACCTTTCCGTTCCCCAACGTCGGATTTTCTAAATCGCTATGGTAACAGATCAGACATTTTTAACCTGCTCCAGAGCAGGGTTTAGTTCAGTTAGCTGGATAAACCATGGCCACACCCTCGCAAAGAAATGCAGCTCGCTTCCTGAAATAATTCTCAGTCTAGATCCGATTATACCATCTGAATTATGTTTTTGTGCGTAGTTGTTCTAGAGGGGGCTTTTGAAATGTAAAATAATAGACACAAAATGCTGATAATAAATCATATTCAGCCTATAGATTTACTTTGTCCTAAATAATGCACGTCATATTTATACGGATATGGCGCGTAGCGACACGCAGGAGTGGTTATTTTAATAACGCGGAGCATTGCAAATGTGAATCCCGCTGGGATATTTTTTATGAATGAAACCTATCGGGCTATCGGGGGTTTGGCTCTGATTAGTCTCGGCTGTGGATGTATTTGCTTAACGGAGCGCCCGGATTGTGTTTCATTCAAGCATAAATTGAAGGAATCTGAATCTGTGGATTGTTTAATTGTATCACTGTCACTCACACGTTATTGTGATATTGTAACTGGGATTAAAAAATTTGATGAGATGCGCTGTTTGACGGATTTGAGAAATTTAATGAGCCGTTGACATTAATGAATTTGAGAATTTGTTCAAGCACTGTTAGTGTTATCTGATGATGAACATGAGGTGTCACTGGTATAAACCAAAGGTTAATCAATTAAATGCATGTATGGATGATGTGCGAAACAGATTAAAACCTGATTAATAGTGAAACTGTATAGCCTCCCTTCCAAGCCTCTCTGACACCGTTATTTCGGGTTGCGCCTTGAACATTTTGGGAACCGTGTATTTATATATAAAGTACATGATGCCTAAGCCGAGCGCATACAGTACAGATATCCTCATAAGTATCTATTAATTCGTATCAATTAGATGCTCTTTGGGCTTGTTTGTATCTACTTATTCTGAAAGAGTTGAACTAATTATTTTCGCTAGCAATAGATCTCATTCGATTATTCATTCCATTAAGCCTACTGCCAGCAGGCACATTTAAAGAAATATAATCTGATTGATTGGGGTAATGAGGGACTTAAAATTAGCCTATAGATGATGCATTTAACTTGTCGGCGAGGCTATTGAGCCGTACTGTATTGTACCCATTCTGCAATCTGTTAGTAAAGTTTTAAATCAATCAATCAATCAATGCTGTTAGAAAATCAGGATTTCTGCGATCGACATCTGCTGTCTTTTCAACTGAGGCGGCCGCGCGCAATTATCCTGATAGTATCAAGTCTGGTTCGAATTAACGAGACAGAATCAGCGTTCGAGGAACAGGGAAAGCGCGGATTCAAACATCGGGTTAATTTAATCTGGATAATGGGACTTTTTATCGACTTAGTTGAACCAGGTACGGGGAATAGGGCCCAGGATGATTGTGATTTGGTTTAAAGAAATACAAACAAGCCAGAGTGTTTTTCTCCCCTATAGTGGAATGATGATAGGATCAGCCAGACCTCTCTCCGGCACTGGCACAGCGCTAATGTAGTGTGGAGAGAGGTATGGCTACACAAGACTGCTGATAGGTGACATGATACTGGGTGGGCGTCGCACGCAGCATGTATGAAATCAATGTTGGGTATATTATTAAAGACCCCTTAAATGTGTTTTTCTAATGGTCAACTCTTCTTGGAGGTTTGCTGTATATGTACCGCTACGCTTTGCTCACTTCATATCACAGCTGGGCAAATAGAACATAGACTGAAATTAACTAATTAAAATGTTATTTTACTGACTCTGAAGCATTTTATATGACCTAAACATAAAATCCGGGCCTGTTAAATGGTCTCACTTCTCAACATTTCAATGGAGAGAGTGTTTACTGGGTGCTGTCATGATGAATTGAATGTGAATTGAATGAGACTTGAATTAATTGGAGTGAATATAGTTTTCTGATGACTCTGCGATAGTGGGATGTATAAAGGATGTGATGAGAGGGAATACCGGGAACTGGTAGTGGACTTCGTCACATGGTGCGATTTAAAAACCACATGCAGCTAAATGTGGCGAAGACCAGGGAACTGGTTGTGGAGCTGGGGAGGAGGAGGAGGAGGAGTGCACCTGTGACCCCCGTTTCCATCAGGGGAGTCTATGTGGACAAGGTTGAGGATTACAAATACCTCGGTGTGCACATCGACAACAAACTGAACGGGTCAAAACACACAGGCACTCTACAAGAAGGGCCAGAGCCGACTCTACTTCCTCAGAAGGCTGATATCCTTCAATGTCTGTACAAGGATGTTGAGGATGTTCTATGAGTCGGTGGTGGCGGGCGCCTTCTTGTACGCTGTGACCTGCTGGAGCAGCGGACCGAGAGCAGGGGACGGATAGGACGGACAGGCTGGATAAGCTGGTCAGGAAGGCCAGTTGCGGTGGAGCTGGACTCGCGATGGTGGTGGAGAGGAGGAGCCTTGCTAATCTCCAGGCCATCAGGGAAAACCCCTCCCACCCACTATACACAGACTTGCTGACAGGAGGAGCATGTTCAGTGCTAGGCTAACACTCCCTAAATGTAGCACTGAACGGCACAGGAAGTCCTTCATTCCGACAGCCATCACAATTTACAATGCATCACTGTGCCTCACTGCATCACTGAGCACAGAGTCTTAGACTGGTTCCGGTCCTACTTAAGCAATAGGACCTTCTCTGTCCAACTTGGTGACTTCACTTCCTCTGTGGCCCCCCTCACCTGCGGGGTGCCCCAAGGCTCGATATAGGGTCCCACTCTCTTCCTCCTATATATATATAGGCCAGATCTTGGCAAAACATAACATCTCATTCCATTGCTTTGCCGATGACGTGCAGGTCTACCTCCCCTTAAAACCCACCCAAGGGAAAACAATAAAACCACTACTTGACTGCCTGGCAGAAATCAAGTGCTGGAAGTCTGATAACTCCCTGACACTAAACGAAGGGAAAACTGAGGTCATTGTTTTTAATAGTGCCCCCCCAGCCCCCCTCATTGACGCACTTGGTCCCCTGGGTCCAAACCTCTCCACCTCTGTCAGGAACCTCAGGGTCATCTTCGACAGCAATTTTAAATTTGACAAACCGGTCAGCGCCGTAGTCAAAAACAGTTTTTAACACCTTAGACTCCTGGCGAAGACAAAGGCATACCTCTCCCAAAGTAACCTAGAGACGGTGATACATGCCTTTGTCACCACTTGCCTCGACTACTGCAATGCCCTTTACACGGGCATCGACAAATCCCTGCTTCGCCGCCTACAACTGGTGCAGAACGCAGCCGCACGCCTCCTCACCAAAACAAAAAACATGAACACATCAGCCCAGTTTTGGCCTCGCTCCACTGGCTGCCTGTTCGCTTTAGGATCGATTTTAAATTAGCCCTAAATGTTTTTGAATCACTAAATGGCATGGCTCCTGAGCTCCTGCACCGCCACACCCCCCACGATCCCTCAGATCAGCTGACCAGCTGCTATTGGTGGTGCCTAGAACTAGGCTCAAGACTAGGGGAGACGGAGCTTTCTCCACTGCAGCGCCTAGATTGTGGAACAGCCTCCCCCTCAGTGTACGGACCGCCCAGACCGTGCAGGCTTTTAAATCACTTTTAAAAACCTACCTGTTTTCCTTGGCCTTCCCCCCCACTTAATCACTACTAGACCCCTGGCCCTTCTATCCTCTTTGTTTTACTGTGCCCTACCTGTTTTTATTACTTTCATTGCTTTACTATGTTTTTAATCTTATATCTTTCATCACATTATTTTGTTTTTATCAACCTGCCTGTGAAGCACTTTGGTGCCAGCTACCGCTGCCTGGAAATGTGCTATATAAATAAAATGTACTTGACTTGACAGAGTGACCGTTACCATCTTCCTGGACTTTTACTTTTGAAACAACAACACTGTGCAATATTACTTACTGTAGACTTCTGTATATTTTTACTGTATTTCTTTTACTGTATATTTTAGGGCTGACTCCTATTAGTCGATTAGATACATTATTATTATTATTTTTAATCATTATTTCCAAAAGAAAAGAGGCCTAGAAGCATGGCTAACGCTAATGGCACGCATACCAGAGGCTAACTGCCTATGAAAACAGGCACAGAGGCACTGAAAGAGGATTTCACCCATCTAATGAACACACTAGACTAGACAAATATCAAGATGTATCCATCAGTGGACCAATTGCATGCTTTTGCAGAGGACAAGGAGCCTTCAGTCGACTCCTTCAGACATTAAGCACCCCCACAGCCCAAATGGAATGATAAAAAAAAATATATATATTATACATTTTTTTTTTGTCGACTAATAGTTTCAACAACTTGGGCGTAAGTTACCTAACAGAGCTGGAAATCGCATCCATGCAGCATTCCGATTCAATAGCCTCTGCTAGGTCTCTCTCTCTCTCCATGCAGCATTCAGATTCAATAGCCTCTGCTATTGTCTCTACATGGTCTTTGTAGAAAGTAGGGCTGTGTTGGCAAGAATCTGGCTGTACAACACGCATCACCATATGGGGGCTACAACTCGATATGCCATACTGTAAGAAAGGCAATATATTGCAATAATGTAAGCAAGGTGATATATTGCGATAATCTTTTTAGTTTTTTTTTTACAAAAACTGTCAGTTTAAAGAACACACATCCATAGGTGTAAAATGTGTCATGAAATGGTGTTATGATACATAGTGTGTGTGCATGCTCTCCTCTGACATCACCAACGTGGTATCCTTCATTGGCTTGAGTCAGCCTGGCACACACTGTGAAGTTATCCTTTTAACTCTGATAACCTCTGCTGAAAGGAGCGCTGCACAGATGGTACAGATTTGTACTGCATGCAAAAAGCTGCATGGTTTTTGCCCAAACATGCATGAAGTGGGCGTGTCTGTGAAGGGGAGTCTCGTGGGTACCACAGCATTAGGGATGCACCGACGGTTCGCTCACTGAAAATATTTGAAACTGTGGGGAAAAAAATAGCAAATGTATAGACATTAATGCGACGCTGTTTCCAAAGAGTTTGATTATCTCTATGGCTGTTTCGTTGCTCTCCTGCGGCTATTGATGATGCATTCAAACCCCGACCGCATCCCATTCATTTCCTATTCGAGCCTGAAGCAAACGTTGCCGCCAAGCCCCTCCTACTCGCTCAGACCGTGGTTCAAACAGTTACCACGTGCTCCATCATCAACTGGCGTTTCCACCAAATCCATTTTTCTCCACATCAAAGTAATGGTATTTATACCGCAGAACAAGTACATCATAATAGACCACCCCTGGAGTGGGGGTGCTGGAGACATGATCCAATAGACTTTTATACACCCGAGTCTCCTGAACACAGATTGCCCACGGAGTCTCTCTGGATTGTCCAGAGATCTAGGTTTATCAATCTGCGCATGCAGAGTTCGGGGGCAGGTGCGGAAAAGTGACTATAGCTCAGCCGAGAATGTGCCGATTGACTTGGGATTGGTCTCTCCTTGTTCACGAGACTCTGGCGTATAAAGGTATATTTGATCATGTCTCCAGCACCCCCACAGCGGTAGCTACAACCACTTAATGTCAAGGCTCTCATCCACATTAATTAATTTTCTCCCCCCGCTCTCTCCTCCATGAGCTCAATGTAACGTGGAAGTGCAGTGGTCTATAGCCCTCTTGGATATTGGAGGACCAATCAAGGCTGCTTTCCAGAGCTGGCACATTTTGGCAAATTGGCAAATAAATGAAAAAGTACCGGTATTTGGCCAAGTGTTTCCTTATTTTTGGTTTTCGGCCAAGAATTTTCAAAGGACC
Source organism: Notolepis coatsorum (assembly GCF_963971535.1). NCBI lineage: Eukaryota > Metazoa > Chordata > Actinopteri > Aulopiformes > Paralepididae > Notolepis > Notolepis coatsorum. The sequence continues at coordinate 76,027,828 of NC_140180.1, read as the reverse complement.
CATTTTCATTCAGATATCTTGAGATGAGAGGTCAAGAGGCCCCTTTGAAGATGGCCATGCCATTTTCCCCTCGCCAAAACTTATTTAGCCCCCTTCCTGACAAGCGGGCATGGTTAGGTCAGATTTATTTATATAGCACATATAAAAACAACCAAGGTTGATCACAGTGCTGCACAATACAAAGTACAAAAGTACTGTAAATACAATATAAATACAACACAAGGTGCACAATTTACACAAAACAGAAATGGTACTGCAAACAGTACTACATATATAACAATAGAAATGCAATATCAAAATAGAAAAACGGATGTATGGCTCAACCTGAATGAAAAGCCAGTGAGAAGAGGAGTATTTCTGCTAGGGTTGGGGCAGATCTAATGTGTAAAGGTGAACTGTTCCACAGCTTGGGGACAGCCACACCAAAGGCTTGTCACCTTTTAGATTAAAGCCTAGATTTTGGAACATCCAGAATGGCTGCATTTATATACGGCTGGTGTGTGAACAGTTGAGGATTTCAACTAGGTACTAAGGGGCTGGACCATTTAAAATCTTAAAAACAAACATGATCTTAAAATGAATCCTGAAACTGACAGGGAGCCAGTGCAGGGAGGCCAGAACCGGGAGTAATATGGTCACGCTTTCTTGTGCCGGTCAAAAGGCGAGCTGCAGCATTCTGCACTAGCTGTAGGCGTCATAGAGAGATTTGGTCTCGGCCCACATACAAAGAGTTACAGTAGTCAAGCCTAGATGTAATGAAGGCATGCATGACCCTCTCCAAAATCTTTTTGGAGAGATAGAGCTTTATTTTGGCAAGGAGCCTTAACTGAAAGAAGGCACCTTTTGACTAGAGAGCCGATTTGTTTATCAAATTTTAAATCAAAAGTGACATCAAGGCTTTTAATATTAGAACGTTTTTTTTGCCCAGAGCACAAACGGTCATTCAAACATTCTGGATGTCCAAACACAATAACCTCTGTCTTTTTGTCATTTAGATTGAGGACATTTAGGTCCATCCAAAGCTTTGTCACTAAGGCAAGCTAGCAGAGGCAGCAAAGAGTCGTTACACTTTAATTTGAAAGGAAGGCACATTTGGCCATCATCAGCAAAACGGTGAAAATAAATCTTATTCTTTCAAAGAATAGAACCCAGAGGCAGCATATAAGAAAATAAAAGGCCCCAAAATGGAGCCTTGAGGGACCCCACAGGTAAGAGGGGGCACATTGGAGGGAAATTCCCCTCAAATGTATAGAAAAACTCCTCAGTCAAGTATGACTGGAGCAACAAGAGGGCAGCACCTTCGATTCCTACGCACATACTGTATGTAGGTGTGATATAAGCGGCATGATCTACTGTGTCGAAGGCAGTGGACAAATCTAGTCACCAGGATAGCGTCACACCTGGAGTAAACAGTTAAAACGAGATCGTTAACACTTTAATCGCCGGAAACGCCGAAACTCGTCATTGCTCATTCTGCCGAAGACACTGTAACACGTCTTTGATATCAATATTTCAAAAATCTCTCCCGGGGACCTGAGATATACTGCTGAGCTCCACTCAACTCTCTAACGGTTCAAGAGCGCCATCTGGTGGCCGATCGGCAGATCGCCCAACAGGAAGTCATGTGGATGAAGTGGTGCTCACCCATATTTCGTCCGGGCACTCGCTATCATTAGCAGGACTCCATCTTGACACAGTGAACACCGATCGGTGCACATAACTCAATAAACATGATTTGGACGTATATACTATTATATAACCTGGAAATGGATCGGATATTTCGACATCCCATAATAGAAAAAAATCTATTCCACGCTCATCCCCCAACGGCGCGAGGAAGATACGGTGAGTTTCAGCGTTATTTTCTAATGTCTGCTATACTAACTGCCCTGATGATCATATGACCCACACTAGATGAATGATATAACGTTGCCCACGGAATTATAAACGACCCCCCCGCCCATCCGGTCAACATCAGATCATACGTAGTAACTTCTAGAAGTACCTCCAGTTGAAATTTTTTATCTGGCACCGATCGCTACCAAACTGTATTTGATCATCAATATAATGCATTTGGGGCTATAAATCAAGTTCTGGAGAAAGCTGCAGAAAACGATAAAAACATACTTATACTTTAGACCGTATTTTAGTATGAATATGTGAATGAAAAAGTATAACGTTGCTACACCCTGAACAATAGATATAGGACATTGAATGGGCCATAATAATGTCAATTTAGCAATACAATTTAAAAAGTTATAGCCCTGCAAAGAAGGGGAACTTCTCCATAGACAAATAGAGCTGGCTAGGGATGGTAAATTATGAATTTAACCATGGCGATCAAAGTGTTAAAAGAGGTTTCAGTTCTATGACTAGGTCTAAAACCAGATTGAAACTTCTCATAAATATACATGTTCACTAGAAAGGATTGCAACTGAATAAACGGTACTTTCTCCAACACCATGGACAAAAAGGGCAGTTTAGTGCTGACGGAAGAGCAGAGATTCAAGGTTGATAATCTATTCCTTAAAGGAGCTATGGAATCCAAGATGCTAGTGCAGGTAGAGTTAAAAAGAGCAACAAGCTCCTCTGCACTAAAGGCACCACATCCGTCCAGAGTAGTACATACAAATTAGGCAGAGAATGATTAGAACAAAGGAGGCGTACAGTGGGATGAGTAGAGGCCAACAAGCAGGGGACGGTAACTGAAAATAAAATGGGCAGGTGATCAGAAATGCAATCACTGTCACATATTTCATTGACACAGACAAACCACGAGACAGTACTAAGTCTAGCATTATGCCCCTTTTCATGTGTCAGACCAGAGACAATTAAGAGTCTGAGACAAGAAATCTTTAACCACAACACGCATGAATGTTCAGGTCACCAGAATTCAAACAGAAACCACCAGAATTCCAGACAGAATATATTTTGGTGGACGATATACCACCGCACACAATAAGGGAGAAGAATAATTCAATTTAAAAAGCTGCAGTACGTAGGGGATGGAATCCTCAGACAGTGACGACTGGATTTGAAAAACGCAGACCAAGGTTGGCCAACTTTGCCAGTGGTTTGAGGAAAACTGAGGTTGGTACCAATAGATACCTCAGGTTTCATGTGACACCACTAGCTTTAAATAAATGGGCCACAGCCTCTGAAAGACATCAATATCAGCCGAGATAAGACGCTCCTGCGGGTCTCTGAGGGTTAATTAAAAATAAAGTGTTTTTGAGAATCTATACAAAACATAATATTGTGATACTAAGTATCATTATTTTCTTACACCCCTAGTAGAGAGGGGTCATATATTTCTCTAGGTGTAGCATCATATTTCATATTTTTCCACCTGCACGATAAACTTGCCATCATCCATCTTCAACTTCTGACCATGAGTTTCTAGTTGTAAACCAAATGTTGGCAAGAGCAGCCAGCGGAGTGTGTTGTGCTGTGTGCACAGATGAGTGAGAGATGGAACAGCTTACATGGACCAACTTCAGAGTTTTAGCTGTTTGATTATGATTTGGTGCAGATCTCTGATCAGCTGGTAGCTGCTTGGCATGCATGAGTACTGTATCCTGCCTGAACTAATGCAAAGCTCCATCTGTATTATTTTATCAACCAACTGGATTCCAGGCCAAGAGCTAGATTTCCTACAATGAAATCCAGACTTGCACTTCTGAAAACAACATTGTCAAAATTGTTTGGTTTTTATGCCTCTGACGGCACAGCCGTGGCTGGAGGCATTGTGTTTTCGGGTTGTCCGTCTGTCCTTCCCATTCTCTCAGCAATGCCTTGCGGGAATTTCTTCAAATTTGACACACACGCCCACTTGGACTCGGATGAACTAGATGTTGGTGGTCAAAGGTCACTGTGACCTCGCAAACCTTTTGGCCATAACTCAATAATTACTAGGCTATAGTCTATTTAGGTAAACCTAAACACACATTTGAGTACATTTGGATTACCGTAAGGCAGTAATGCACACATAGAAATAGTGATGATCACGATTTACAATGATAATTGCAGAGAAGCAAATTGGAAAGTGTGAAATTCCGCTACAACTCTCATTGCATTTGTGTAAAACCATTCTGAACCCCCCAAAATGCTTCCGCTGCTAATTGTATCTAGTCGGGTCCATAAATAACACGATCTTCATCATTTTGGCTCTGTACACCACCACAATGGATTTTAAATAAAAAAATTGAGATGTGAATGAATGAATGAATGAAAACTTTATTAACAGATTGCAGAATGGGTACAGTGCAGTACAGCTCAATACATACAATTGTTAAGGGGATGCAGACCAGAGAAAGACTTTCGTCTTGTTTACATCAGGGTCCCCCATTTTCAATTCATCGTAACATATGACATACATGACATACAGATACAGTACTGCTCCATCTATACATTTATGACATACCAGATTTGCAATTACAGTACTGTTTGTGATACAAAAAGAGTCCAGAAAGAAAAGAGTATATACATTAGGCGTGGAAACTGTACATTGGATTGGGTAGGTGGGGGTGGGGGGGGACTGTACATTTGAGGTGGTTGGGTGGGTGGGGGGGGGGGGGGGTTGGTTAGGAGTGGGGGGGTTGGGTAGGAGGGGTGCTTCAAGTGCAAACTTACATATTTCTTGGTATCAGATTTTATTGAGGAAATTCTGAGATACCGATGCCCTGTTTCAGCCTGGTATCGGAACGATATCCCATCCCAGTATCAGTGCATCCCCATCATGTACATTTGAGCCAGAAACATGAATGACTCAAGACGCCACACTCTCCTCCCTCTCTTCCCTAGCTCTTTGAGAAGCTGAAAATCCAGGAGAGCTCAGAGGGCGGTGAACATGTAAAGCAGTCGGACAAGGAGACGACCACCCTGCAGCCTCCCCCAGGTAGCGGGGCTAGGAGAGACCCCCGGTTATCAAGAGACACTGTTCGAGCCGAAGACCGGGACAAACACAAAGCCATGGCGAAGGCTCAGAAGAAAGTCCCCCAGCCCTATGGTAGGGTCCATACGCGCCACATCAAACAGCTGTTCATACGGGGAGAGAACGTGCTCTTGGTCAACCCACAACCACTCTGACATGGGTTGTGTCTTTTCATTTTATTATATTCTTTGTTTATTATTTTGGATCCAACACCATTCCTTTCAATTAGGGATGCCTCAATGATTTCCCTTGATCACAACATACCTGGTAATAATGACGTACCAAACTTTATTGACATGGGGCAACAGTGGCTCAGGAGGTAGTGGTTGTCTACTTGTCTGGTGATCAGAAGGTTCCTGGTTCGATTACGGCTCCTCCCAGCAGTGTGTCGGAAGGGTCCTTGAGCAAGACACTTAACCCCTAACTGCTCCCGATGAACAGGTTGGCACCTTGGTTGCCTCCGCAGTCTGTGTGTGAATGTGAGCTTTGGATAATAGCATTATATAAAAATGCAGTCTAATAATGTACCATACTGTATGTGGACTGTCATGAAATAAAACCCTGGGAAATAAATAGGCTTGGTTGATCAATAGTATATCATATTGATATGTAGGCTATTCTCCCACCAGAGAGAATATATACCCACCAGAGAAATTAACTTGTGATTAAAGCTTCATTACCCATTTATTTTCTGGTGTTTTTTTGTCTGACTAACTACTGTATCAATTAGCTCTTAATAAAGGAAATTTATTTCTCTTGCTTTTTACATAATGGAATATGGTGCCAGGAAACGTTTTACTTGTATTGCCCAGCAGGTGGCAGTATATACTCATTACAATACACACCATCTGTGAAGCAGTTGTCATCTCAAAAGAGCTTGTCCCTTTGTGTGTTTTTATTCTCCCCCGTTAGTTTGAACGGGAATGACAGTGAAGGCCTCAGTGGACTTCATAAATGCATTATGAATAATTGAGTTTGTGAAGCTGGGAGATTGCAGATGGCATTCAGAAGCCGTCATTTGTCTTGACGTCTTAAGATTGCCTTTATTCTTTAATGGGCACATTACCCATAAAAGCACAATTTCCTGCATCTCAGAAGTTGTAAAGATGTTTTTTGTTTCTGTTTAAATGGCAGAGGTTGCATTGGGGATGAGTGGCACGGAATGATTGTGTATGTCCTGTATTTCAAGAGACCACGCAGCAGAGTTTACAAGACCGGCTCCTACAGCGGACCACAGGGACCGCTAAACGATAACTAGAATAATGGATCTTTTTTCATATGACACTTAATTATCTACCATAAGTAGGACATGGGTGGAAGATTGTTATTGGTAGAGCTTGTTCACCGCCCCATCTGTAGCGCCATGTGGGGCCCGCTACACCAAACTGAAATATTGTTCATAAATGTGTCGGAAACGTGATCGGTTTGACCCATTTCTTTGTCTTCCTCTTCCTCTCCTGAGAGACTGAACAGGGTTAAGTGTTTGACACACTTCATCCTGTTTGTGACGCCAGTCTGTCCCAATAAATGGACCTCGGTAGAATATGAGAAGGTAATGAAGAAATTAGGTTGTTCAAATAGTCCCTCCAGGATGGTACACAGGTTATGAGGTTAAGTAAATTACATTCAAATAGTACTCCAGTGCGGTACACAGGTGATGAAGGGATTAGGCTACGTTCAGATGGTCTCTCCAGTGCGGTACACAGGTGATGAAGGGATTAGGCTACGTTCAGATGGTCTCTCCAGTGCGGTACAGCGGTGATGAAGGGATTAGGCTACGTTCAGATGGTCTCTCCAGTACGGTACACAGGTGATGAAGAGGTTAGGCTACGTTCAGATGGTCTCTCCAGTACGGTACACAGGTGATGAAGGGATTAGGCTATGTTCAGATGGTCTCTCCAGTGCGGTACACAAGTGATGAAGGGATTAGGCTACGTTCAGATGGTCTCTCCAGTACGGTCTCTCCAGTGTGGTACACAGGTGATGAAGAGGTTAGGCTACGTTCAGATGGTCTCTCCAGTGCGGTACACAAGTGATGAAGGGATTAGGCTACGTTCAGATGGTCTCTCCAGTACGGTACACAGGTGATGAAGGGATTAGGCTACATTCAGATGGTCTCTCCAGTGTGGTACACAGGTGATGAAGAGGTTAGGCTACGTTCAGATGGTCTCCAGTACGGTACACAGGTGATGAAGGGACTAGGCTACATTCAGATGGTCTCTCCAGTACGGTACACAAGTGATGAAGAGGTTAGGCTACGTTCAGATAGTCCCTCTGCTTTGTAAGCAGTAGTGTATTTGGGAGTGTAGGGTAAATATAGTCAAGTTAGACCGCGCTCACAAGTTCTCACACTGGGTGCTGTAATCCCATAAAGTTCAGTATATCAAAAAGCAGGGTAGCCGGACCAGCACTCACAGGTTCAATGTTTTTTTTTAATGGCAGCCATATCACTGAAGAAGGACATTGTCCGAAACATGTCTGCTTTTTATTCAGGCTGCCATTAAAAAACATTGAACCTGTGAGTGCTGGTCCGGCTACCCTGCTTTTTGATATACTGGAGTGTAGGGTAAACCCACCTCTTCTAGGCATGATGGTGCATTTACCCATCAACAGAATTATCGACACATGGATTATGAGATCACAGCGTCAACATACTACTCATCTCAACTGCTGTCACATGACTTGCTTTTAAGTTAGTAACTCTTAGTGAAATAGGACTCAAGTCTTACTGCCACAGGTGCCTACGCTATAAAGTAGTAACTCTGTGCTTCTACTGTTCTCATCTCTGCACCATGTCAGTAACATCATGTTTATAGTCTCATCTGCAGCGCTAGGTGTCTCATTATCAAAAGGACTGACACACGGGGCAGATAACGGGGCTATGGTTTTGGTGGATGCTTTTTTGCCCCCTTAGTCTGCCCACAGCAGCAAATTGCAGGCAAACACAATTCCAATTCCAACACTTTTTGTACATGAAAATCACAGGGTGAATTTAACAATCCCATTAACGCTAAATGTAATTTAGTGTCAGGGGTAATGTTTCCAAATTCGCTGCTGAAGCCCTTTTCTAAGAGGCTAATGACGTAGCACGCCAAATAACACACACCATTAACACGTTTCAATCAACGGTTTAATGTTGTAGATAAAGGATCATGATGTGAAAATCAAATCATAAACGGGAGAAAGAAAAATTGAATTTCATTTTGATGCTTTTTTTTCACATTTGCATAAGCTAGTGTTTTCAGTAACAATCCTATATTACAGAAGATCTCAAAACAATTTAAAGTAGAAAACAAAAATAAAATAAAAACAACCCCTATGGATAATATATTTTTCAGAAGAAAAAAAGAGTAAATAGATTTTGGTCATTTTTTAAAAACAGGTAATGCCTCACTCTTGATACAAGGCTACGGGTGTGAGTGTGCTTTAGCCTCACGCGCCCCTCCGGAAAGGACGTCACAACCTCCGAGCCTCTTGGGGGTGCTGCAGAGTCCACTGTCTTTTGCTCCGGTCAGTGAATTATTAATCTAGACTTTTGAACATACTAGAAATGCCACAAAAATGTACTCGTTATCAACCTCCCGTTTCAGAGTCCCTCAATCACTGATCGTAAGGCGAAGGAGGGGGCGGGAGGCGAACACCAGCAGGCACTTAAACCCCTGAAGAGTAATTTTGTCTGTCGTGTTTCAGATATGGATTAGACTAGTACTCTAAAGACAAACCAATTGGTATGGAAGCTAGTTGGGATAGTTTGGGTCCCGTTGCTCGCTCACTCAAGGTGGCATTTCCCCACCGAGTCTAGCTGCGTTCTTTAATTTCCGATGTAGAGGAGCATATGCAGCCACGAGGTACAGCATAGGCTCCTCCACATTGGAAATTCATTTAATGCAGCCGTGCCGCTACTGGGCTGGAGTCAGCGGCCCAGTCACTCACCAACCGCATTGTCCCACAGCAGTAGACAAACTTTCAAATGTTTTTTTTTAAAGTACTTTATCTCATTATCTTCTACTGCAAGCTGCTGCAATGTGAAACTAGACGTGTAACCAGGGCTGTCCTCTTAGTCCATTTATCATTTGGTTTGGTCTTAGTCCACCAAGACTTTGTCTTTAATCAGGTTTTTTTTTTATGCCGCTCCCCCCCATACGGAATGAGTTGTTTTCTGGAAGAAGACATAAACTGAAGTCATATCTCTGGTAGCACTGGATTTAAAGAGGCCTTTCTGCATAATTATATGTGGGGAAACACAATTCTACAGATTTGTTGATTTTTTTAAATCAACAAATCAATTAGTCGACAAAATCCGATTTTTTTTTATTGACTAAGAGCTGCAGCTGAGGACAGCCCTGCATAACAGCAAATACCAAGTGGAGGTAGCTACAGTGTCTGGCTACAGTGTCTTCTAACACATGACTTCATTTTTACCATATCGGCCTGACGGAGAGGAGACACGAGGCGAATGGGGAGCGTTTACCGCAACGCGCCGGCGGACTCTGTTCTACAGACAACACTTACAATCACTCTTTTCAACACCTATTCTTCAGGTTACTGGATGGAAGCTTGAGGTCATTTTAGGTCCTATAGGTTTATCTGAAGCATTCTAGTTACCACTAAGTCTGAAAGTCTCAGTGGTCCCAACAGGACAGAACAAGGGAATGAGCAACAATCACATCAGAGATCTGAAAAGATGAGGGAGGAGGGGAGGAAGGGGGGTCAGAAGTACGAACACACACTGCATCTCCCTAGAGCGACTGTCATCAGCACCGCACAGTTATGTCCGTCTTCAATAAAGAGGTTAATTGGAAAAAGGCAAAATGACTTACAGGCACTACGTGCTGTAATGACGAAAAACACGACCCCCTTTTAACAAGGCCATTCTATCTAACCGATTATCTCATTTGGATGCAAGGCGATTATACTCATCGTTCCATTTTTCCTTTTAAAAAAATATACCCCTAAGAAAAGGCCACGAAGGATGGGTCCGTTGACGGGAGCGACATTTCCCCCCAAAATCAACGGGTCTCAATCACACCGTTCATTCACTCATTCATAACGTCGGGGACAGGCCACGTTCGTTTAGCGTGTGTGGACACTAAAGGTACAAAGGTAAGGTATCAAACTGGCGACGTGCAGCACAGTACCTTGCGATAGGATAGGTCTCGATTTGACATCAGGATTAGTCCACATGATATACAACTCTTCACGTCGTTGCCGTCTCTCGACCGAGGACTTAATAACTTATTTATCTGGGCACCACAAGTCTATTTACAGGTCAAAGGGGAAAAATAAGAGGTAACATGACATTCTTAAAGATACATTAGCAAGTTAAGAAGGCTGATCATTTTTAACCAAACTTATATCCAGTAATGTTACTGAGAGCATATCCTTCTCAAAAAATGTATATAATTATATATATGTATATATAAATTTCTTCTTTTTTGCAAACCTGGTGATTTCATTTGATTGAGGTTATAAAGCAATATCCCCCCCCCCCCCCCCCCCTGACATTCTCATTGTGGAAGATAAGTGCCTCACACACTCTTCCTCTCTCTCACACCAATGAAACACAACCGCTTACAGCACACCGTCAGCACTGTGTCGGTCTGCCCTCGTGTCCATACCTCATTGGTTCCCACTGATAAAAATGCAAACATTCATTTAGATCCATGTTGCTAGACACCATTATTATATAAAAAAAAAAAAAAAAAAAGGGTGTTGGTATTTTGATATTTGACATCATTCAAGTACTCTTTGTTTGCAGCTCGTAACAATCCTTCACCGGCGGACGGAGAGAGAGAGAGAGAGAGAGTGACGCTGCTCCTCCAGGTTCTTTGTTGTTCCATCACTTCCCAAAGTTACCAAAGTCAGCGAAGGCATCCTTGGGCTGTTGGACCATGGAAGAGCTCATCCCCATGCCAGCCTGTGGCATCCCCATGTTCATTCCCATCATGCTCATGCCCATCCCAGCGCCGGGGTGCATCATGGGATTTGTAGGCGGCCTCACTTGGGAGGGGCCGAGGTTCATGCCGGCGAACCCTTGGGAGAACATGTTGACGGGTAAAGGGCTGCCTGGGGAGAAGAACACAAAAATAGAACAATATACTCCAAAAGCCCCATTTCCATATTTCATGAAACACTATTAGGGACAAAATGTTTTGACGGAGATGGCTAAACCTAGCTCTCTCGCTAAAACCCTGTCTCTCACCTTGCTGAAGTGTGTTGAGGCTGGGTTGGGCGGCCTTGGGGGGCTGCATGCCCGGACCCAGGAAGTCAAGGCTGATGTTGACTGAGGGGTCCGACCAGGTAGAGGGGACACCTGCTTTCATTCCAGTCCCCTGGAAAGCCATTCCTTGCTGCATGGGCTGTAGGGGAGACCCCATGTTATGGATGAGCTGGGAAAGATATAACAGATCACAGATACATCAAAAGCATAGAAATATACAGATTAGAGCTGTCAATATTTAGAGCCCTTTTAAATTGGGCAATATTATCACAAACGTATCGGTGTACAAGTTGGCCAATATGAAACCTTTTTTAACAGAATATAATGCAGATAAAGATATTTTGCGTGCTAATATTATATCAATACAATGATGCCAAGTATTGATATTTTAAAATAAATATATAAAAAATTATTCGACAATCTTATTTGCAATAAAAATTTTAATTACGTGAACAGACGATATCTTATTAGATAAAACAGATGATGTATATATATATATGTTTATTGCAAATATTCGTGACATTACAATAGCGTGACTAGTATCGTGATATCGTTACCCCCAATAAAAGGTTCCGGTGAAATCGAAGGAACTAACCCAGAGTTCCAGGCCTCCATCATGACCTAAATAACACTGATAGCGTTTGTAGACAAGTGCTACCGTCTCTTCACAACTCATTAAAAACGTGCCATCAACGGTAACCAGGATCAAAGAGGCAGTGGTGGGCGTCTGTTGCTCAGTGAAACAATTTTTTTTTTAAGTGGGTCAACAACCTTTTAATATGCTAATACGGCCTACGTACAAGGGCTTTAGGGTTGGGTTTTTATTAATAAAAAAAAAAAAATCAATCCGTGTGTCAGTAAGAGGAGGAGTAGTGGGTGGTTAGTGGGACGTCTAGGGGACTGGGGCATCTGGCAAGGCTGTGTGTTGTTCCCCCTCTATATCATGACTGTCCCTGCATCTTCCAACCACACTGGGTGTGTCTGCAATGTACTTCATGTATACAGACTGTTGTGAAGGATCAGATTAAACCGAATATATATATTTATTTATATATATATATTTAAATAGTATTTGTATATCGTTGATATCCCCTGTATATTCCTTGTACAATATGCACTGAATATTCCTTTAGTCTACTAAACAGCCCATAATAGTTTCATTCTACCATTGGACAAGAACCTGGCGCCAGCAGCCATACCCCTAGGTTCAAGTTCAATCGTGCCGCCCAACATGCCGAGGCAAGCCCGGTTCCGCGTAGGAATACGTCTGGCGAAATACGAATGGTACTATTTGTTTACAGCGCATATATATATGGCGCAAGTAAAGTAGAACTTTCTTTTTAGTCCAGTTCTTTACCCTCCAACAGAGTGACAGACGCGAAGCCTCACCCACGACGCACGTGTGGTGCAGTAAGGCCTACTTGGCCTCAGAATAGGCATTGAGATATCGTGTGGATTAATAGTTGAATTGTCATAGTTTATACCGTCGAGTTCGACGTATTCTATTAAGCTAATAATAGTCTATTTATGTATGGTGCATCGTTCGGTTAGAGTTATAAAGTTATCAGTACCCCCATCGTTCCTGACGTTATCTGGAGTCTTAACCAGGCTGGGCAGACCACTAGTGGTGCTTGCATCCGAGGAGCTCCGGGCCAGGGCGACTGGACCTGTATATTGGATTACTCTACCCGGACGACGGCGAGCCTTCCACGGCTTGGATTATGCTTTGGGTGCTTTGATTATTCCATGGATAACGGCCAACACTGCGGAGTGTTGGAACTACCCCCCGGAGAGGAGCAAGGTGAGACGGCGCTCTACACCAGTGAGGTCGCCTCACGTCTCTCCGTTGTGGACCGGCAGCTACTGTCCACCAGAGGGTCCAGCTGTATTCGTCTGCGGACCGAGGTTCTGTGGGCACCGTGTTCAAGACTTTGAATTCTCCCAAGAAATCGTCGGCCAGATGGGATACCGCCAGCGGCTTCTCTAACCCCCCCCTCCTACTGTCTTACAACCAGCGGGACCCCCCCCCCCCCCTTAGTGTATCCAGCTATAATCATTTAAGTACCATCGCTATAGTTTCCTAAAGAAACGGGTTGTATACTTACTCCCTGCGTAACCAGAGATTGGACATTCAATGTTGATTTACCTACGAATACTCATTTGCCATACAAGTGCATTTCAAATCATAAGTGTAAACAAGTGAACGTTGTATATACCTTTTGCTATATTAAATATTCGATTTCTACATTTGTGTGGACTTCGTTTCATCAGGTGGGAAAGTGTTCATCATATTTATATCATGTACTGGATGGCCAGAAGTTAAAGTACAAGAGGTAGTGGTTTAATATTACCATATCTAACAATACAGTCAGGGAATTGTACCCCTCAGTTACAATTGGTCCTTCGAACCGGATGGTAACTAGTGTAATATTAATATAGTGTTATTAATATTGAAATGGCCTATGATGAACACTCCACGAAACGGTCCTCCTAACCTAGAACGCCCGCGGCGCAGACGACAGCCACCTCAGTACTTAGAGGATTACACTGTCAGTCAACTACCTAGCCTTCGACAAACGGTAAACGCGGTAAAAGTAGAAAGTAAAATTATGTCTGACCTTAACGACCAGGTTTTCCCGACCACAGAGGCCCTAGTAGGTTCTAATGTAACTGACCAAGCTCACGGTGGGGACCAGGAGGGAGCTGACATGCCTTTACCCCCCGCCACTACCGAAGAAGTAGTCCCCGACCAGCCCCGGGAGGAAGACAACCCTACAGAGAGAGAACTCTGCACGGAAGAAGAGGAGGAGAGCGCCGAGGAAATAGAGCTCCAGGACTCCCCAACGAGTACACCCAGGAGCGGCTCACCCAGGAGCGGCTCACCTCCACAACCGCCTTCCCCCAGCGAAGCGGAGAGGATGCTACAACAGGCGTTCCTCGTCAGCCTGACAGCCTCTACCGAACGCGATCGACTCCAAGCACAGACGCTTAGCGAGCGCGAACATTTTACTATTGAAAGAGAACGCCTCCAAGCACAGCAACGGAGCGAAGAAGAGCGCACACGCCTGGAGATGAGACGCCTTCAGACGGAAGAGAATATGGCAAGAGACCGGGCCGACGCCCAGCGCGCCGCTGCCGGTGCCCAAAGAGAAGCAGATCTCACCAAGCGCGAAGTCGAGCGCGACAAGTTACAAGCGCAGCTAATGGAGCAGCTGATCCGCAAGGCAACACCCTCTCCCTCCGCCAGGGGTTCAAGGAACTCGTCGAGACAACAGTCAAGGGCAGCGTCTCCTAACCGAACAAGCGACCCTGAACTTGACCAACAGACCGAGCCTATACCCCCTGCAGACCCCCTTCCCAGACCGGTCCAAGCGAGACCCAGCTACAAGGAAGGAGCGGCATACACTGCGGAGAAGCTAAATAAACGATTACAGGATCTGGAAGATCTGATAGAGGAAGAAGAGGAGAACCAAGCCCGACGACAGCACAGTACTCCACCGGACCAGGAGGTCCAGTACAGCCCAGGCTATACCCCCGCGGCGCTGCGCTACAGACCCCCGACTCTATTCACGGGTGAGCACGACGCACGACCAGCCCCGAGGAATAGCACCTGGACCAGCGGGCCATGGTACCCTGTCGGTACCAGCCCACAGAGAGGCGCAAGAGGGGACTCGCCTAGGAGGTCTCTCCCCCAACGCTCGCCGATGTATCAGCCATCCACGGCGTCATACATTGCCACGCCGTCGTTTCCAGACTTCGCCTATGAGAGTCGAGCACAGTACACGGAGCTCCGGATGTGCTTAGAGACAATGATGGTGGATGTCGCTGATGAACGCCACAAGTATGCAATATTACTGAAGCACCTGAAAGTACCGCAAGCGCACAATATAGCGCTGGCCTATGCTACCTCTTCGACCCCATACACAGCGGCCCTAGCCGCGCTGGACCAGAGATATGGACGTATATGGGATTACGTAATCCAAGAGATAAGGCATATTGATCGCCTACCCCCAGCAACAGACAATCGCTCATTAGACGACCTGTCAATCAAAGTGCAGTCCCTGGTAGGGATGCTGGGAGCGCAACGGGAAAAGGGCATGCATGAGCTATACGCCAACTCTAACGTCGAGAGGATTTTGGAGAAGCTGCCACCCGCAAGACAAGAGCGTTTTAGGCGGCAGAGAGACTACCGGGATCCCAACGGCCCCGAACCATCCCTCCTTGATCTAGCCGACTTCCTGGCGAGAGAAGTCAGCAGCTTACGACTGGATACATTCGGGCGGAGCACGCCAAGCTCGAGAGAGGGACCCAGGAGAATAAATGATGGAAGAAGATCGGTGACTGTCATGCACCAATCAGAGTCAGTACCGAGCAGTAAGAGCCACAGTACCCCCTCGAGAAAAGAGAAGTGGAAGATAGTGTGTCCCTACTGTGAGAAAGAACACTGGCTGTCACAATGTGACCTATTCACCAAGATGAATGCAGAAGAAGTGAGTCAATGGATAAAGTCCAACAGGCGCTGTTACCGATGTGCGCGACCACACATGGCAGCCGAATGCCGCCTAAAGAAAAGGTGCAGTCGGTGCGATGGAGCCCATCTAGATATACTACACGACAGTAACAGAAGACGGCCTCCACCTGCACCACCGAGCGGCACCAAGGCAAGTGTCATGTACATTGACCCCGCCAGCAGCAGCGGCGCCCAAGTGCTCTTAAAGGTAGTCCGTGTGACATTGAGCTACCAAGATAAAGTCATGGACACTTACGCCGTCCTTGATGACGGGTCAGAGAAGACCCTTCTGCTCGCGTCCGCTGCGGCCCAGCTGGGACTGCGGGGGAGCAAGAACGAAATGACGATTCGGACAATAAGAAGAGATTTAAAGACGATAAAGGGCGAGAATGTCTCCTTCACTATCGCAGCAAACGGGCAGCCAGAGCGACGGTATAAGATTACAAATGCTTTCACCAGCCAAGAAATAGGACTATCGCAGTACACCTACCCTATCGCCAAGTTGATGGATAAATATGTGCACCTGCGACAACTACCTATCCCGCTCATAGACGGCGCTACCCCGACCCTGCCGATGGGCTCCGACCATGCAGAACTCATAGTCCCGATTGACCGGGTCCATACAGGACCCCGAGGCTGTCCTGCAGCAGTCGAGACCCGCCTAGGGTGGACCCTACAAGGCCCCCTCGCTAAATCTCTCAACCGAACAGCAGCCACTAGCTGCCTCCACTCCAGAACGACAGAAGAAGACACCACTCTCCTGCAGCATGCCGAGAGGCTATGGACACTAGAGACAATGCCCTTTAAGAACGAAAAGAAAGATATTCGTTCTAAAGAAGACATTTACGCCATCAACCTACTCGAGCAGGGGACAAAGAGAGTCACAGTCGGCGGAGTGATGAGATACGCAACTCCACTCCTGAGGCGAGAGGGAATGCCCACCTTTCACGCAAAGAAAGACGCCACGGAGCGCTATCTATTGAACACAGAGCGGCGCCTAGCCAAAGACCCCGCTCAAGAGCGTGTGTACCGCGCTGAGATTGAGAAGCTAATCACAGCGGGACACGTAACAAAGATTGACATTAAAGAGGCCGATCAGACGACCGAATCATGGTACGTGCCGCATCACAAGGTCCATCACAACGGCAAGGATCGCATTGTGTTTAACTGCAGCTACCAGATCGGATCCCAAAATCTGAATAAAGAGCTCTTGCCCGGCCCCACACTCGGCCCCTCCCTACTAGGCGTGCTACTGCGCTTCCGCCAGGACAAGGTGGCTATCAGCGGGGATATCAAAGGGATGTTCCTGCAGGTGAGACTAGTAGAGGAGGACAAGCCCCTGCTGCGGTTCCTATGGAGAGAGAGGATCGGAGATGAGAACCCAGCCATCTACCAGTGGGAAGTACTCCCCTTCGGAACCACATGCAGCCCGTGCTGTGCTACATTTGCACTGCAGAAACACGTCGCAGAGGACCCAACACCAGATGAAGAGGTCCGACACAGTGTGAAGAACAGTTTCTGCGTGGACAACTGTTTACAAAGCGTTTCGACTCAAGAAGAAGCCGAGGCTCTCCTAATCAAGCTACGCGCCTCCCTGATCAAAGGCGGCTTTGATCTCAGGCAGTGGGCCAGCAGTGACCCGCACGTATTGCGCAGCCTCTCCCCCGCGGACAAGGCTGCCAGCAGCGAGACCTGGATGGCGACCATCCCAGGAGAAGCCCAAGAAATGACACTAGGACTAGTCTGGCGCTTCAAAACAGACTCGCTCCACTATAGACACAAACCCTTGACTCCAGAGCAGGGAAGGTCGACGGCGATACCGACCACCAGACGGAGTGTGTACAGAACACTCGCCAGACAATATGACCCGTTGGGATGTATTCTACCTTACACCACCAGGGCAAAGATGATTGTACGAGCACTATGGGACAAGGACCAGGGCTGGGACGACCCAATACCCGCACACCTTGCCTCAACATGGAGAGAGTGGGAGATGGAACTCCGCTCACTCCCAGGCGTCAATATACGCCGCAGCTACTTCCCATCCACAGTGAGGCCAGAGACATGCAAGATTGATCTACACGTCTTCAGCGACGCCTCCGAAGTAGCCTATGGATCGGTGGCCTACTTGCGTGCCCAAGAGAAGGAAGGAAAGATACACACTGCTTTCATCCTGGCCCGCTCAAGAATAGCCCCACGAAAGCAACAATCTATCCCGCGTCTAGAGCTCTGCGCAGCCCTAGCAGGAGCGCATCTAGCCACGTTAATCCAACGTGAACTCACCATTCCGGTGCACAGAACAATCTTGTGGTCAGATTCCACGACAGTACTCACATGGATCAAGTCTGATTCATGCAGATACAAAGTCTTCGTGGGAGTCAGAGTCACAGAGATTCAAGAGTTAACAGAAGCAGCGAGCTGGCGGTATGTGGACACCAAACACAACCCAGCTGACGTCATCACCCGGGGAATGTCTCTGGACGACCTCACCCGTCGCAATATCTACAGTGACGGACCAGAATTCCTTAAGCTCCCGGAAGGAGAGTGGCCTACGCCCACCCCACGGGAAGCAAGTAACGAGGAGGCTGAGAACAAGAAACCTATGTTCTGTGGACTGAGCACAGTCGCCTCCACAGACCCCAACATAGATGACTGCATTACCCTAGAGAGTGCGCAGCAGAGGACATTCCTGTGGCACCACCCAGAGATTCAGTCCACCACTGACATGTCAGCAGCTGACTACGAAGAAGCAGAACTTCTTCTACTACAACGAGCCCAGAGAGACTCGTTCCCCGATGAGCTAGACTGTCTACAGGGAGGAAAGCCCGTCCCATCAGACAGCAGACTGCTCCACCTGGCACCCGAGAGTGACGCCCATAATCTCATCAGAGTGGGTGGTCGCCTGCGGAGAGCCCCCGATCTACCGGATGACATTAAGTACCCGATAGTCTTGAACAGCCGACACAAGGTCACAGAGCTGATCATAAAGAAATACGACGAGGATGTACACCACGCAGGAGCAGAGAGAGTCTTCGCGGAGATCAGACGTCGCTATTGGATACTTCAAGGAAGAGAAGCGGTGCGACGCTTCCAGCGAACCTGTCTAGACTGCCAAAAGTGGCGCGCGCAGCCCAGCATACCACGGATGGCTGACATACCTCCCTGTCGCCTCCGACTCGGCGACAAGCCATTCCACTCCACAGGCATGGACTGTTTTGGCCCGTTGTATATAAAGAGAGGAAGAGGAACCGAGAAGCGGTGGGGTATTGTATTCAAATGCATGACCACCAGAGCGATACATATCAAGCTCCTTCCGACCATGAGCACAGACTCATTCCTTATGGCCTTCCGAAGATTCACATCACGGAAAGGAAAACCGTCTACATTGTTGTCTGATCACGGGACAAACTTCAAAGGCGGAGAAAGAGAGCTGAGAGAGAGCTTCCAAGCTATGGGCCCAGAACTTAAGACCCACCTCGCTCCATCCCAGATTGACTTCCAGTTTAATCCCCCGAACGCACCCCACTTTGGTGGAACCTGGGAACGAGAAGTACGTTCTATAAAGACAGCCCTGTACGCCGTGCTTGGGGCCCAGACTGTGGCGGAGGAAGTCCTAATGACAGTCCTCACGGAGATCGAGGGAGTATTGAACTCAAAGCCCCTCGGTTACGTCTCCAGTGATGTAGCAGATGTCGACCCAGTCACCCCCAACACACTCTTAATGGGGCGGCTGGACCCCGCGCTACCCCAGACAATGTACAGGCCTGAAGAAGCGAACGGCCGAAGAATGTGGAGGTACAGTCAAGTACTAGCTGACAAGTTTTGGAGCAGCTTCCTACTCCACTACCTGCCGTCTCTACAGACCCGCCAGAAGTGGGTAAAAGAGAGAGACAATTTGACAGAAGGAACAGTCGTCATGATTATCGACCAGTCACTACCCAGAGCTATGTGGCCGGCTGGCCGCGTAAGCAAAGTGATCACCGGTGCCGATGGCAAGGTCCGAGCAGCTGAAGTACTCGTCCAAGGGCGAACTTACACACGACCCGTGGCGAGGCTAATAGAACTGCCCCGACTCCCAGATACTATCGATGATGACCATGACCCATGACTTTGTGAGTTGACTGACCCTTACAGCGGACCTTGAGTGGTAGACAGTGCGGTTAATCTGTCTCTGCTTAGCTAATTAGGTGGGACTAATTAGGGGGCGGCTGTTGTGAAGGATCAGATTAAACCGAATATATATATTTATTTATATATATATATTTAAATCGTATTTGTATATCGTTGATATCCCCTGTATATTCCTTGTACAATATGCACTGAATATCCCTTTAGTCTACTAAACAGCCCATAATAGTTTCATTCTACCATTGGACAAGAACCTGGCGCCAGCAGCCATACCCCTAGGTTCAAGTTCAATCGTGCCGCCCAACATGCCGAGGCAAGCCCGGTTCCGCGTAGGAATACGTCTGGCGAAATACGAATGGTACTATTTGTTCACAGCGCATATATATATGGCGCAAGTAAAGTAGAACTTTCTTTTTAGTCCAGTTCTTTACCCTCCAACAGAGTGACAGACGCGAAGCCTCACCCACGACGCACGTGTGGTGCAGTAAGGCCTACTTGGCCTCAGAATAGGCATTGAGATATCGTGTGGATTAATAGTTGAATTGTCATAGTTTGGCACTATACCGTCGAGTTGGACGTATTCTATTAAGCTAATAATAGTCTATTTATGTATGGTGCATCGTTCGGTTAGAGTTATAAAGTTATCAGTACCCCCATCGTTCCTGACGTTATCTGGAGTCTTAACCAGGCTGGGCAGACCACTAGTGGTGCTTGCATCCGAGGAGCTCCGGGCCAGGGCGACTGGACCTGTATATTGGATTACTCTACCCGGACGACGGCGAGCATTCCACGGCTTGGATTATGCTTTGGGTGCTTTGATTATTCCATGGATAACGGCCAACACTGCGGAGTGTTGGAACTACCCCCCGGAGAGGAGCAAGGTGAGACGGCGCTCTACACCAGTGAGGTCGCCTCACGTCTCTCCGTTGTGGACCGGCAGCTACTGTCCACCAGAGGGTCCAGCTGTATTCGTCTGCGGACCGAGGTTCTGTGGGCACCGTGTTCAAGACTTTGAATTCTCCCAAGAAATCGTCGGCCAGATGGGATACCGCCAGCGGCTTCTCTAACCCCCCCCTCCTACTGTCTTACAACCAGCGGGACCCCCCCCCCCCCCTTAGTGTATCCAGCTATAATCATTTAAGTACCATCGCTATAGTTTCCTAAAGAAACGGGTTGTATACTTACTCCCTGCGTAACCAGAGATTGGACATTCAATGTTGATTTACCTACGAATACTCATTTGCCATACAAGTGCATTTCAAATCATAAGTGTAAACAAGTGAACGTTGTATATACCTTTTGCTATATTAAATATTCGATTTGTACATTTGTGTGGACTTCGTTTCATCAGGTGGGAAAGTGTTCATCATATTTATATCATGTACTGGATGGCCAGAAGTTAAAGTACAAGAGGTAGTGGTTTAATATTACCATATCTAACAATACAGTCAGGGAATTGTACCCCTCAGTTACACAGACTAAAGTGGGGAAACAAGCGGTATCAATGCAAAGTGGGGGAGTTGGAGTATTTATGTCGCAAGGAATATTTATATCGATAGATAGGCATTTTCTGCATTATGCATGAAGTGGGCAGTGAATCTGGTGTGTGTGTGCATTCATCCATACCTGTGATCTGGACTGAGGGAGCATCGTGGTGCTCATGCTCTGTGTGCTGCTCATGCTAAAGTTGAGGCTTTGGGAGGTGGTGAGGGACTGCGTTGGCCCCATCAGCTCAAACAGGTCCGCTGATGGAGGAGCCTGGGCCGGGACCGGGGCTGTGATGTCTCCAAACAGATCAGTCCCACTGGGATCCGGAGGCTGGACAGAGGCTGGCATCTGACCTCCAGGGAAGGCATTCCACTCCCCGAAATCTGGGGCTGGGGCTGGAGATGCAAGAAGCAAGTCCTTTATCTTTTTTTTTTGAACAAATGTTTTTTAGCAAGTCCTTTATCATGAGTAGGTTTCATATTATAACTTAATTAAGACTAGGTTTCATATTATGACTTTATTATGACTACATTTTAACACTTTGGACGCCAGAGTCCAGACCCAATGATAGTCGGGTTAACTTGCCGACACTTGGGCACCAAACCCGATTATAGTCGGGTTTTCATCGTTATTTCTTTTATTCGATATTTCCATTCATTACAGGCACACAGACATCTGGGTTAACATGGGGAATCATTCTGAGAATGCCAATGTGCAATACCGGCCGCATCCACCCAGGTGGCAGTATCGAGCACCCTTTGAAACATGATATCTTGGCCTGTGGGTCGATCAGAAGTCTCCGGTCGGATTTTTATTGGTCGGGCAAGGGGATCGGTTGTCCCGATCGGATTGAGAAGCGCGAATTGCTCCCGGTGCATGATGTGTGGCGGATTATGTTGGCGACACCAATACTGGGACTCGCGATCAGATAATTGGAATATTCTTTTTGGGGTACATCCTAGTGAAGGTAAGGCCTATATGGTATCAATCCTGCTGTGATCCAACCATGATTTCACTTCGATAACAATATATGTGTGTAACGTTACTCCACAATGTGTGCCGTTGGTGACGATCAAAGCATCAAAAAACTGCCACCCCCCCCCCCCCCACCCTTTCATGCATTCATGATGAAACATAATACCGATAATATAGATGTGATTTCAAAATAGTAGCGTGTACAGGCGAGAAATGGCAACGTTTTTAATGAATTGCACGTATTGCTGCATAGCGTCGTTTTCTGGGATTAGACGGGATTATTCTAAAACTAGTCATATTCACCACAGTATAAAACGGGAATGTATGGATGAAAATTATTTCTTTAACACATATTGAACGATAGTCGATGTCAAATGGGCCATAGTATTGTATCCATAGCTATAATATAGAATATAGTTATAGCCCTGCAAACACTGCCATGTATTCCTATATTTTAGAGCGTAATGCTTTTAACTAGGGCTGTCTTAAATACTTCGAAGCTTCGTTCGATGGCACAAGCTTCGAACATAAAAAAAAAATCGAAGTTAAAAAAAATTATATATATAAATTAATAATTAAAAAAAAATTGCCTCAAATCTTGTGCCTCCATTCCAATGAAACTAAAGTAAGCAGCGCCTTCCCGCCTCCATTCCAATGAAACAAAAGTAAGCAGCGCCTCGACTCCACCTCTCTACAACAAGCACGTGGAGATTATCTGTGTTGAAAACAACAAGGACATGTCCAGCAGACATGTCGACGAAGAAGCGAAGCAATGCCGTTTGTTATGTAAGACTATGTCGGACAGATTTGTGTTCATTGTGCTGCTTTTTTAAAGTGTCCCGACCCATAAAAAATATGTCTTAATAAAACGTGCTTAATTAAGTCGAATTCTGCCTTTGTCTCTATCAACTACATATAAATATTTATATAATTGTTTGCTTGATAGACGAAGGTTGCAACATAATTATGTAATGTCATGTCGTTGGCTGTGAGAGCAGCCCCACTGCACCCAGGCAGCGCAGCCGAGTGAAAAAAGCGTCACAGTCACTTAATTCATTAATCCAATCCACTTTATTTATAGAGCACATTTAAAAACAACAAAGTTTACCAAAGTGCTGTACAAGTCCCACAACATAAGATACAAATAAATAAATAAATGTTTAAAAAAAAATCAAAAAAAAAAAATATCGAAGCTTCGAATTAAAATCGAAGCTCGGCCCCGAAGCTTCGATTGCCAAAAAAAGCTTCGAAGGTCAGCCCTACTTTTAACAACACTACACGCATGTCGCTGTGGCGTCCAAAGTGTTAATATTGTAACTTTATGACTACATTTAACACTATGATCGCCGTGAACGAGTTTACACGTCATTCCTAGCCATGCTCATTCTGCCGAAGACGCCGTAACTCGTCTTTGATGTCAATATTTCAAAAATCTGTCATCGAAATCATATTTCCTTTCCGGAGCCCTGAGACACAGTGCAAAGCTCCACTCAACTCTCTAGCGGTTCAAGAGCGCCATCTGGTGGCCGATCGGCAGATCGCCAGCCGGAAATTAACCTTTGAACCGGTAGTGCTCATCCATATGTGGTCCGGCCACTCGCTATCGTTAGAGAGACTCCGTATAGACACAGTGAACATCGATTGGTGCAAATAACTCGAAAAAACAACATGATTTGGACGTATATACTATTATACAACCTGGAAATGGATCGGGCATTTCTCCATCCCATAATAGAAAAAATTCTGTTCCACGCTCATCTGCCAGCGGCGCGAGGAAGCCACGGTAAGATTCAGCGTTATTTTCTAATGTCTTCTATACTAACTGATCTGATGAACATATGACCCCCTCTGGATGAATCATCTAACGCTGCCCACGGAATTATAAACGATCCCCCGCCCATCCGGTCATCATCAGATGATGCGTAGAAACTTCTAGAAGTACGTCCAGTTGACATTTTTTATCTCGCACAGATTCCTACCAAACTGTATTTGATCATCAATATAATGCATTTAGGGCTATAAATCACGTTCTGAAGAAAGCTGCAGAAAACGATAAAAACATACTTATACTTTAGACCATATTTTAGTATGAATATGTGAATGAAAAAGTTCAACGTTGCTACACCCTGAACAATACATATAGGACATTGAATGGGCCATAATAATGGCAATTTAGCAATAGAATTTAAAAAGTTATAGCCCTGCAAAGAAGGGGAACTTCTCCATAGACAAATAGAGCTGGCGAGGGATGGTAAATTATGAATTTAACCCATGGCGATTAAAGTGTTAATATTGTGACTTTTATGAATTTTTTTTTTTGATCCACTTTTTCTCCCATTTTCTATTTTTCTCCCATCCCAATTTTCATATCGTCCAATTCAACCCTCCCCTGTATTCGAACGTTGTTTCTTGCCTCCCACAAGCCGGCTGCAATGTGGACCAAGTCATACATAGCACGAGTCCCCTCCGATACTCGAGGTAACAGCCGTCGCATCTTTTCACCTGCGCGGCTCAATCTTTCAGCGTCGGGGGTCTGGGCTTTGGAGGGGCCCCGCCCCTGTCGCTTCTTGATTCTACTGTGCAGGCGCACCAACCGACCTGTAGGAGTCGCTGTCCACAACGCCCGATCCCCACCCTTAAGTTTCCCTCCCCGTAATACGGCCAATGTGTATTACTGTGGACGACCAGCTAAACTGAAAGCAATGTGGAGAGCGGGGCTCGAACAGGAGGCATCCTGTTCGAGCCCAGTCTCCAGCATTCGTTGCGAGCGCCTTGCCCACTGCGCCACGTAGCCGCCCTGTGACTTT
Organism: Notolepis coatsorum; assembly: GCF_963971535.1. Taxonomy (NCBI): domain Eukaryota; kingdom Metazoa; phylum Chordata; class Actinopteri; order Aulopiformes; family Paralepididae; genus Notolepis; species Notolepis coatsorum. The sequence continues at coordinate 76,002,767 of NC_140180.1, read as the reverse complement.
TATGACTATTATGACTAGGTTTCATATTATGACTAGGTTTAATATTATGACTAGGTTTCATATTATGACTAGGTTTATTATCATGACTACCGGTAGATTTATAATTATGACTAACGGAACGTAGACCAATCTCAGTCACTCTTATTGTCTGGGACCAAATTCGGTCACGCCCCATTTTGAGCGACATCCAGGCTTTTTTTACCGTCAGCGTTTGGGAATTTCATGTGAAATTATACTTATTTTAGAATATATATATCAAATTTCATGAGTATTCATCTATATTTGGGCATCTAAAGACTATTAGATATGAACCTATGTACCAATAAAAAGTGGGAATCTCTAGAATGTGTTTTGGGCGACGGTGTTTACGGAAGTGCGGGTAGCCTCTCAAGTTGACGATACACAACACTTTCTGTTGTCAGTAGATGGCAGCATTGGTTTAAAATTAAAAGGTGAAAATGTTATGACTACAACATGAATACAATTCCCAAGACCTTTAGCACAGGTCAGCACCAGATTAGGAAAACACGATCTGAACAGCGTTAAACTATTAATGGGACCCGAGTACAGTGATCGAGAATGGTCACCCAATTATCTTAACAAAAGTGCATCATTAGCATTATGTTTGTCGTCTAAACGGGAACATAATGGTACAATTTAAGATTTGAATGTTATCCGCATATAAAGGACAAATAAAACATCGTTAATTTGTAAGAAACCTCAATGAAAACGGCGCAGGGTAAGTTATATTCGCTAATGTTGTGAAAATGTGATAGAATCCTATAAAAATGTGGACGCATTTGGTCACTGTGACGTTAGGTTTATCATTCGTTCGGTGACTACTGCTACATATCAAGTTTTCATCAAGTCCTCTACCTCCTCCTCCCCCCTCCGTCTCCTTGTCATACATAACAGGACTTGATGTGTGTCTGTTCTTGTTATGCAGAGCAGGTAGCAGGCTCCATATGGCCAGGGCTCCCTCCCACCCACCACCCCTCTGAATATTCTAGCAGTATGGCTGTAACAGCACGGCACACACACATGCATGCACACGCACACAAATAAATAGTTCCCAAAAAATCCTACCAGGTCCTGAGGAGATGCCTGCAGAAGCAGCAGGCGAGGAGAAGTCAGCAAATGCACTGATCAGGTCTGCATTGAAACAGGAAAATTAGAGAGACAGACATACATAGGTTAGTCAATAGGGAGGGTTCCAGGTGTGGTTCCACCATAGTTAGCATTCCTTTAGTGTCAGAAATTAAGGAGGGGAGGGGTGGAGGAGACCAAACATCTGCTCCGTCCTCCCTCCCTCCACCAGGGACTGCTGCAAAAACATCTGGTGCACTTAGTCGCTATATATCAACCCCCTCCTCCTCCTCCATCTCCATGCCGCCAGCATCTCTGTCCTCAAACCTGCAGTGAACGTCATCCTAATGCCTACTGCCTCCCAGCAGGTTGAACCAGTGGTGCCAGAATTAACTAAATAGTGGGAGAGTCAAGGTTACTCTTATGAATGTTAAAAGAACTCTCATGCAACATTGCATTTATAAGATTTACAAGATATATACCGGTATATAAAAAAAGTAAAAGGTGTATTTTGTTTAGTGTATTTTGAGATGAATTGTGTGCCTACAATAATCTTTTATTTGAACTGAAATGTTGTGACAAGTTCCATAGGAGAAACACACTGCAAGCGACAGAAGTGAAAATAAATGTTCTATGGTATGGGGGGGGGGGGTCAAAAACAGCACTTTTTAAACAGATGTTTTTTAATTAAATATTATTGAACTAATGCATAAATGCATAGGCTACAGTCTCAGCCTGGATAACACGTCTAATCTTATCTAGTAAAGATCCAGTACAATGATTTTTAATTCAGTCATAGATGATTTACTGTGGGATGTTAATGCCATGAGTATAAACCTTTCAGCTTCAGATGTAGCCTATCATTTGATTTGTTATAACAGTTTTAGTGCACCCTCTCTGAGCACAGCCAATTCTCAGTAGCTTGAGGGACACTTAGGTAGAACAGCAGTAGATAGTAGAACAGCAGTAGATAGTAGAACAGCAGTAGATAGTAGAACAGCAGTAGATAGTAGAACAGCAGTAGATAGAACAGCAGTAGATAGTAGAACAGCAGTAGGTAGTAGAACAGCAGTAGGTAGTAGAACAGCAGTAGATAGAACAGCAGTAGATAGTAGAACAGCAGTAGATAGTAGAACAGCAGTAGATAGAACAGCAGTAGATGGTAGAACAGCAGTAGATAGTAGAACAGCAGTAGAACAGCAGTAGATAGTAGAACAGCAGTAGATAGTAGAACAGCAGTAGATAGTAGAACAGCAGTAGATAGTAGAACAGCAGTAGATAGTAGAACAGCAGTAGATAGTAGAACAGCAGTAGATAGTAGAACAGCAGTAGATAGAACAGCAGTAGATAGTAGAACAGCAGTAGGTAGTAGAACAGCAGTAGGTAGAACAGCAGTAGATAGAACAGCAGTAGATAGTAGAACAGCAGTAGATAGTAGAACAGCAGTAGATAGAACAGCAGTAGATAGTAGAACAGCAGTAGATAGTAGAACAGCAGTAGATAGTAGAACAGCAGTAGAACAGCAGTAGATAGTAGAACAGCAGTAGATAGTAGAACAGCAGTAGATAGTAGAACAGCAGTAGAACAGCAGTATAGTAGAACAGCAGTAGATAGTAGAACAGCAGTAGATAGAACAGCAGTAGATAGTAGAACAGCAGTAGGTAGTAGAACAGCAGTAGGTAGTAGAACAGCAGTAGATAGAACAGCAGTAGATAGTAGAACAGCAGTAGATAGTAGAACAGCAGTAGATAGAACAGCAGTAGATAGTAGAACAGCAGTAGATAGTAGAACAGCAGTAGAACAGCAGTAGATAGTAGAACAGCAGTAGAACAGCAGTAGATAGTAGAACAGTAGTAGATAGTAGAACAGCAGTAGATAGTAGAACAGCAGTAGAACAGCAGTAGATAGTAGAACAGCAGTAGATAGTAGAACAGCAGTAGATAGTAGAACAGCAGTAGATAGAACAGCAGTAGATAGTAGAACAGCAGTAGATAGTAGAACAGCAGTAGAACAGCAGTAGATAGTAGAACAGCAGTAGATAGTAGAACAGCAGTAGAACAGCAGTAGATAGTAGAACAGCAGTAGATAGTAGAACAGCAGTAGAACAGCAGTAGATAGTAGAACAGCAGTAGATAGTAGAACAGCAGTAGATAGAACAGCAGTAAAACAGCAGTAGCAGGGCTGTACACTGAGACGAGATGATCGCAAATTGCTCCTTAATTTGGCCCGTGCGAGTGGAAAATTATATTTGGGGGCAACCTTGCGAGTAGTGATTTCAACCCTTCATTTGCATTTCACTCCTAAATGATTCCATACAAATTGGATAAAAAAATTGTAAAACATTAGCCTACAACCAGGGCTGTACAGTGCGACATAATGTCGTGGTGCTATGAAATAATCTGTCGGCAATGAATGAACTTACTGCGATAAGCCTGTGTGAAAAAAAGATTTGCGTGTGGAGTGAATCTGGGCCACGCTATATACTTGGTAGTTGTAGTCTATCGTGCGATTAAATACCATGTCCCTGTCTGCGTAGAGTCCATACATCCAACACCAAATCCCATAATTCCTAGCGAACAATCTAAACGAAACTGAATGTGGCATCTTCCTTGCAATAATAATATGGGCTATTGCATCGCCAAAGAAGAACTTCATTTCAATAAGTTTAAGCCGCTAATTTTGCTCTGCAAGAAGAACGGAGCGGATATCAGTCCATCTTATGACAACCATGTCCGATGTGGAGAGATGATAAGAGACCATAGCCGATTAAATTAAGTGAGATCTGGCAGTGATGATTGGCGGGGACACACTTCTAACGTTAGGTGAGTCGCCCACTATTAGGACGTTTTTCATTAAATACTGTCTACTTAAATTTCCCTCCGGGGATCAATAAAGTATCAACCTATCTATCTATCTAATAATGAGACAATATGCAAATAAGATAATACTAATAATTGTCACGGTTCCCCGTATATGAAATAAAAGTGGCTTGCAACTTACTGCTGGTAAAATCACCGTTTATTTCTCGTTTTGCATAGTATTACATTCCACTTCTATAAACAATCAAAGTCCTACCGTAAGAGCCTCATACGGGTCAATTAAACCTTTTTGATTAGTCTTTCCTTCGAGCTAAGTTGAACTGAACATTTCACTGTCAAAAGCGCAAACTTAAACAAGGTTGCGTCGCGACACGGTTTTCAAAATAAAGGTCACATATACAAATACCTCTCAATTCTTATAAAAAAGTCCCGGATATACATAAACATTAATTGGCATAGATCTCTATAAACGGCCCAACACATTGATCACTTTAGGCACACCCTGAAACCAGTAACATCACAAATATGAAGCGGGTATTTACCCATAAAAATAATAAACCTTTCATGGGGTTATTTACAATAATAATAATTCATTTGATTTCTAAAGCACTTTTCATTGTGAAACAAAGGTATGCAGAGTTTCTTGTCCTCCTGATTAATGCAATGGTGTGTGTGTTGTGGTGATCTCATTCAAGGAGCACTACACACTTTCTCAGTTGGTTCATTATAAAAGATACAAACCTGAAAACAAACGCACTTGAATGTTAAATAAAAGGACCACAGTAATGAGGCAGGAACATCATATTTTTTTAATAATGGTAAAATTGTTATTAAAAAATTTGACCCTAAAAAATATTCTTTGCCCCTAAATGTCTCATTTAGGGGCAAGTGTGCCCCTAGTGAAAAAGCTTAGCGTACAGCCCTGCAGTAGATAGTAGAACAGCAGTAGATAGTAGAACAGCAGTATAGTAGAACAGCAGTAGATAGTAGAACAGCAGTAGATAGTAGAACAGCAGTAGCTTGTAGAACAGCAGTAGCTTGTAGAACAGCAGTAGATAGTAGAACAGCAGTAGATAGTAGAACAGCAGTAGATAGTAGAACAGCAGTAGATAGTAGAACAGCAGTAGAACAGCAGTAGATAGTAGAACAGCAGTAGATAGTAGAACAGCAGTAGATAGTAGAACAGCAGTAGCTTGTAGAACAGCAGTAGATAGTAGAACAGCAGTAGATAGAACAGCAGTAGATAGTAGAACAGCAGTAGATAGTAGAACAGCAGTGACATGCCAACTCGCTAAACAGTCCTGCTGCCAGCACATCGATGACTGTAGCTATTTTGGTAATTTTTTGTCATACTGTGGGCTGGCAAAAGACTAGACTAGCATAGTCAGCCGTGGAGAGCCTCGCCATGTCTCCTGTGCGTCCCGCCCACATGTCCTTTTTTTATTTATTTTTTTACAAGCAGTGGCAGGACAAAAGCATAGCTCATCTGATTCAGCAGAGACTGAACACAGAACACCGTTTATACAGTTTTGGTACCTATTTTGATGTAAATGAAGGTCCCGCCCGCTCCCAATGTAAATGAGATGGTTCTCGATAAGCAAACTCCCAGAAACCTGTAGAACCGAAACCAGACACCCCTCATGGAGACTGGTTTGAAACTGAGCCAGGCCCAGAGGGACTGCCGGTCCTGGCTAGACGGGAAAAGTAGGGGGACAAAAAGATTCTCTGTGTCCCCCTATTTCTGGCGCCAGAGGTTTGAACATGTAAAAGGGAACTTTAAAGGCTTTCATAATCTGTAATTGATTGATGTGTAATGGTCTTAATTGATTGTACACATTTTATTTTACGATTGCACGTATTGTATACAGTATTGTTTATTGTATTTGTACTGTATTTATCATGTATTTATTATTAGGTTTGTATGCTCAACAAGTCAACATCATTGGGAATGAGGGCTTGCCTTCAATGAATTTTTTTATTGAATGAAGATTGAATGAATTAATGAAAAGGCCCAATCGGTGATCCAAATATAAACAAAGTGGGGGGTAGAACAGATCTGTACTTAGTTTTACAATGAGTTACGGAAGTTCCAAATAGTGTATTTTCCATCTACAGATGAACCTCTTAAAGAACTTATAGTAATATTACCCTGCATTGATATAGAGGAAAAATAAACATGGATTGGAGCTTTAAAAAAGGACCATGCCAACATTATGGGAAATGTGCTTATGGTATGAAGATAGATACCAATGTCCTCTCTGTGTGTTCAGTAGAAAGCTGTAATTAGGCTGTAAGCCGTTGTTACTGTAAAAATGTAATGATTGTGATTAGGGATGCTCGATATTGGCTTTTTTACCGATACCGATATTCCGATATTGTCCAACTCTTAATTTCCGATACCGATATATGCAGGGTTTCCCCCCAAAAAAAACGGAATAATTTCAGGTAACTAATAATTTCACTGGATGCATTCAAAAGGCTTTCTAAATGTAAGCATTATCTGTGCAAAATATGATCATTAAAAAAGTAAGAATTAACATTACATATCTCTTGTTGTTGAATTAAACCAACATGCATACTTTTGACAATAAATAAAATAAGAATTGGTTCTTACTTGCTTGCCTGGGTAAATAAAGGTTAAATAAATGTTTAAAAAAAAAAAAAAAAAAAAAAAAAAAAAAAACGGATACCGATATTTTCCGATATCACATTTTACTGCCGATATCGGCAGATAATATCGGTCGGCCGATAATATCGGACATCCCTAATTGTGATATGATGTTGTTAATGAGACGATGAGCTGTATGTGTATGTCACTGGAATTTCCCCAAGGGGATCAATAAAGTACCTATCTAGCTTGACCCAACAAATGGAAGCGGATACGGACCGCTAGCCTAGCTTAAAACTCAGAGAGGGGTGTTTTTGGCAAACAGCTAGGCTAGTGGTCCGTATCTGCTTCCATGCATTTGTGCTAAGCTAGGCTAGCTTGCAGCTGGATAACTTTCTACTGAACATAGAGAGGAAATTGGTATCTTCTTGTCCGACTCTGGAGAAGACGGTACATTTCCCATAATGTTGGTGTGTTCCGTTAACACATTGGGCGCCGGGGGTTGTGCCCATCAAAGTACCCAGTCTGCCACCGTTGAAAGCCTATGGAGATGTTTACCTTCTTTGCAGGGCTATAACTTTAAAAATGTTATTGCTATATTGACATTACTATGGCCCATTCAACATCGATTATCTATCGTTCAAGATGTGGGAACGTTATATTTTTTCATTCATACATTGTTGTGTTAATAGCGTCGAGAATATAAGTATGTTTTTAATCTTTTCTGCTGTAATTCCAAAAACAGTAGTTATAGGCCCTGAAGCATAATGATAGATTATCGATTGGCGTTTCTTTCCTATACACGCTATATTAAAAAATTCAAATGTATATGATCGGTATACATTATGCTTCATCATGCGTGAAGGAAAGGGGGGGGGGGGGGGTCGTTTATAATTCCTTGATCGTCAGTAACAGCTTTATTTAGTATGGGTTGATGTATTGATCAGATGGTTTGCAGTGAAATTAATAAACAATCGGGCTGAAAATAACGTTACGGTCCTCTTACCGTTCGCCGATGAGACGGAACAGCGGCTATACACACGCTACTAACAGCGAGCCCTGTACGGAAAAACTTACCCCCGACTGGCAGATTGGACCGTAGGACCATGATCATCCTGGTTCTGCTACTTTCGGGAGACATTCATCTAAACCCAGGCCCGGTTATGACCAGAACTCAGGCTAGAAGACTTGGTCTGGCAACGCAAGAAGCGATGGAGGTTCCCATCGCGACCAACAACAACATCAACAACGCAACCTGTGGCTACATCCACAGCGCGGGCGGCGATTCTCCCCCAATGACGCCGCAGCAGACAAGCACACGTGAGGCAGAGACGAGAGGAGGTGAACCGAGGGTCGAAACCATGACGACCAACTCGACGCGGGATTTAAACATCTTGACGCCCGATAGCCGGCTAGCTAGCAGAGCTAACAACGAAAACATCCAGGAACGAGTCCTTTGTTGTTCCAGCACGGCGCGGGACCCGACCCCCCCCCTCCCCCCTTCTTTGTTGTTCCAGCACGGCGCGGGACCCGACCCCCCCCTCCCCCCTTCCCACCCACAACAACAAAGCCCCCCAGCCCCACACAGTGGAACAGATCACAAACGAACAATACTTCGAACCTGCCAACATCAATGAAATAACCAACGCCAATGGACTGAACATTTTTCACATTAACATTAACAGCTTAAAAAACAAATTGGATGAAATCAAACAATTATTCATAAATGGTAAGGCAAACATACTGTGCTTCTCAGAAACTAAGCTTGACGATTCTGTAAAAGATCCAGAGATAGAGATTGAGAACTACTCAATAATCAGGAATGATAGAAACAAACATGGAGGTGGTGTCTGTGTGTACATACACAAGGACACCAAATTCATCAACAGAAATGACCTGAATCATAAATCAATTGAAACTGTATGGGTGGGTGAGAGGCGGTTAGGTGGTCGAGCGGAGATTGCGTTCGTCACCATCCCCGGAGCTGTGAGCTTGGTTCGCCTGTTCGAATCCAGCTCACAGCTCCGGGGTTGTCACCAGCTTGGCTGGCCGTCTGCACTGATACAATTGGCTGTATCAGAGGGTGGGAGAAGCTGGCGGGGTGGGTCCGGGTCGTTGTAAACAGCGACTCCTACAGTTCGGTCGGGGCGCCTGCTAAGCGCGGATTGGACGTGAGGGGGATAGTGTGGTCCTCCCACACGCTACGCCCTCTCAATGAGAATCCGCGCTGCCAGGTGAAAAGAAGCGGTGATTGGCTGGACGTGTGTCGGAGGAAGCACGTGGTAGCCTCCACTCTCCCAAATGATCTGACTGTGGGGGGTAAAGCGCAGCGACCAGGAAGGGACTGGGAATTGGCATACGACTAACATTGGGATGGGAGAAAATCGGAGGAAAAATGGAGGGGGAAAAAGACCAATAAAAAAATTAAAAAAAAAACTGTATGGGTGGAAATCCTATTCGAAAGGGCGAAATCCCTACTGGTTGGCACAGTCTACAGGCCGCCAGATCATAGTGGCTTTTATGATACACTGGATGGGTGTTTAGCTGGAGTTGAGGATGTAGACAAAATTCTTATTGGAGACTGGAACACGGATATGCAACGAAAAGATGCACCCGTCTTCAAGTCATTCAGTAGGTTTTGTGATCTGCACGGCCTCAGCCAGCTAATCACCCAACCCACACGTGTATGTGAATCAACTCAGACTACCATTGACCTCATTCTGACCTCCGACAAGTCCAAGATCTCCAATAAAGGGGTTATAGCATGCGGGTTAAGTGATCATTATATGATATTCTGTACCCGCAAAAAACTAAAACAAAAGGCTGGCTGCCACAAAACAGTCACATCTAGAGACCTAAAAACCTACTCTAGCGAGGCCTTCAACCTTGAACTGGAGAGTCTGGACTGGTCAGATGAACTCAATGGTACACTGGTTGAAGAAACATGGCTTGGTTTCAAAACCAAATTCTCAACAATACTAAACGACATGGCCCCCCTAAGAACCACCAGGGTAAAAAATCGCGCTGAGCCGTGGATGCACTCCGAAATACTGGCCGCTATGAAAACCAGAGACAAAAAATGCTCTGAGTTTCGTAAAAGTCAGTCAAAGCTTACTAAAAGCACGAGCAGTGAACTCCAAGCCCACGTGACTGAACTCAAACTAGAAAGAAACAGACTAAGAAACGACGTAAACTCCATGATCAAAACTGCAAAAAAGAATTTCATCAATGACAAAACTGAGGAAAACAAAAACAAACCACGTGAACTTTGGAAATTACTCAATAATCAACTAGGATGCAGTAAAAAACTTAAAACCAGATTCTCAAACATAAACATAAAAACGGACAACACGCTCATCACAGACAAGCTGGATGTAGCCAATTACTTAAACATTTTCTTCACAAACATAGCCACAACACTGGTAAACAAACTACCCTCCCACTCAGGGCTTTATGGGGTAGAACACATAGTAGCTTACTACAAAAACCTAGGGGTCCGCAAGGACGACTTCAAGCTGGAAATGGTAACAACAGATGAGGTACTCAATAAACTGAGCGCCCTCCAACCTAACAAGGCCACTGGCCACGACAACATCCCTTCCAAATTCCTCAGAGACTCAGCAGCCGCCATCACCCCAATCATCACACACATAATAAACCTCTCCATAAAACAGGGACACGTCCCCAAGGACTTCAAAATTGCGAGGGTGACCCCTCTGCACAAAAAGGGCAGCAAATTAGACCCAGGCAACTACCGCCCTGTTTCTATTCTCACCTCCATCTCGAAAGTCATGGAAAAAATTGTCTACGAACAGGTCGAAAAGTACCTAGCGGAAAAAAATCTAATCTACGAATTCCAATCTGGCTTCAGAACATCCCACTCCACTGACACATGCCTTCTCTATTTGAATGACCACATCAAACAAGAGGTGGACGCAGGCAAATACTGCGGCATGGTCATGCTGGACCTACAAAAGGCCTTTGACACGGTCAATCACTCCATTCTGATTGACAAGCTAAAAGCAATTGGTTTTGATAGTCTATCAGTGAGCTGGATGCAATCCTACCTTGAGGGGAGGGAACAGATGGTGGAGGTAAACGGTACCCTATCCCCCCCCCTCACAGTGAGCTGTGGTGTTCCACAAGGAAGCATACTAGGACCGCTACTGTTCCTAATTTATGCAAATGACATGTCGTCAGCTTGTGACTGCAACTTGTTCCTGTTTGCGGACGACTCAGCCCTGCTGGTCTCTGACAAGAACAAGTTACAGGTTGAAAAAACCCTCAGCTCGGAACTAGGCAGAATCTGCATATGGCTCGCTGATAACAAACTATCATTACACATGGGCAAAACAGAGTCCATTCTCTTCGGTTCAAATAACAAACTCAGCAAGACCGACGGCTTCTCAGTTACAGTGGGTGACAATATTGTCACAAGGAAAGATGAAATTACCTACCTGGGTTCCATCCTAGAGGCTAATCTCTCCTGTGACAAAATGGCATCCAATGTAATAAAAAAAGTCAACCAACGAACTCGATTCTTGTACCGGATCTCCTCTCTGGTAAACAAGAATACCCTGAAGACTCTGGCAGGAGCACTCATTCAGGGGTACTACGACTATGCTTGCACCTCATGGTACCAAAGCACCTCAAAGGCGCTAAAAACAAAATTACAAACATCTCAAAACAAACTGGTCAGACTACTGCTTGACCTTACTCCTAGAACCCACCTCACCCCTGCCCACTTTGACAACCTAGGATGGCTTAGAGTAGACGACAGAGTACAGCAACTTGCAATGGGCCTGGTCTACAAGATACACTACACGACCAAGGTACCCATGTACATGTCAAAATACTTCCCAAAGGTCAGTGAATACCACGATCACAACACCAGAGGGAGCTCCACAAATCATGTTAAACCCAGATTCGGCTCAAATAAGGGACTAAACACGTTTCGCAATTATGCCACATCAATGTGGAACGCCCTACCCAAAGCTGTAAAGGAATGTGGATCACTACCCACTTTCAAAACCTCTCTCAAGGGACACCTACGGGAGACTGCAATTCAACACTGGCCCCTGTAAATATCCTAACCCAACCCCCTCCAATGTACAGTCATTTACCTAGTATGGTTGTCAATAGTCCAATGTACAATTTTGTTTGTTTGTACAGTGTCTCCCCCCCCCCCCCCCCTCAATGTACAGTTTTGCTTGTATATACAGTGTGCCCCCCCCCCCCCCAACCACCTCCAATGTAGATTACCCAGTATGGTTGTCAATATCCCAGTGTACCCAACCCCCCCCCCCCCACCCAACCTCCTCCAATGTACAGTTTCTACGTCAAATGTATATACTCCCTTTTCCTGACTCCTTCTGTATCACAAACAGTACTGTATTTGCAAATCTGGTATGTCATAAATGTATAGATGTAGCAGTACTGACTATCTGTATGTCATGTATGTCATATATGTCCAGATGAATTGAAAATGGGGGACCCTGATGTAAACAAGACGAAAGTCTTTCTCTGGTCTGCATCCCCTTAACAATTGTGTGTATTGAGCTGTACTGTATTGTACCCATTCTGCAATCTGTTAATAAAGTTTTCAATCAATCAATCAATCAGACTGGAGGAAAAAGATCCCAATTATTTGACGCCGATCTCCTAGATCCATTTCCGGTTTGTATGGCGCAATAAACGCCGAAATCATATCGATTATTAAGTTTAGAAAGCGATCCAAATGCACTATAGTGTTTGTCTGGATCCACGTAACAAGATATCACTGCCGGAGGGATTTCCTCGAGGCACTGATCGGCACTTCCGGTTTTGGCAATAGTGTAACTCGCCCGACCATCCACCAGGCGGCGGTATTGAGGCGTTGCAATCTCATACAGGGTCCCGCTGCAGTCCGGAGGTTGACTGGATGAATTATGAATGCCATGGCGAAAAAAATTAAATATTGATCCCAAAAAGTTGTTCTTGGCGTTCAACGCATGGCGGGCAAAAACGGCGTAACTCGTTCTTGGCGACCAATGTGTTAAAGAATGTATGTAAATATTAGGGGTGGGGGAAAAAATCGATACGTAGTAGTATCGCTATACTTTGCGCGGCGATACTGTATCGATACAGGGACGGCATCGATATTAAATTATTCATAAAAAAAATTAAATCAATACCAATAGTACAGTAGTCCACACATACATGTGCATTCAGTTACCGGTAAGTTGAAATATGACTAATACAAACAGTTCAGTTTGTCAAGTACATGCAACCATACCTGTCAACCATCCCAATTTCAACCTTCCTTCCGGCCGTCATCCCGTTAAAATATTTTCCTGTTTTTTTTTTTTTTTTTTTTTTTTTAATGTTTACAAAATGGCTGCAATTCCCCTCCGTGACGACAGGTGGCAGCAGTGTAGATTAGAACGTTAGCACAGGAAGTCAGACAGCGCAAAATGTATTACATTCTACAACTACCCAGAGCCATATCTACAAAAGGCAGAGAAGCCCGTTTTTTCAAATCCCAATGTTGACAGCTATGCATGCAACACAGATTACAGTGTTTACATCGGTCTGCTTGAGAAAATACCATGTTCTGCAATAAAAATTATTGAAGTGAGATGAACAGACTGAACTTTATTTTATTAGATAAAACATGTTGACAAAGTTTTACTTTGCAGTTGAAAAAGATAATAAATTAAATTAAAAAAAGAATAGATCGCAAAATATCATGATATATTTTGTATTGCGATACTATCGTATCGTGACGCAAGTATCGCAATAGTATCGTATCGTGAGGTCTCTGGCGATTCCCACCCCTAGTAAATATACCCAGCATTGATATGTAGGGGGGGGGGGATATGGACTGGGGCTTTAATATTAGCAATAAAGTATAGAGTGTTGAATAATCCACACTGTACCTGAGGCAGCAGGCTGGCTGGGCCCCGTGTCCACCATCATTAGGTCGGCCAGGCCGCTGGTAGAGGGCTCTGGGGCTGCTGCCTGGGGCTGAACAGGGGACAGAGACTTCATACACATACTAATGTCCAGGGCTGTGGGCAATATACACATTTATATCATTCATTGTCACATCTGTGTTATCGTATCATGCGACTTTCATTTTGATACTTCATCACACTTCGCTCTTACGACTAGGGATGCACCAAATGGGAAATTCTTGGCTGAAACCGAATACTGAAAATAGGAAACAGTTGGCCGAAAACCAAATACAATTAATATAAATATATAATGCATTTAATTTTTTTTGTTCAGCTACCCGATTATGGTAAAAGACATGATTATGGCTAAACTTAACTTAAATAATATTAATAATCACTTTATGGGTCCATAAAACATTGATTCAGCACTTTTGAATGCATAAATTAATTCCAGACTGACCGCTGAAAGATTGTACAATTTAAACATTTTGTCTTTGCATAAAACAAAATGTGCATTAAAGTCAAGTGCAGTTTCTTTTCTCTGTAGGATAACTACAACAAAGTGCATTCAGAACAAAGCCAAGGTGCTTTAAAACTGCATAAAGATCTAGGCCAGTAGATAATATATAGAAAAGTATCAATTTTCAAGTTTTACTGGACAAAATAAATACATTTAATATCAATATCTTCCTTTTGAATAAAATAGGCTCAGGAATCAGGATTGTTAAAGCTAATTAGCCTAATCCGTGTGAAAAAGAGTAGTATAGTAAATGTATGCACACACACACGAGAGGGAGATTAGCTTATAGCAAACTTAATGATGTTACTGTAGTGGCTACAGAGTCATAATTCACGGCGTTCTAGCCTACATGGAAGGACTGTTGTATTTACTACATCTCCCGTGACGCTTAGCGGGGGATGACGTAGCTTAATTTAGCGTTGTTAGCTAGCTTAACTTAGTTAGCACTAGCAGCTAACGTTAGTTAAAAAAGTTTTTAACCGCGACGGGCATATAGTAATGATGAGGATATATGTTAAAGACGCATTTATTGGACGCGTTGCTCGCGGCGTTTACATAGAAACAGTGCTACTCCCAAGATGAGTTATCACATGCTGTAGAACGCAGGACTGAAGAGCTGCCAAGCTCTGTAATGTGTGGGTAGTGCTCAACCCCTCCCTGCAGCTGGAGAGTTATGTGACTGTCGAGTCCTGGCTCAAGGCAGAATCACGAATAGTGGTCTGAGAGAAGTTAATTCTATTTTGAACATGATTCACTGCGCATTAGTTAGATTACACGTTGCGCATGTTATGACTAGCCGCGCTTTGATTACGTCATCACAACATGTTAGGTTACGAACGTAACCCTGTTCTTTGACATTCTGTGATATTTCTTCGATGTTAAAACACTTTGGGCTTTCCTTTAACCATTTTCAGCCGATGTGTTTCGGTGGCCGAATATTCGGTGCATCCCTACTTACGACCATACATGCTAGCTCTACTTACGACCATACACCCTAGCCTTACTTATGACCATACATCCTAGCTAGGGATGCACCGATATGAACATTTGCCACCGATAGTTCAACTAATATATATATCTTTTTTTTATGAAACTACTGTATATTTGTATGTCTCTAAATGTTTTGATGAATTGAAAATAGAGGACCCTTATGTAAAAAAGACGAAAGTCTTTTTCTGGTCTTCCTCCTCCAGTCCACTGAGCTGTACTGTATTGTACCCATTCTGCAATCTGTTAAAGTTTTCAATCAATCAATCAGACAAATGTATAGAAAAGCTTTTATTATAACCATATAACAAAAAATTATATTATTGTTTATGAAAACGTTTTAGCCCTATGCTTGACTATTATTTTAGGCATGGCAACAAATAAAATAATAATAATATGAATAAATAAAATATTAAATAAATAAATAGGCTACACGTCTCTCTTTTTGTGTTACAAATTGTGCTCACCGATATGAACATAGGCCTCTTTACTTACTTAAAAAAAAGGAAACATCAAGAAATATGTTTATGGTATTGTATTAATTCCACCATGCCGTGTGTGTTTTTATTTTATAATGCTCATGAGTCATGATTATTGCTGAAGTCTGAGTCATACAATACTCACCGGCTTTCATAACCTAACAGACTAACTTGTCTTGCTCAAGACTCGTTTATGAGTTTTAATAAGAGAGCACTATCTCTCTCAACCAAAGCAATGCAGGTAGATGGCAACAGAACACTTTTGATTGACAGTCGATTCTGCCAATTACGTCACACCGCTTGCACCTGCCTCTGCTGTTCTTACCACCAATCGGCAAGTGCTTATTCGTTTTTTACTTCCGGGAAGTCCGCCATTGATTTACACGAGATCAACAACAAACATACCGTAGCTAATAACGTTAGCTCCCCGCCAGCCACAAGTAGACTACCAGCGCTCCGCAGGATGACCAAACGAGGCATGATGATTTTACTGCAACGAATGTTATAATAAAAGCTTTTCTATACATTTGTCTGATTGAAAACTTTATTAACAGATTGCAGAATGGGTACAATTCAGTACAGGCTCTCTGAGCAAAGGAAGGAACTGAAATATGAATGACCAACAATGCTATATGGTCGGGTAAATATGCTGTTATTGAACGTGTAACTATATGTAACGTTAATTAATGCCACAAAACTAATGCCTTTGTTAATCATAAGTAACTTTGATGCAGTAGCGCGTGTGTGTGTGTGGGGGCGGGGTTGTGCAGGTCGCTTGACTGAAACTTTTTTCAAAGTTTGAACGTGTGGACCAGATTGACGCGACACAAATTGACGGATATTAATCGGCCACTGCCATCGGCAAATTTGAGATTATCGGTGGCAGTCAACAAGGCACTTATCGGCCGATACCGATACCGGACAGATATATCGGTGCACCCCTAATCCTAGCCCTACTTATGACCATACATCCTAGCCTTACTTATGACCATACCATACACCCTAGCCTTTATGACCATACATCCTAGCCTTACTTATGACCATACACCCTAGCCTTACTTATGACCATACACCCTAGCCTTACTTATGACCATAAACCCTAGCCTTACTTATGACCATACACCCTAGCCTTACTTATGACCATACACCCTAGCCCTACTTACGACCATACATCCTAGCCCCCCATGCTCACACAGACATGATCACTACTTGTTACGACCATACATCCTAGCCTCCATGCTCACACAGACATGATCACTACTTGTTACGAGTCCGCCTCCATGCTCACACAGACATGATCACTACTTGTTACGACCAGACATCCTAGCCCCCCATGCTCACACAGACATGATCACTACTTGTTACGACCAGACATCCTAGCCCCCCATGCTAACACAGACATGATCACTACTTGTTACGACCAGACATCCTAGCCCCCCATGCTCACACAGACATGATCACTACTTGTTACGACCAGACATCCTAGCCCCCCATGCTCACACAGACATGACAGGTACCTGTTCGCTGTTGGTCTCTGGGCTCTTGTCTCCCGTGTAGCTGGCTGCGGCTCCCAGGTCTACCTTCTTTGACTGCCCTCTCTTCCTCGTCGCTGTGGTTTCTGTTGCCTGGACGATCTGGACGCTCTTGGTAGTGACAGTCTCCTCTTCATCTTTGAACTCTGTCTCTGACTGGCCGTTACGAGACGGTCGGCTCCGCTCCCCCTCGGTGTCACTGTGGATGGAATAGATGGTCAAGCTTGGTCGTGTAGGATAGAGTAGAATTTGTTTTATTATTTTAATTCCCAAAAGACACGCTACGTTATTGCCATAAGTAATATGTTTAGGTATTGTATGAAACATTTAAAAAAAGTTTTTAACTTTTTACATTTTCAGAACCTAACCTTAACTATATGTCTTAACCATAACCATTAAACAAATGTTAAAACTAACCTCAACTCTAACTATAATCATCGTTGGGTAGTGGTGAGAGCTCTCGCCCTGTGACTGCAATGATTGTTGGTTCAACTCCTGGTTGCTGCGTTTGTTTTGGACTTTTGCAGATACAATGCTTAATATATTACCTATGGCTATAACATTTGATTGATTGATTGACTGTTGATTGTCACATCCTGGTTGGACGCACACAATCTCGTTGCACTGTCTTGTACTGTGTAATGACAATAAAGTTAATCTAATCTAAACATAACGTTGGGCTGTACCTTTTTTCCTGTGGTCGATTAGTACTTTATTTACATTTTCTGATGAGACCGCATTGCGGATGACAGGGCTCTGATTTCACTATAAATATTCAATTTTTACATTGCAGAGCTCAAATTAACAAGGGCTGATCTTCAAGAAGCACAAAGCACAGGAGGAAAAGCCCTCGTTTTTTGTCTTTCTGATCTGACTGACTAAAGTTGGCGAGATGGAACCACCTGTGAGTGAGGACAGATATTGTCCATCCTCCCCCCCCCCCCCTCCTACCTGGATCTTTCTGGCGAGTCTTCTCGTTCCTTTTTCCTGAACTTGTTGATGGTGTCGTCGATGGTGCTGCCGATCTTGTCGCTGATCTCTCCCAGCTTCTCGCTGAAGGGGAACGGCCCTTTCCTTTCCCAGTCGTCGTCCCACTTCCCCCGGTTCTCGTCGTACTTGTCCCCCGCTGAACAGAGGAGGACCGAAGGGAGGGAGGGGAAACACCATCATAAGATATATTATAGAAGATATTCCTTTATTGAGGAGGTACAGGTATAGGCAGGGTAAATATAGGCAATACAATTAGATCTGCATTTAAACATTTGAAAAAGAAACAGTGTAAACAATACTAACTCTGAATATAAAAATATGAGAAATAGGCAGGGTGCTTCACTCTTGGCTAGTGGCTACATTTAAAAAAGAAACGCAACATCACTAAATACGGTATTGATCCATTTGTGATGTAAAGCTTGGCCCGGTACCGGGCCGATCAGGCTTAAGAGGTTAAAGATTATTTGCCAAATCCTTGTCAATAAGAGTAGTCTATAGCTAAATTACACAAACATTGTTATAATTCTTTTCATAAATAATCTTAAAATGTCATATCGTGACATCCCTACCACCGTCACACACCTTGCCACCCACCACAAGTAAATTCTCAAGTTATACTTTAGCAGCCAACTAAATTAGACATGCGTTGTTTTGTCACACGTTTTGCACCAGTCTCTTCTTAACCAAGGTGTAAACTGGGAGGGAGGAGACTCACAGTAGCCTTTGAATCCTCCTCCCGTGCTGTCGGACGAGACTCCAATGTACTTGTCTTTGGTGGCCTTCGCCCGCTGCCTCTCCACCCTCAGCCGCTCGTCGTCCTGGACCAGCTCCACCATCTCCTTCACCTTCTGACGCACGTTCACGCCCTGGTCCTTACCGTTCTCGTCTGCACAGGTAGAGAGTAGGGCTGTCACTTTAACAAAAAAATCTAATTCGAAATTCGTTACAGAATTGTTGACAAGTTCGAATGTCAGTGAAAAAAATTATTATAATAATATAAAACCTAAACATAAAAAAAGTCCAAGCTATTTTCAAAGTTTTTTTTTACCATGGTATGTTTGGTATCATTCTTTTCAGCACAGTCTTACCTATATGACCTGGCCGTTTTTTATAATATTATTATTATTATTATTATTATTATTATTATTATTATTATTATTATTATTATTATTATTATTATTATTATTATTATTATTATTATTATTATATAATATCTACAAATGCCCCGTTTTCAACACATCACTGTGACTTCTACACGTCTGTAAATTGGTCGTTATTACATACTCTACGAGAAATGCAATGGCTTACACTTATTTACAAAACCCTCCTTGGTCTGACCCTCCTTATTTAAAATTGTTAAAATTGTCATCTACTCCCTATAACACCAGAGCTGGTCGCCATATCTCGCTAGATGTTCCCTGTGTTAACACTTCCTTTGGTCAATCCTTCCAATTTGCTGCTCCCAGCCGTTGGAATGAGATGCAAAAGACAAATTGATCCCCATCACTACTTTTAAAGGACTCTATCGCAGAGTTGTTTACACACACCTGCAACTGTCACCCAGCCTTTTAACTGTAATGTGTCTGTTCTGCTTCATGTATTACATACCATGTAATTTTATTTGTTTGTTTGCTGTGTGTTTTAATTACTGTAATGTATCATCAGTCTCTTTTATATTTTATTGTATCCCCTTTGAGAGGCCCTATTGTCCTCTCAACAGTCACCAGGACATGATTGTAAATACGAATTTGTTCTTAATTGACCTGCCTGGTTAAATAAAGGTTAAATAAATATAAATAAGAATATCTTTCATTGTCTGCCATCTCTTGTCAGTTGTTCCTAGGGTTTAAATATTAGGGTTGTCACAATTCTATGTGTAACTACATAGGAGTCACCACTTCCACCATATAGTCCACTGTTTACTATTGTGCATAAAAATAAAAATAAGATTTCAACATTGATTTCAACATCGATTTCCAGTTCTCTAGTACTCGAATAACCAACCATGCCCATCCCCAACATGTTTTAAAGAACCAGCCCATTATTTCTTTGACTATATCAGTAACAGGGTATATGTTTGGTCTGTAGATGAAAAAATACACTTGTAAATAGATCTGTTGCAGTCCAATATTTACAAACGCATATGAACCTGTTGTCTAGTGTTTTATCAAGTTGTTTTATTAAAAGGACACTGCATTTAAATAGTAATGTTATTTTGCCACATTATGCAATTTTTTTTTTTATATATAATAATATTTTTACCAATTCTTACCTATTATGTCCATGTTCATTTATTCAGTGGTTTGTTTCATTATTGTTTGCATTGTATATTAAAGTTCTAGGTTTATTTTTGATCTCACCTGTGTACATTTGTTGCTTTGATATTTTTCTTTGGTTTCATTGTGCAAATAAATAAACATAAACAAAGCTGACTTAAGAATAAAAACATGTCTACTTCTTATTTTCCGTGGTGGGGCAACCCATTATGTTTGTATTATTGATGTTGGCGTTTAAAAAGAAAATACCCGTACTTTCAAAAAGTGATCCGACAGTCTAGCCATTTTGACCTTTTGAGTGAACAAAAATCAAAAACAGGATTCTGAAAAAGCAAAGCCACGGGTGACAGTAACCCCTCCTGTTTGTAAACAACACCTTGCGTGTGCATGTGGTGAGAGGAGTGAAAGCGGCTTTCGGTCACAGTGTGTGGTTCAAGGATTTGTGGTCTAAGCGGAGCTTAGCAGCTGCATCTGTTCATGATTCTCACACTGGAGCTATTGTTGTAAATAAAGTGTATGATTGAAAATACACAGACTGTACTGAGAGGTGTGGAGGAAGCCATGATTAACTTTGTGCCAAGCCAATAAAACGGGATATGGAGGGTTGGGCTTTGGGTCGGGTACCAGACTCTGTACTTTTAAGAATCTAAAAAGTTAGTTTACTTTGGTACTGTGGAACCCTTTGCTGTAGCCTAATACATCACTTCTGGGGTGTGTAACTATGGAGTGCTTCTTTGTATAACTGGTCTTTGACGACAGTATTTACATTTACTGTCATAGAACACTAAGAATAAGGAATACTAAGTTCAGTTAACATTAGTAATTCATGCCCGCTGCATTCAAATGCAAAACCGAGTGGGGCCTTTTAGTTTGTCCAGGCGAGGTGGTCAGTGCAGCTGTGTCAGAAATGGCTATTAGGCAACTGGTAAGTGGACAAGACGAGCTATATCACATAATATTCTCCAGCATCATTTAAGTCTGCTGTTTGGGTGCATTACAGATTTAGTTTAGTTTATGATAGAGATGGATTAAACAGCGATGCAAGGTGTATGCAACCTACAATACATTTAATGTTATGGGCCAATTCACCATTACCCCGGTCCATTACCAATGTACAGTATTTACACAAAAAAAACCTGTGTTTTGAGATTCTGACAGGGCAAAGTCCATAATCAAAGCCTGAATGTTGTTATTTATAGCAAACTATATTTATTAGGGGTGTAAAAAGGTACACGTATCCGTACCGAACAAGTTTCAGTGTGTACCGTACCGTACCGTACCGAATGGCTGTGTAGTGTACCGAACGAATACAACGGTATGTTAACCACTAACGACCGCCCACCGGGGCCTGTTTTTTTCACAATCTAATATAATAATAATTATTATTATTATTTTAATTTTTTTACAAGTCGATTATTAATTTCAATATAGAATATTCGTTGACAGCCCTACGAGTACAATTAGTTACTGCACACTACATCACCCCTGAGTGGAACATGGAAAGCCAAACTTTCCCCTGTACTGAAAACCGTACCGAACCTCGACTTCAAAACCGAGGTACGTACCGTACCGTGGTTTTTGTGTACCGTTACACCCCTAATATTTATGTATGAAATATATGTACTAATGTATTTGATTATTATTTTATTATAATCGATACTTGCAGTCACTGTATCGATATAATATCGGCACACAGAATCTTGCGATATATTGCTGTAACAAGGTTTTCCCCACCCCTACCCGTTACTACTCCAGATATCAAGACACTCCTCAAAGAACATGACAGTTCTTAGAAAAGACGAGACAGAAGCAGAAGGAACAAGTACTTGCCTACAAAGTGGTAGCTCTCCATGGACCTCAGGTCGTAGAGATGTTCTCTGCCGCTTGTGACGACTCTCTCCGACCCGTTTCTGATCAGATGGGCCAGCAAGAGCAGGGACTGAGTTTTGGGACAGGCAAGAAAAAGAAAAGAAATAAAGAACAGCTGTTAGGATGAGTGCCGCTCCAACAGCCCACAAGGGGCAGGACTGGAACAGCCCTGTGTGTGAAGCTCTTAGGAGACCTTAGAACAGGGCTGTTAACCAACCTTGTAAACTCTCCTCCAGTTCTTCTTGTTGTCTCTCAGCATGCGAGCCCACAGCATGTTCATCACCTCTGGGAACTGTTCGTACATGAATGTACATCTGAGCGGAGACGAGGAAAAACACGGAGCAGGGGACAGAGTGAGAGAGAGAGAGAGTATCCTGTCAGTAAGCATGTCATGTAATAGATGTTATTATATTATACACAATACAAGTAATACTTTTTTCTATCCATCTACACGTCTCTATCCATCTATCTAACAATCCATATATCTATCCATCCATCCAACTATCCATCCACCTACCCATCTAGTCATCTACTGTATCTATCCATCTATCTAACAATCCATATATCTATCCATCCATCCAACTATCCATCCACCTACCCATCTAGTCATCTACTGTATCTATCCATCTATCTACCTATCTATCCATCCACCCATCTATAGTTAATCTCTGTCTATAATTCAAAACAACACTTAATTTAGCCATCGATTCCACATATAAACAAGCAGGCACTCTTCAAGAGGCAGTGCTACATAACGCTGCAGCATGCAGGTGAAGGAGTGACGAGGAGGAGGAGGAGCGGTGTCCTGACCTGGAGATCTCACTCATCAGCTGTCCCGAGGGTCCCCAGGGGTCATCGTTGGTGGCCTCCCTCACCTTGGACTCCACCTCAGAGTAGTTCATCACCACATTGGTTCTGTAAGGGAGGAGAGAAACACTGGGTTATAATTGTGCCAAGTGTTCTATAGCAGGGGTACTAAAACTTTTATTAAAAGGTGCACATATTATACAAGGCGAATGGTCCGGAACAATGCCAGTAAAATGCACTAGGGATGAGTTACAATTTTAGAATAGTCGTGCCAGTCTCCACATTCGACTTTCATGTCAGTAGATTTTTATTTATTTATATATATATATATATATATATATATATATATAATTTTTTAAGTGAAGCAAACCATTCTTATTTAATACATTTTTATATTTAGAGGGAGCCTAATTTGCATAGCCTAATTGATCTAAAAGATGCACATGCTACTGTTTGTTTATTAAAACCGGTTGATAGGCCAATGCAATGCTGTTATTATAGGCTACGATGGTGAATGGTGTCATTTTGATTTATTGTCGGTCAGCTGAGCCGATCATCGTTCTGAAGGATTATCTGAAGTGCCTATTTAGGTGCAATACCCTTTGATTTTAATTATCCATTCTATTAAAAAGAATAACTGAATTTAACTGAAACTGAACATTTTAACTAAATTTAAACTGAAACAGTAAAACAATTTTTTTTTATTCGAATATTCTGTCTCAAGAACAGTAGACTATTCGAAAATTATTTGTCAGTCAGTAAGTAAGTATTGTGTGTGAAGGGCGGACTAGCAAAGTAAGATTTTCATTGTATGGCAAACTGTCTGTTTAACTGTGCACATGACAATAAACAATCTTGAATCAAGCCCACCTATAAGCACTAGATGTGGTCATGCATGAGCTGCTCTATCTAGCTAGCTATTCACAAGAGATCAGCTCTAGCTAGCTATTCACTAAAGATGGTTATGTATCAGCTGCTCTAGTCTAGCTAGCTATTCACTAAAGATGGTTATGTATCAGCTGCTCTTCTAGCTAGCTATTCAAACTTTACAAAAACCATTGCTACTGGGCGACCCCAGTATTTCTAAATCTGAAAAACGAAGAGATTAATGTTTTTTTATATATGCAAAACCATTTGCTGGTGCCTTCAACTAATTGAAAAGATTAGTTAGTAGTTTGTCCACATAGTGTAGTCAGTATAGTGGTGATGCCAGAAAATTATTCGAATTGAGATTAATCCATGTGATCAGTGCTGATTTTGCATCATAGTTTGTAGTAGGGCCGGGTGATGAATCACGTTTCAATTTCAATTAGGATTTTGTCTTCCCATGATCATGAAAACAAGATAATTGATAAAAAAAAAACTATAATTGTGCCACACGCCGTGCTACTAATTTAGTCTTGTGTTGTAAATGCAGCACACCCTTCCTTCACAACCCCTCCTCAAGCCCAAACAATAGTTTCAGCTTGCGTCAAGGGGGAGGAGGAGGCAAGCCACGGTGCATTTCTCCAGTTATTATGAAATGCCTTCTGGTAACTTGTAGAAGGTGACAGAAATGCAGCCTTTTAGGTCAAGATAAGGTCGTCGCCATACAATGTTCTCAAATCAATGAGTAAAACGTGTTTAATAATCGTGATTTCAATATCAATAAAAATAATCAAGCAGCCCTAGTTTGTAGATACTTTTGTCAGCCTCCCTAGACAATGACTTAAAAAACATCTCGTTGTACTACTGAATACCTTGTCTTAAATACTTCAAAGCTTCGTTCGATGGGCATGGGATTCGAATATGAAAATAAAATGAGTATAAAAAAAAAAATCAACTCTGCCTCTCTTTGTTAACTACAACAAGCAATGCTGTTTGTTATTTAAGATGAGGTCGGACTCGGCACTGACCGATTTGTGTTCATTGTGCTGCTTTTATAAAGCCTCAAATGACGGCTTACAATATTTCATGAAAGCAAAGTGTTTTGTTTGTCTAAGATTTAAAAAGGTTTAAACTTTACAGCACTGACAAAGTTGAACAAAGTGCTGTACAAGTCCCACAACATAAAAATGATTATTTAAAAAAAATAATTAATAATTATTATTTCTTTTTTATCTCGAAGCTTCGAATTAAAATCGAATCTCGGCCCCGAAGCTTCAAATTCCCAACAAAAATTCGAAGGTCAGCCCTACCTTGTCTGTACCCTACAGTAGGACTGCTCTGAATATTTACCAACCTGTAGCGGTTCTCTAACGTTGGACTTGGGAGTGTTAATACTTCTTAATGCTGCAACACTTTTAATGCAATTAAAACAGTGTGAACTGCACAAATCACATGGAATCTGATCTTTTCAATTGTGATTTGGGCCACTTTCATATGTGGTCCTAAATCAGATACAGTGTCAGGTCAGATTTTTTGCAATGCGAAGTCTGAACAGTGATGCAACTTTCACGTCACTCTAGATTGACATTTGTGATAATTATTTACGTCCAAGTTCTTTATTGTTCATTTGCGCATGCGGATCAGTTCAGGAGCGTGACCAGTTCACACTAGAATCTTGATATTGGCCACATTTAAAAGATAATGTGAACAGCCAAACAAAACTACCCCTACCTGACTGACCTCCTTCTCCCCTACCGCCCCACCCGTTCCCTCCGGTCCTCTTCCACTCTTTCCCTCACTGTCCCGTCATCCAAACTCAAAAAGTTTCGGTGACACCGGGCAGCGTGAATACTTTCGGCAGCCAACATGCCCTTCCGCGTTGCTCTGATTGCGTGACAAACCAATAAAAAAATCGCGAATTAACCGGTGGCTACAACAACAGCCCCACCGTTCATTGTAAACAATGATGCATGTAGTTACTGTGTGTTGTGTAGCCACCGGTTAATTCGCGATTTTTCATTGGTTTGTCATGACGAACAAATTACATAATCCAACATACATGTAAAGAAACAACATATTCCAGTTAACGGTATATTTTTTTTAATGATTCGTTACGGCGTAATCAATACTTCCATTTGTATAAATTGCGTTAAGCGGCTGAGGAGGCTGAGGAGCTTGTCGCGGCTCATGCGCATGCGCGCGCTCGGCCAATCAGAGCAACGCGGAAGAGCATGTTGGCTGCCGAAAGTATTCACGCGACCGGGCATTCTCACGAGCTGCACCCCGACTCTGGAACTCCCTCCCTCAGACCATTAGAGACTCTCCCTCACTCTCCACCTTCAAATCCAGACTCAAAACCTACCTGTTCTCCCAATCATTCAACCTTCCTTACCCATAACCACCCTCCTCCAACTCGCCACCATTTCCCCCTGCCCCACGTTCTCTCCTCTCCTGCCCCCCCCCCCCAAACCCCCTTGGTTTTCCCTTACTCTCCTCCCGACTGTCTCCCCTACTCACTCCCGTATTTGTTATCCGTTACTCGTGGTCTTATGTTTCCTGTGTATTCTTATTGTCCTCCGTTTCCCTATGGTTCTGTTTCTTTGTTTCTTTTTTGCCTATTGTCAGCGACTTTGGGTCTTTGAAAAGCGCTATACAAAATAAATGAATTATTATTATTAAAACTAAAATCAGATGTGAGAAATAAATCTGAATTGAGCACTAAGGCTTGCAGTGTAAACGTAGCCTTGGTCTTAGGTGGTATCTTATGTTATGGTATCACAACAACCCGGCCTGAGGTGGCTTGAGGTCAACATAGGGGAGTTGAAAAGAAAATGTTGCAGGGATGAAAGGCCCACGTGATTACAAATCTATACTGTACATAATTATACTGTTACATGCATCATTTTAGCATATTACTCAGTAGCTTGTACATTGCTATTGCACTTTATGGTTACATGAAAGCTGGTTAGATGCAAAAAAAATCGTTGTACTGTACTTTTACTGTGTGATGACAATACATTTGAATCTAAATTATAGTCACACTCACACCCTCCCTGAAATGGCTGAGTGACAAGTGTGTGTGTTTGTCAGAATGAAACAAAGTGTTAAAAATAATACAAATGACTGAGTGTACACCCCCACAGTAGACCTATGTCAGCCCTTTATTGGCATGGGTGAATGCAGGTGTAGCAGACGTCAGGGTAGACTAAATAAAAAGCTAAGATAACAATCTTCTGCAGCTTCTCTGGTGGTTATCGTTGTAGACCAGGAAGCAAAGTCAACAACAGAGACTATAAAGCTAGTCAAACCAGAAGTGCACCATAAAAGGCCAGGAGGCAGGGATCAGGATCAGCCCAAGAGATCTAATACATAGATAGTAGATACAAACGGGAACGTTTGTGTACTTTTATTGGAATGATTAAGCCATCATATCCTACTAAGCAATATGAAGAAGAAAATTAACACACACAGAATTAGGCTAACTGTTGTAAAAATGTACAAGAGACTGAACAAGGTCAGCGAATTTGTAAATGCTCTGAATCACGACGAGTACACAACAAACTAACGCAAACCACATCTACACTCTAAAAAGAATTGTGCTGAATAGCACTAAAAGTGGTTCCTTTTAAGGGGAAGCTATGGTTTAGCACCATTTCTTTTAGAATGATTACTGACCATGAGCAGACGACAAAAACAACCACAACCACAAACACCAACTATCACCATCAAACCAACTAGCAGTCATTGACAGACAGCCCGCCTGCCTATGTTCTTGGCAACCGTTTTTATAAAGGATTAGTTAGATTGGTTGTTATGTTGCACCTCCATGGCCTGCCATTGATGCCATTTGATGTAACGCAAAGCCTGTTTACACTTTAAATGTTTTTCTTTATTATTATTTAAACCATTCAGCTCCTTTCAGACTTAAACAGGTTTGTTTTTAAAATAAATTATGTATAGCGTACATTAGCTTTTTGTTAACCATCAATTTGCAAGTAGTTTGAAAGAGCCTTGTACATCTATAAGTAGGGATGGGTACCGAATTCGGTACTTACCGAAACACGTCGGTACTACCGAGTATCGATTCACGTGAGATACCGTTGTCGGTACTGTAAACAAATAATCATTTTTACACTTAAATTTTTTTTATGTCAACGTTCACACGCACAATATACGCTTACCTAGGATTTGACTTGATTCAACAACTAAGCAGTCGGGGCAATGGCAAGCCGAAGACGGTCGAAGGTGTGGTTATTTGAAGTTTGGATTTTTTTTTCACAACTGAGGTAGATAGATTACATTTTTAGAGACTAAAGTACCAAAAAAAGGTACCGTTGGGTACCGGTATCGATTCACAGGTACCGGTACAAATGTGAGCCTATATTACTATTGCACTTTACTGTTACATTTGCACTGTGGTTGGACGCCAAACTTTCGTTGTACTGTATTGTACATTTGAATAAAATCTAATCCAATCAAAATAGTCATTAGATGCAGTCCTAGTTTGTTCCTTTAAGAACTACATCGTATTGAAGAGGATGAGCTAAACCATGATCTTTTCTTCTCGAAGCAGAGCTCCAGCTAAAATGGGAAGGAGGAGGTCTGAACCCAGGCACCTCCTCACCACTGCCACATCAGCAGGAGCAGCACAGGGCCTCAAAGAACAGCATTGATGGGCAGCTAAGCTGAGCCACACCCTCTGTGGTTCTGGAGGCACTATTGCTGTAACGTAGGCAAAGTAGAGTCTGGTTCCCATACTGCAAACATGCATATGCCTTTTGTCATATCTAGCCTCTAGGTCTATAAAAAAAGAGAAATATATGAAAACTACAGTTAGTTGTTGTTCATTGAAAACAGATGAACAACTTGGGCCTTGAGCAACTTAAAAATATCTTTATTTAGACTAGGTCTCGAGTAGACAAGCTGTCCATCTGTATTATCGCCGAGGGGCAATTTGTCTCACAGCCAGCAGATAAAAGAAATATATAAAACATACAAAATAGTCGTATCAAATGTAAGTAAAAAATTACATCGTCAATCACCTTCTTAAAATCACTGGACCTCACGATGGAACAGACTTACGAGAAAGTTACGAACAAATTTCTTCGTAACTCCACTTACGAACTTCTCGGGGCAATTTTGGCATGATCGTTTCTTTTCGGAGATTCGTTCGTAGCTAATAACAGGATTTACGAAGGCAGTCGTAGATACAGACTGGTGTGCGCTAGGGGTGCTTGAGAAAATACCATGTTCTGCAATAAAAATGATTGAAGTGAGATGAACAGACTGAACTTTATTTTATTAGATAAAACATGTTGACAGTTTTACTTTGCAGTAAAAAAAAATATATATATATTTTGATAAAAAAAGAAAAAAAATAGGGGAGCTCCAGTAGCTCACCACGTACCGCGAGTGCTATTTCAGCGCCGTGGACAACCGTGCTCGTCACGGATCTGGGGCTGAGCGCGTTCGAATCCCGGACGGCAGCCGTGCCTTTCCCAGAGTGTCTTCCCCCCCATCTGAACCCTTTCAGCCTGCTTCTGTCGGTCGAACTTGACCAAGTATGAATGCGATGAAAAAGCGATAAACGCTAAAAGAACCAGCTGACTGGTCAAAGAAAAAAAAATATATATATATATATATTGCAATATTCGCGATATATCGAGTATCGAGGCTCAAGTATCGCAATAGTATCGTATCGCGAGGTCTCTGGTGATTCCCACCCCTAGTGTGCGCCTGTGTTCTTAAGGGCTTCATTTGGGAGAAATCATTGGTGATTGTTTGCACGTAGATTCTACAGACATCCTCGGATTTAAATAATTATAATAATACAAGATAGAAGATACAATAGTTTTATTTGTCACGGCATACAGGTATACAGTGAAATGCGGGGGGGTCTTGCCCGCAACGATGTGCATAATACAATAGTAATAATATATAATAAAAATCCAACCAATAGGGCGACATAAATAATAAACAATAAACAAGTAAACAAAGTAGGGCATATCGGTATCTGTACATGAGATATTTACAGAACATGGTAGGACATGCTAGGTCCTGTGGTAGTGCAGTACACTGTTAGCTACGGATGAGGCACTGGGTCTTTATGTACACTGCTATACAATCTCAAGCTCTACTATAGTATTCTTAAAGTGACCTTTCCTTCTGTAAAGTGTCCATAAGTGTGAGCGTGTGCAGCATGAGTGTGTGTGTGCTCATGTTAAAGTGTTAAAGTGGCTGCTATAGTGTGTGAGCGTGAACAGTGTGTGTGTTGTGTGTGTGCTCATGTGTGCTTGTGCGTGGAGAGTTCAGTGTTCAAGGCTCTGATGGCCTGGGGGAAGAAGCTGAGCCGAAGTCTCTCTGTCCTCGTTACTGGTGTTCGCAGCCTGACCGCAGCAGCATGAACAGGCTGTTGTTGGGGTGGTGGTGAGGGTCTTTCATTATCCTGCACCTGCAGGCTCTGGATTTGCACCTCTTGTTGTATAGGACCTGCAGGGTTGGTAGTGCAATACCCGTGGTACGCTCGGCTGAGCGCACCACTCTCTGTAGGGCCTTCTTGTCCTGTGCCGTGCTGTTGCCATACCAGGCAGTGATTAGGGATGGGTACCTTTCACATTTGAACCGATACCGGTACCTGTGAATCGATACCGGTACCCAACGGTACCTTTTTTCGGTACTTTAGTCTCAAGACATTTTATTTACCTACATCAGTCATGAAAAAAAAATCCAAACTTCAAATAACTACAATTTCGACAGTTTTCGGCTTGCCATTGCTCCGACTGCTTTGTTGTTGAATCAAGTAAAATCCTAGGTAAGCATATATTGTGCGTGTGAACGTTGACATGAAAAGAAAAAAAAGTTTAAAAAAATAATAAAAAGTATATTGGCTATATATAATACAAAAAAAAAAAAAAAAAAAAAAAAAACTGTAGTACCGACGTGTTTCGGTTCGGTACCTCAAAAGTACCGAATTCGGTACCAATCCCTAGCAGTGATGGAATAATAAATACGATAATATTTGTATCATTAACAATTACGTTTGACATTTATAGTCATGACTCAACCTCAACGAGGCATCGTGATGTCGGAAAATAAATAAAAGCACTACACACACTGCAAATGACTGAGTGACTAAATAAGAACTAAACTCAATCGCGCGGATATAATTTAGCTATAGTGGAATAGAATGGAAACATCTACATTGTGCTCTCAGCACATGCCATTCCTTTCATGTAAGCTATATATTTGCCATGTTGTATTCAAACTCCATTTACCGTCTTGTTCTTTATAGTTATTATTTATTGTTGGTTTTATTTATTATTTACATTGCTTAGTGTGCACATTGTAAGAGCCAGTGGAGCGATATGATATGTGACCAAGACCTGTGCAATACCCTGGAGCCAGCACTGAGGAGCCGGACCAGACGCTCAACCCCTGTGCCAGCACACGTCCAGGTACTGTCCACCCAGGGGCGCATGAAGGCACCCTCCTCAGATGCGTTTCCATATCTCAACAGAAAGCAATACCACTCCATCAATATTCAAATAATCAGGAGGTGTACATGACTCCTACATCTTACAGAACAGATCTGTGGGTGAGCAAGGAGACGCATGGCTAATTGGAACGTACTGTATATGTGTGTAATGAATCATTCCAGCAACAGTAGGCTTCTATTATTCTAATGACTCATTTTATTAGGAGATCGTAGATATGCACTGGCCCCCTGGTTGATGACCACACTCACACAACCCTGAGGCTGAGCCCACTGTTCCTCCTCCAGTGGCCAGCATCTCTCCTGTGTTTTGCAATTCTATTTTTAGACTCTGATTTAAGCCCATTTCTTTTTCACGTTTTCCGCTGTGCGCTCTTCTCCTGACACAACGTTAACCTCACCTGTTAACTCGTCCCATGCCACTTTCTTTGGGTGGCCTTGTACCTGTATTGACACTACTAAATAAGATGTCACGCTAAGATGTACAGTATGACATAGGGTCTTTATACCTGTATCACTGTACATATTAATTAGGGATGCACCGATCCGATATTGATATCGGATATCGGCCCCGATCTCACTAAAATAGCTGGATCGGGTATCGGTAAAAGAAAATCAGATTTTTTTCTTTTATATAATAAGAAATAACAATTCAGTACATTTATATCTATGTGTTAATTTGTTACATTTAGTTTCACTAAGTTAGGAAAGTAATGTTTTAAGTCAAGCCTGGTGTTGCCTTGCACAAAAGAATGATCCCAGTATCTTCCACACAGTGAGGCATAGTTTATTAATTGAACAATGGGTATTACATTTAAATTAGGGATGCACCGAATGGGAAATTCTTGGCTGAAACCGATACCGAAAATAGAAAACAGTTGGCCGAAAACCGAAAGCAAATGTTGTGGAACATTATGATTATGGAAAAATATATGATTATGGCAAAACTTAACTTAAATAATAAATAATCACCATTATGGGTCCATAAAACATTTATTCAGCACTTCTGAATGCATACAGTACATTAATTCCATCTTTTCTCTGGCTGCGCAGCGGACATCTGTGCTCTACTGAGCGCACCTTTCTAGTCCCCAGCTGAATGTGCTCGCTTGACTCGGCACAGTAGACGCGCGACAGACAGACAGCTGGGCTGTGTTAACATTACAATGTACAGTCGCGCGAAATAACGTTATGAATGCCCGAAATAACATAGCATTACAAAGTACAGTTGACAGCTGGGCTGTGTTAACGTTACAATGTACAGTCGCGCGAAATAATGTTATGAATGCCCGAAATAACATAACGTCACAAAGTACAGGTCCAGCTCAGTATGATGTCATAATCAAACATTCTAGAACATTTGTGTATCTATTCAACAATTCTCTCACAGCTGAGTGTGGACGAGGGAGAGTAACTACATAACATAGGCAGAAACACAATCCCCCCCCCCCCTCTCGCTCTTAATAATATGCATATTAGATCACTCAGTGATTAACCGCGGCATATAGCAAATAAGGATATAAAGCATGTTAAAGACGCATTTATTGGACGCATTGCGCGCAGTTTACATAGAAACAGCGCGACTCCCGACAGCGCGACATCATCACAACAACACGCAAGGTTGTTAGGTTGTTTCTGTTTCGGTGACATATTTTCGGTGAAAAAACTCTTTCGGCCAAAAGCCGAAAGGCCATTTTTTGCCATTTTCGGCCGAAAAGTTTCGGTGCCGAAATTTCGGTGCATCCCTAATTTAAATTGAGTCATTTAGCAGACTCTTTTATCCAAAGCAACTTACAAGTTCTGTACGACAAGTCATCAGGAAGGGCACAACTCTATCAGCTGAGTAACAATGTTCATCAAAGTGTTGAGCGCTACAGTGTAGGTTAGTATATTAGGACAAGTGCATGACAGTAAGGTTAGTTAGGGTTAGATTTGTTTCTTCTTTTTTTCAGATAATGGTATGGGTATGGATCGGTACTCGGTATCGGGCACCTAAAGCCAGGTACTGTATCGGTATCGGGACTGAAAAAGTCGGATCGGTGCATCCCTAATATTAATACTACAACTATGTACATGCACCTGATCAACTCAGTAGTATTTATATATTTTATACCCAGTTTAACCACCACAGTTGGGTACCTACCTCAGTTTTGAAGTCACAGTATGGTACATTTTCGGTACAGTGGGGGAAAGGTTGTCTTTCCATGTTCCACTCAGGGGTGATGTAGTGTACAGTTACTGTTAAGTAGGGCTGTCAACGAATATTCTATATTGAAATGAATAATCGACAAAAAACATACATTAGATTGTGAAAATTAATATTAGATCTGCCTGAATGCTGGTCCCTAAGGGTTTGATGGCTATTTCCCGTTTTATGCCAAGGAAAATATACGTTTTCATGTTTATCACACCTTGTTCGGAGGTGCGTTGCGGTGTATGAATGTCCGTTCTATATATGCCGTAAACGCTCATTAACTTGACCTTCTCAATCTAGCACCAATTCCTCCTCACGTTTCGTAACCCGTTAGTAGTAACTGAACTGAAGGTCCTGTACCGAAACGAACATCTTTTCACAAGTTCAGGCATCCGGAGGAGATCTTTCGTATATTTTTTCTTACGCAGATAGTTACGAAGACACTTACGAGAATGTTCGATCATGTGGTCCACAGTTTGTTAGGTGTTGCTTAATTATTAAGGGATGGATGTTTTCAAACTTTGGAATTGTAACATTGACTGGCACCTTCATGGACCGGTGATCGTCATGTACACCATTAGCAAATGATTAATAGATTCATTCATTGGTTGGCTGTTTGATGTTTATCAATGTACTGATTAATGTTGATGGACATTGTGCCCTTACTGTAAAGTGTTGCCAATGTAAACTTACATGATTATGATTTCTGCCTATTACTATTTTCTATTAATTTCTTCTTATTTTGGGGATTACATTTTTCATTGTATTGTATCAATTAGATTAAAATATATTGGCATCATACAGCACAAGTACAGTACAATGCAATTAAGTTTGGCATCCAAACAGAGTGCAAATGTAACAGTAAAGTGCAATAGTAATATACAATGTACAGGTGATTAAACTGGATATAAAATATATAAATGAGTACTACTGAGTAATACATAGTGCTGAATCAGATGTGTACAGTGTTATAGTACTACTATGTACAGTTGTGGAAAAATATATATGGTAAATAATATGCAAGATGCATATTATTGTTGAAAAAATATATATATTGAAATGAAAAAAGAATGACTGTCAACAATTCACACCAACATAACAAAGCAGGCCTGAGCTACACCTAGATATCCCATCCTCACTAGACCTGAACGCCCCGGGTCCGGCACCTACACTTCACTTCACGCAGTCTGGCTGAAAACGACATGTCTTCTGAGCCTCTCTGTGTCCGACTGTCCGCGGCTGGGGATAATGCAACACGTTTGTATGGATGACAGCACACACAGCAAGAGGATACCGTGAGATGATGTAATAAGCAGTTTCTTATCTCTCTGCATCAGTGGCCCCTGTTCTACATACCAGTATCGGTTTGATCAAACGGAAGCTTTGCTATAATATTACTCGCGCAGTGACTGTGTGTGTGACACAAAACCATAATAGTTTTCCGTTTAGCTGCAGTGATCTGTCAGCAACTTCCTTCACACAGCCACTGATTGACACCAGTTAAGCCTAAAGTCTAAATCCTCTCAATTTAACATTCCTGGTCATTAGTGCTCACATCACACCAAAACACCACACTTTAAGAGCCTTCACTGTCATGCTTGGATTTTATAGGGAATGTCACCTCCTTCAGTGCAATATGATATAACAGGAGAGGATTGATCACAGTCAGTGATTGACAGCATTGCCTTCCATGTCCATGTCCAGGGCATGAAATTAAAAAGGGGCACTTCACCCAAAAACAAAACAATGCCATAATCTCACACATCCATAAACTGTTTTGCACACATTGATTTAGTTTGACAGTAATTGAGAGTAAATTAGTTTGAATATGGCCACAGGCCACCAGTGATGTCATCGGGGACATAGAATCCTTTTGTTGCGCTATGTACACAGCTCTATGAAACAATGTAGATGAATAAACAGCAATATGGAGAACTGACAGCAGAACTCGAGAACTACTAGGAATGTCTGCTCAGTGTGCTCACTGAGTGTGTCTTGACTCCCACAGACAACGTATAATGCATATCACGGCACGCCATACGTACCTTATGCATTCTGCACCTGTGTATTACTGTATACTTACTTACTCACTCATAGTATATATTTAGATAGTGTCTATTGTAACTATATTTATTGTAATGCAAATATAACTGATAAAGCATACATACCCGCTCATCTGCACCTTGATTTACACTGCCTACTTGCTCATATGCGTATACTCAGTTAATTATATTGTTATAGTGTTTACACTGCCCATTTTTCTTTTCTACTGTACTATAATTGTATTACCTGTATTCTGCTATTACCATGTACCTGTACCTCCCCCATGCTGCTATGATGCCTGAATTTCCCCAAGGGGATCAATAAAGGAATATCTCATCTTATCTTGTCTTATGTTGCACTGTAATAAATTAACACAACAGAAGGACAATGTCCTTGATCACCGGTGGCCACATTAATTTGCTCTCCAAGTATCCAACTAAATGGACGTGTGCAAAACTGTTTGGATGAGTGTGAGGAGTGAGGTTATGTGTGAAATAAACCAGCATGTTTTTTTTTGGCAAAGTGTCCCTTTAACTTCCATGTCATCCACTGCCACATATACCTGCATTTAGCCACTGGCTGTAGATTCCCCACCCGGCTTGTGTCGTCGTGACAAATTGACACTCCGCCTCGATCTCTCAAAAACTAGGCTGTTCTCATGAGAGTCTGTAGAGTTCAAATAACCAGTGAGGAAATTGAATATGTAAAGTCCCCTCCCTCCTTTCAGCTCTATCCTCTCCTGCTTCCTTATTTCTCCCTCCTCCACTGTAGCTCATGGTGGAAAACATCACCCTGCAGGGGAGATGAGTGGAGGGGACTTGACTTTTAAGGAGGAATGCATTCTGCGCAGAGAGAAGCTGCTGTTGCCGGGGCAGGCCAAACCAGCCGTTAACACGTTTGAAGTCGAAAGAGTTGTTGTGCAATAGCTTTGCCAACAGTCAGTACAGTGCTGAGGGCCCTCTGTCACCCCCGCTTTACGGACAAGTAAACTGAAGCCTATATGACACAAAGAATGTTAACAATAGTCAAGGTGTGGCTCTCGCTCAGATGTGGAGAGACAACCACTTGAGTCACGGCTGAACTGCAGTGAACCATGTGGTCTAACTGATAATTATTTGTTATCACCCTGTACAAGACACTTTTGCTGTGCGCAGTGCACACTCAATATCTACTTGTCTTTGCACAGTGCACACTCAATCTCTACTTTTCTGTCAACATTTTGCCTGATTATGGGAAGTCTGACTCTTTCCCCTTCAGTTCAACCAATACACCCACCCACACATAGGTCAACAGTGTGTCAGGTGGTCATTCCTACTGGAATCAGCTGTTTCTCTTACCAAGCAGACGTTTATTAAAGGTGACACCTAACGTTGCAGAATCAGCAATGGGTGAACTGCCTCTTTAATGTTGTTTCTATATCCTTTGCTGTTATCAACTCCAATGACAGCGTAATGCTGGCGGTAATGGAATAAATGTGTATTGTTTTAGTTATGATATATAGTTTCAAGTTTCTTTAATAGTTGTCATACAGAAGTACAGAATACTTTTATACAAAATGCTTCTTACTGTTGCGCTCCAGAGACTGTGCAAGACAAGATAAGTATGAAATAAAATAACATAGTAAAATTAGAAGTAAAAAAAATGAGGTCACAGTGTTCAGTTTAGACATATGTACAATGTTCGATGCAGAATAGACGTAGTTACCATACAATATACAATACTGTGCAGTGTACTAATATACAATACTATATTATTGTAGCCTACCTGCACCTGGTTACCACCACTACCATAGACTAAACAGGCCTAGCTGCAATTGTGTCCTGTGTTTGTTGTACTAGGCTTGGTTGGCAGTTTCGATAGTGACGTTTAGCCCATCTTGGGCAGCTGGCAAAAGTAAACAAACAAGCTGGACTTGTAAGAAATACTTAGCCAATTCCTTTGCCGTCTGATCAATAAGAATTTAGCCAGGGGGTGTTAGCACAGCTTTCTCCTGGAAACATGCATGAACTGTGACGTTATACAGCGTTAGCTAAAGGCTTATAAAAAAAGTGTTATAACTTCCAGGGGGGCGTCTCTCTAGTCAAGTCCAGCGTTCATTTAGTTGACCACCATAAACATTTTACCCAAGCTGTCCAGCAACACTTGAACCGTAATAACACAGTGTGCTTGACATGATGTTAGTGTGTAAGAGACATCCCACGGACATCAGACATTCTTCAAGACCTGGAGCTGTCAAACTAGCTGCGCTGCTAGCGTGGAGCAGCTAACGTAGCTTAAGTGTTAGCTAATTAGCTAAACCAGCTAGCTCGTCCTGTCGGGAGAATACAGCAAACAAACCTCTCAAAAGTCGAGCGAACACACCATTTTGTCATCTCTTGTCTTACACGAGATACACAGCTGGCTAATGTAATGTAATGAAAACCAGGGGGCTCTTGTTTTTTCGAATAGTCACAACTGTGGCCCAACGAGCTAGCAGCGAAGCTAACTCACTGAGCCGACGTGACGTCAAAGTTTTGGGTACGTGTCTCTTTCAGACAGCAGGTAAACTCGAGGCTCGAAAACAATATACGAATGGTAGGATATATTTCAAGGATATATACTCACGCTTTGTCGACCAGTTCCCTGACCTTCCACATGTTCAACATCTCGGCTCTGTGGAGAGGGTGGCTTTCCGCCTCAGTAACCCTTTAATCCAGACAATACGCCGAAACCCACAAACCTTGAACTCTGGAAAGTAAACTCTTCACCTCTTTCAAGACAGGAGGAGGCGCGCGCGCACTGGGCAGACAGGTTACACCGGGAAGTGTCCTTGTGACGTCAGCCGATAAACACGCACATCAGTATGGGAGATGTAGTTTAATAAGCCTACTACTTTCTAGTAGCCTAGTGTTGTACCCTTCTGGATTA
This sequence comes from Notolepis coatsorum, assembly GCF_963971535.1. Taxonomy (NCBI): domain Eukaryota; kingdom Metazoa; phylum Chordata; class Actinopteri; order Aulopiformes; family Paralepididae; genus Notolepis; species Notolepis coatsorum. The sequence goes on along the minus strand of NC_140180.1, from coordinate 75,964,356 downwards.
GACAACCAACCGAGTCATGTCAATAATCTATTCTAGATGAATCGTAACTGAAAGAGAAATGGTCAGAGACAGATACTATTGAAAAAGCAATGCCATATAGGCCTATGGGGGAGGGGAGGGGAAACTATTATGCTGAAGTTGAACTCAGGTATATATTCGATTAAATTATTAGATTAGGATAGATTCGATTCGGTTCGATTCGATTTGATTCAAATGTATTGTCATCATCATACAGAACAAGTACAGTACAATGACAAGAGGTTTGACATCCAACCAGAGTACAAATGTAACAGTAAAGTGCAATAGTAATACAATGTACAGGTGATTAAACTGGATATAAAATATATAAATTTGTAATACTGAGTAATAGTGCTAATCATATGTATGTACAGAGTTGTAGTATAATTATGTACAGTGATGAACGTATAAAGACACTATGGTAGTAAGTCATACTGGCCAGCGGTATAACTATGGTACGAGTATAAATAAGGGATATGTACAGATATAGATATAGTATTATACAGGTATGTAAACAGGATTATATGCAGATATATACAGACATATGTGGATATATTTGGTACTAAAGTTGGAAAAAAGGTACTTTATATACAGATTTGTTTTAATATAATAATAATAATAATATCTACAATTTCAGCGAATACAAAATTATAACATATAGGCTGACACAAAATTAAGTGACGCACTTAAAAAAATAATAATAATAATAATAATAATGAAAGTGGAAACTAAGTGCTCAGTGTAGATATTCCTCACAGCTCTCTGCCAGTCGGACATGAAGTCTAAACATGTAAACCTGTAAAACAGGATTTATATGCAGATGTTAATTTAAAACTTCAGACTTTACCTCCACAAAGGTCTGGGCCATCAGCTCTCAGGAGAGGGTGGGTCAGTCAAAGGGGTTTCACAGATACTGGAATTCCTTTCTTTTCTAGTAGCCTCCAGATACAATTGTAGTGTCAGTTAACTTTAAAAATGTTTTGATCTTAAACCATTTCACTACAGAAGTTTAACCTTTCACTACCACACTACAGACGGCTGTATTCTGTATTGTCGCAGTGAAAGAGTTAACCATTTGGTAGTGTGGCAGTGAAAGGGTTAACCATCTGTAGTGTGGCAGTGAAAGGGTTACCCATTTGGTAGTGTGGTAGTGAAAGGGTTCAAATGAAGAAGAATAGATATCTATGGGAAATTCCCGGAGAAATCCTCCAGTGCACAGGAAGTGATGTCACCATCAGTTTGTTTGGAACAAAGCCAAGACTAACTCCAGTAGTTGGCATGAATTTTCAAGATGGACAGCAAGTCAATACAGTGAAAAAACCCAATGATTGCTCAAAAACAAACAAAGATGAAGATCTTGTGGATTACCCCTTTAAATCGACTATGTAAGATACATAGAGCTTAACTGGGATCACATTTATTAATTTAGTTATGTTTAGTGTTTAGTAGTATTTTCAATATATCTAAGATAAGATAAGATATTACTTTATTGATCCCCTTAGAGAAATTCGGGTGTCATAGCAGCGTGGGGGAGGGTACAGGTAATAGTAGAAAGACATAAATGGTAAATGGTGCATTTATATAGCGCTTCTATCCCAAGCGCTTTACAATTTTTGTTCCTCACATTCACCCATTCACTCACACACCGACGGCCGAGGCAACCATGCAAGGTGCCGACACCTGCTCATCGGGAGCAGTTTAGGGGTTAAGTGTCTTGCTCAAGGACACTTCGCCACACTGCGTGTGAAGAGCAGGAATTGAACCGGGAACCTTCCAATTACCAGATGACTGCTCTACCTCCTGAGCCACTGTCGCCCCATACATATAGGCAATACAATTAGATACGCATATAAAAATATGAGGAAAAAATAAACAATATAAGGAACTAATATAAAAATATTTCTTGATTTGGTTTTGCTGAATAACTGTATTTCTTTGTACTTTAATCAAACTTCTTTTTACCATCCCTCAAATTACAATCCTTTCCAAAAACACATTCCCTGACAATCTCCCCAAAACTGCAGCCTACGCCGGCCAGCAGGTTGCCGCCCCTTGGAATCCTCGGTCCCTCCTCATTTGGCATTCAGACATGCTACAGTGACCTGTGATGTTGTGTGACAGGCCAGGCAGGGCATTGCCTGTTTGTGTCAGTCTGGATCAGTCACTCCCTCTTCTGGACAGCCAGAGTCATCAACACAGGGAAAGGTCACACGGTGTACTCAAGCCAGTACTTGTGTGCGATGGTGGCCGGGAGCTGGAGGACGGAGGTCAACGCTGTGAATAAACAAAACAGCCTTTAGTTTGACTGATTAAAACACCTTGTTAACTCTACATGCTTCATACGAGAAGGCCTTCCGCGGTCGAGAACATTTAGACTTCCTGACAAAAACCTAGCCCGTGCAAAGACCTGGTTGTGCTTTTGTCGTTCCATCCGCCTTGAAGTGTGTTCGTCCAAGCGGAACACCTGGAGGACACAGAGTCTTTGTTAGGTTGACTGATATTGCAGGCAGCAAGATGAGCCCTCAGGTGTCCTACATGGGACGAGGGGATACGTATAAATATGGCCCCTGGCTCGGACTTTTATAAAGGAGCAGAAGGAAACAACACAATAGCCAAAAGACAACCCATTTGAAAAAAAAAAAAAAAACAAGAAACAGCACTTAACGGCCCAGAATGCACTGCACCCAAGGGAGCAACTTCAATTACTGTTACACGTCCGAAGAAGAGAACTCTGGGAAAAGTGATTGCTAAGATGGAAATGGCTCGGTGTGTGTGTGTGTGTGTGTGTGTGTGTGTGTGTGTGTGTGTGTGTGTGTGTGTGTGTGTGTGTGTGTTTGTGCACACACATGTATGTGTGTGTGTGTGTGTGTGTGTGTGTGTGTGTGTGTGTGTGTGTGTATGTGTGTGTGTGTGTGTCTGTGTGTGAGGTTGGCCTGGAAGGGAATGGGAGGCAAAGGCACTCAGTAAAAAGATCTTTCAGAAACACTTTGCCTCACTGACGTTGATGCAAGCTGTTGATTGACAGAAACCAGAGCTATCAGCCTATCTGCCAAGCAGTAGGAATGGCACAGTCCTCTGGGAGGAGCCTAAGTGGGAAATGATGTTGCTGCAGACACTCTCTGTCAACAATGTGTGTGTATACGTGAGCGTATGAGTGCTGAGGATAGCAGAGTATTCAATCAAAGCTTTGATTGAAACTTGTGTGTCCTTAAAACTCAGAATTCTGTATGATGATGTATAGTGTGCGTGTGAATCTGTGTGTGTGTGTGTGTGTGTGTGTGTGTGTGTGTGTGTAGGTGCATGTGTAGGTGTGTGTGTGTGTGTGTGTGTGTGTGTGTGTAGGTGTAGGTGTGTGTGTGTGTGTGTGTGTGTGTGTGTGTGTAGGTGTGTGGGTGTGTGTGCGTGCATGTGGGTGTGTGTATTTGAAGTATTGGTTAAGGTTAACCAAACAATTTGAAATCTTAACAAAGCAACAAGTTGGAGTGGAATTTCTTTTTTGTTGTATCTGGCGGAAGTATTATAGTTACATACAAGATAGTTTGAGCAATTATCTTGTAATATGCATGCAACCCTCAAAGCTACATGATTTGATTTGATTTGATTTGATATTTTTTTATTTCCGTGTCTTACATACAGATGTATGCCCAGCCCATATGGGCTTACAAGACACATAACAATAAGTATATAATAATATACTTTACCAATTACTTAACAAATGACATAGACCAAGATGGCCATAAAAAAAATACAAGAAAATACAATAAAACGTAATATAACACAAGCTGTACTCAATGTAAATAAACAGAAAAACAAGGTGAATTCAAATACAATTATATAGGATACAGTGTGTTTTGTCTCAGGTGCCATGCCTTCTCCAAAAATCCTGCAAAACCGAAGATGTCCTCCACAAAAAAACAAACAAGTCAAATCTTCAGAGAGGAAAACCCTTGTTGTCTGTATAGACATACATGTGACAAAAGGTCTCCTTAATATTTGAGAGAAAGGAATACATGTGATGATCATTTTAAAATTGCAGATACAATGTCCGTAAAACTGCATTACATTCAGCTCTCTTGAAGATAGTTGTATATCTAAGTCCATATTTTCACAAGCAACATTTGGGTTGGAGGAGTTTGCTTGGAGAAAAGTTAGCAATTTGCATGGAGAAAAGTGATAGTGAAAAAAAGACTAACCTTTGTACTGTCTTTTACTATTATGCACTTACTTTGCTACTAAGTCTACTACTGTGACTATACTACTACCTACTACTATCTACTATGTACTATGGTACTATCCCTATACTATTACCTATATTATGTCTATACTACTATGCACTCAAGAGTGTAGCACTCAAGTTCGACACTGATAAACAACATCACTTACCGTTAGCTGCCAGAGTTGTACCCTACCTGCTGACTTGTTGTACAGGAGTTGTAAGTCACTTTGGATTAATTTTTTTTTTACATAGGATAGGTGATAGGAGAGAGAGAGAGAGAGAGAGAGAGAGAGAGAGAGAGAGAGAGAGAGAGAGAGAGAGAGAGAGAGAGAGAGAGAGAGAGAGAGAGAGAGAGAGAGAGAGAGAGAGAGAGAGAGAGAGAGAGAGAGAGAGAGAGAGAGAGAGAGCGAGAGAGAGAGAGAGAGAGAGAGGAAGAGGTACTTGATTGATTGATTGAATTGATTGATTGATTGAAAAGATTGCAGAATGGGTACAATACAGTACAGCTCAATACACACAATTGTTAAGGGGATGCAGACCAGAGAAAGACTTTCGTCTTGTTTACATCAGGGTCCCCCATTTTCAATTCATCAGGACATATATGACATACATGACATACAGATAGTCAGTACTGCTACATCTATACATTTATGATGACATACCAGATTTGCAAATACACGTACTGTTTGTGATACAGAAGGAGTCAGGAAAAGGGAGTATATACATTTGACTGTAGAAACTGTACATTGGAGGAGGTTGGGTGGGGGGGGTTGGGTACACTGGGATATTGACAACCATATTGGGTAATCTACATTGGAGGTGGGTTGGGGGGGGGGGGGGGGCAACACTGTATATACAAGCAAAACTGTACATTGAGAGGGGGGGAGACACTGTACAAACAAACAAAATTGTACATTGGACTATTGACAAAACCATACTAGGTAAATGACATTGGAGGGGTTGGGGTAGGATATTTACAGGGGCCAGTGTTGAATTGCAGTCTCCCGTAGGTGTCCCTTGAGAGAGGTTTTGAAGTGGTAGTGATCCACATTCCTTTACAGCTTTGGGAAGGCGTTCCACATTGATGTGGCATAATTGCGAAACGTGTTTAGTCCCTTATTTGAGCCGAAATCTGGGTTTAACATGATTTGTGGAGCTCCCTCTGGTGTTGTGATCGTGGTATTCACTGACCTTTGGGAAGTATTTTGACATGTACATGGGTACCTTGGTCGTGTAGTGTATCTTGTAGACCAGGCCCATTGCAAGTTGCTGTAGCTCTGTCGTCTACTCTAAGCCATCCTAGGTTGTCAAAGTGGGCAGGGTGAGGTGGGTTCTAGGAGTAAGGTCAAGCAGTAGTCTGACCAGTTTGTTTTGAGATGTTTGTAATTTTGTTTTTAAGCGCCTTTGAGGTGCTTTGGTACCATGAGGTGCAAGCATAGTCGTAGTACCCCTGAATGAGTGCTCCTGCAAGAGTCTTCAGGGTATTCTTGTTTACCAGAGAGGAGATCCGGTACAAGAATCGAGTTCGTTGGTTGACTTTTTTTCATTACATTGGATTGCATTGGATTGCACATTGCATTACAATGTAAGGTATACAAAAATGAGCACTAGGGGGCACTCTGACTTTTCCAGTGGAGATGCGGGAGACTAGTGCTGAGCATTTATTTTTTGCACAAGTGTGTGTGTGTGTGTGTGTGTGTGTGTGTGTGTGTGTGTGTGTGTGTGTGTGTGTGTGTGTGTGTGTGTGTGTGTGTGTGTGTGTGTGTGTGTGTGTGTGTGTGTGTGTGTGTGTGTGTGTGTGTGTGACTGCTGGGGGTCGAGGCAGTGTGTTTACGTGCTGATGTTCCCATGACAAATGTGGTCAGAACATGGTCCCCGGCTTGGGAACGTGTCCAGGAGAACACACACACCAAAAAAATCTAAAATAAAGGAAAAATAAAAGGTTCTTCACTCTACAACTCTGCCCATTATTATTCCTCTACGGACATGTGCTTCCAATCAGGCTGAAACACTGTGTTTTCTCTCTCTCTCTCTTGGTTTTTACAATGTCATTAGAAAACAATGTTCTTTGTTTTGAGCATTAGCTATGAATTTTACAGTCACGCCCATCTTCGTGCCCACCCGAGAAGTTTGGAACTGTGTGGAGCCACTCATTGGGGCCCTACTCTCCTCTTGTCAGTGTGTGTGTGTGTGTGTGTGTGTGTGTGTGTGTGTGGTGTGTGTGTGTGTGTGTGTGTGTGTGTGTGTGTGTGTGTGTGTGTGTGTGTGTGTGTGAGGGCTCCTTCACCGCTGTTATATTTCAGTATGTTATTGTTGGCCCAGTTGCAGCCCCGGTAAGGTCTTCAGTCCCTTTCCCAAGCGATATAACCCCCACCCACATCACATAGTATCTGACCCCTGTCTGCATGACACATGACAGGTCCACTTTGTGTGTGTGTGTGTGTGTGTGTGTGTGTGTGTGTGTGTGTGTGTGTGTGTGTGTGTGTGTGTGTGTGTGTGTGTGTTGTGTGTGTGTAGGTGTGTGTGTGTGTGTGTGTGTGTGTCACGGTATATGCCCTTGTTACAACATGTGGGAGTGTGTACGTGTATGTGTGTATACACACACACACACACACACATACACATACTGTATATGTGTGCACAAGTGCAGAGAGTCTATGCGCCGTGGATATTGAAAACGCAGGAACAATGAGTCCACTTGTCACATGGTTCAAAGTCACAGGACACCCTGCTGTGATCCTCGAAACCACACACACAGATGTTCCTAATGGGACGAAAGTAGCATTCGCATTCCTGCGGATAACCGCATGTTTATTTTTCTCCCTCTAGCCTGGCCTGGGCTGCCACTTTCCCTGGTGGTGAGAAAAGGATAGAGGGATGAGAGAAAAGAGGAGAAGAGTGTGGGGGGAGGGGGTGAGAAAGGCTCCCAGTGCAGCTCCGTGCTCCAGAGCCGACCGCTCGTACCTCTAAAAACCAGCAAACCTCAGCTTCGCTGAATTAGGGTTGACAGGGAGGGTTGGCACAGTGTGGACTCTGCCGCTGCATGGGTCCGCTGCACGAGGAAACAGGCCAGGGAGTAGTGAAGGCTTATGTTTACGGCTTAAAGGTGAATACAGTTGCTTTGAACACATGCAAGTGAGTGCACGTAATGACACACACACATACGCATATGCACACACACACACACACACACATACACCCACACACATGCACTACACAGGTATACACTCCGCGCCAATCTGAGAGCATCTGCTCCTTTACAACCAGATTGAATTAGCAATTACAGAGAGTAAAATACCAGAGTGAAACATCTGGAGCTGTAAGCAGCAGAGGTTATAAATCTGAGAAGGAGTGTGTGTGTGTGTGTGTGTGTGTGTGTGTGTGTGTGTGTGTGTGTGTGTGTGTGTGTGTGTGTGTGTGTGTGTGTGTGTTGTGTGTGTGTGTGTGTGTGTGTGTGTGTGTGTGTGTGTGTGTGTGTGCGTGCGTGCGTGCGTGCATGCATGCATGCGTCTGTGTGTGTGTGTGTGTGTGTGTGTGTGTGTGTGTGTGTGTGTGTGGAGGGGTATGAAAATGAGCCAAAGTGAGATTCTCAAGGACAGTGTCTGTGATTGGCCCATTAAC
>NC_140180.1:75942206-75949706 GCF_963971535.1 Notolepis coatsorum | reverse complement strand
ACCCCTTTATTGGAGATCTTGGACTTGTCAGAGGTCAGGATGAGGTCAATGGTAGTCTGAGTTGACTCACATACACGTGTGGGTTGGGTGATTAGCTGGCTGAGGCCGTGCAGATCACAAAACCTATTGAAGGATTTGAAGACGGGTGCATCTTTTTGTTGCATATCCGTGTTCCAATCCCCAATAAGAATCTTTTCTGCATCCTCAGCTCCAGCTAAGCACGCATCCAACACATCATAAAAGCCATTTTGGTCTGGCGGTCTGTAAATTGTGCCGACTAGAACAGATTTAGCCCTTTCAAATAGAATTTCTACAAAAACAGTTTCAATAGCCTCATGATCTAGGTCCGTACGGTTAATGAATTTGGTGTCTTTATGAATGTACATACAGACACCACCTCCATGCCTATTCCTGTCATTACAGACTATTGAATAGCCCTCCAATTCAATTTCCGGGTCTGTTATTGATGAATCCAGTTTAGTTTCAGAGAAACATAGAATGTTTACCTTACCGCTAATGAAATGCTGTCTTATTTCTGCCAGTTTGTGTCTAAGGCTGTTTACATTAAGATGGAAAATATGAAGTCCGTTTTTATTTGCTGTGTTGCCTATATCCTTGAGAAAAAGGTAGGGTTCTTCTTCTGTGGGGAGGGGGGGGGGGGGGCTCTGTGATGTCCGGGGGGGGGGGGGGGTGGGGGATCCTTTGGTCAGGGATGGGGTCCTGTGTCCATTGTTGTTAGGAGGGGGGGTGGGGATGATCCTTTGTCCTCTGCTGGAGTCTGTATTGCTCGGTGTGAAAGCCTGCGACGTGGAGGGGGGGCTGGTCGCTGTCCACAGGTGTGTCTGGAGGTCCTCCATTGTGGGGGAGGGGGGGTCGGTCAGCCCTTTGTCCTGGCCCGGGTAGCCTAGCCAGCCTGGCGGGGCTAGCCGAGCCAGCCGGCGGGTCCCTGGTGATCTCGACGTCCCGCGTCGATTTGTGTCCCCTGGTTGCAAGCTCTCTCCCTCTCGCATCTCGCCTCATCTGCAGGGGCTTCGGTGAGGGAATGTCGCCGCCTGCTGGCCGGTTGGTGCATCCGCTGGCTGTTGTGGAAGCTGCGTGGATGATGTTGATGCTGTCGACGGCCGGCGTCGATGTGAGGAGGAGCCGTTGATTCTTTGCCTGTCGGCATGTTAAAACCGGTCCCGGGTTTTGGTGAATGTCACCCGACAGGAGCAAGTATAATAGAAACATTGATTTTCTATCAAACTGGCCTGTCTGGGGTAGTTTCTTGTGGTCCGGGTTCGATGTTAAAACTCTGTGAACTGCTGCTATTCCAATCGCTGGGTGTTTATGCTCCGAGCCTTTCAGCAAGTAAAAGTCACAATGGGACTGTTTATTTGCGCATTCTTTACTTTCCACTTCTGTCTGGAGTTGATTCAGTGGTGAGTTAATGTACAAGTCCATAATCCACAGGAGGGAAAGTAAAAAATCTGCAAAATACCTTGTCGATCTGTAGCGTTTGTTTTGCCGGGAGCTGTTTGAAATGCGACCGTCCATGTCGAAGCCGGATCCTTCTACACATTCCAACGCCTCTCCATCGATGGTGATTGGAGGTGCTGTTGGGGCATTGATGCACATCACCTGGGTCTTTTTCTGGTTGATGTAGAGACCAGTTTGCTTTGCATAATTTCTTAGCCGGTCAGACTTCTCCTGGAGGTGGCTACGAGTTTATGACATGACTGCCAGATCGTCTGCAAAGTCAAGGTCTTCCATAAAGGAGAACAGGGTCCATTGGATTCCACGGGGACGGTCTGATGTAGTTTGACGCATAACCCAGTCGATGGTAATCAGGAACAGAATAGGGGAGAGGATGCAGCCTTGTCTTACCCCAGATTTAATGGGAAATGACTCTGCCTCGCTCACTTAAGCACAGATTATTTTTCTATTTATTTATTAGAGACAACAAAATCTCCAGGCGAATCTCTCTCTCTATCTATCATCTCTCTTCCTCTCTCTCTCTCCCTCTCTCTCTATCTATCATCTCTCTTCCTCTCTCTCTCTCCCTCACTCTCTCTCTCTCTCTCTCTCTCTCTCTCTCTCTCTCTCTCTCTCTCTCTCTCTCTCTCTCTCTCTCTCTCTCTCTCTCTCTCTCTCTCTCTCCCCCTCTCTCTCTCTCTCTCTCTCTCTTTCTCTCTCCCTCTCTCTCTCTCCCTCTCTCTCTTTCTCTCTCATTCTCTTCTAGTTCAGAGGGACTGTGGTCCCTCTCAGCTCCTCCAGAGTACAGTGTAACTTTCTAGCACCAGACTTAGTGGTGGAGTTCGTCCCCAGGGACCAGCCTCTACACTCATTCTGACTCTCCAGGACTTACGTGTGGGTGGAGAGACGTCTCTCTCTGAGAGGCCGTCAGGTGGGAGTTTGTGGGGATGAAGGTATTTGATGTATTTGTATAGCAGAGCGTATCTGTGGTAATGGATACTGTGTGAAAGGCTAGGGCTCTGTGAGAGAAGTGACAAAGTTAGTTTAGGCTTCGCAGATCTTTCTATCCCCCCAAGACCACTCCAACTGCCCCCCCTGTGGCCCCGTCTACCCCCTCGCCAGTTCACTGATTGTGATTGTAAGTGTGTATGTGTGTGTTGAGGGGTGTATGTATGTGAGTGTGTGTGTGTGTGTGTCTGTGTGTCTATGAGTGTGTGTATGCCTGTGTGTGTGTGTGTGTGTGTGTGTGTGTGTGTGTGTGTGTGTGTGTGTGTGTGTGTGTGTGTGTGTGTGTGTGTGTGTGTGTGTGTGTGGTTGTTTGCATGTCTAGGCGTGTGTGTGTCTAGGTGTGTGTGGTACTGTGTGCAGTTGTGTGTGGTAGTGTGTATGTGTATGTGTGTGTGGGTTTATGAGGTGTGTGTGTGTGTGTGTGTGTGTGTGTGTGTGTGTGTGTGTGTGTGTGTGTGTGTGTGTGTGTGTGTGTGTGTGTGTGTGTGTGTGTGTGTGTGTGTGTGTGTGTGTGTGTGTGATGATTGGTACCTGGTCCCTCAGGTACAGCTGTGGAGGGTCTCAGGTCTGGTCAGGTAACCTCTGATCGCTGCGCCTCAAGACGACCCTCTGGGAAAACACAACACACTCAGACCTCAGTCAGACTCTCTGACACACACACACACACACCTACACACACACACACACACACACACACACACACACACACACACACACACACACACACACACACACACACACACACACACACACACACACACACACACACACACACACACACACACACACACACACACACACACACACACACACACACACACACACACACACACACTCTCTCTCTCTCTCTTCAACCAATCTGGCCAGGGTAATGCTATACAGGGAAAGCAGGGTACTTGTGGTGCTATTACTTTCCCATTACCTCCTCTCTTGTGTGCGATCAGGAAGAGGCGATGCGTCTCTCACAACATACACCTTGCTGTGTGAGCAATACTCCTATTAGTATTCATATGTCAGTGTTCTCAAATTGAAATAGTAGAATCTTGGGGCGGCCGGGTAGTGCAGCGGACTAAGCGTCTGTCTACCACCACAGAGACAGTGGGATCAAATCCAGCTGTGGTGCTTCCGGGTTGGCCGACCATCCATACTAACCTAATTGGCGGTGTTAGCGGGTGGGAAACCCGGCGAGGGTGGGTCCTGGTCGTTGTAAAGAGCGACTCCTACAGTTCGGTCGGGGCGCCTGCACAGCAAGGGAAGAATCTAGGAGAGGTAGTGTGACCTTCCACACGTTACACTCTCCCAGTGAGAGTCCGCGCTGCCAGGTGAAAAGAAGCAGTGGGCTGGCTACACATGTATCGGAGGAAGCATTTGATAGTCTCCGCCTCCCGGACCGATGGTAGGGGGTAGAGTGCGCAACGACCAGGAAGGGGATTGGGAATGGCATAACGACTAACATTGGGATGGGAGAAAATCGGGAAAAAGAAGGAGGAAAAATATTTAAAAAATAATAAAAATAGATTAATCTTATAAATACTTTTTATAAGAAATTGGTAAAGATAACAATCTCTCTTTTTACACCCATGTAGAACACCTGTCTAAAAAGTTGAAAGTTAAATTGGTTTCTTGTATAGAAGCAAATCATAGTGCTGCCAGGAAGACCATTGTACAATCTGTATTTGATTATGGCGACATTCTGTACATGCAATGCACAGCTTGCTGGTCTTACGACCACTGCCCTTCAACTCATTCAGAACGCAGCCACAGATCTCCAACCTACCAAAGTCAGCCCATGTTACCCCACTTCTTAAGGACCTGCACTGGCTCCCCATCGCCACATGAATCCAAATCAAGGCCCTCGACCTGGCATATTGCGTGGCGAAGAAACGGCTCCCACCTACCTCCGGTCAATGGTCTCTAACTACACACCCTCAAGACCCCTCCGCTCTACATCTTCTGACCGCCTCAGACCCACTCCTATCCGAGCTCCGGGAGGGTCTAAAAAAAACCCACCTATTCTCGGTCCTCGCTCCACAATGGTGGAACGAACTTCCCACCACAGTTAGGACAGCCGAAACCCGACCAATCTTTCACGGTTAATTAAAAACACACTTTTTCAATCAATATCTTAAAAGAAAAGAAGAAGAAAAAGCACTAACCTTCTTACTGTCTTCTACTATCATGCACTATTCCTAATATATCAATATGTGTCTAATGTCTCTACTACTATACTATGCACTCAACACTGCAGCACTCAAGTTTCAGCACTTTGATGATCATTGTTACCCAGCTGAAAGAGTTTTACTACACGACCAAGGTACCCATGTATATGTCAAAATACTTCCCAAAGGTCAGTGAATACCACGATCACAACACCAGAGGGAGCTCCACAAATCATGTTAAACCCAGATTCGGCTCAAACAAGGGACTAAACACGTTTCGCAATTATGCCACATCAATGTGGAACGCCCTACCTAAAGCTGTAAAGGAATGTGAATCACTACCCACTTTCAAAACCACTCTCAAAGAACACCTACGGGAGACTGCAATTCGTAACTGGCCCCTCCAATGTACAGTCATTTACCTAATATGGTTTTGTCAATATTCCAATGTACAGGTTTGCTTGTTTGTACAGTGTTTCCCCCCCCAACCCCCTTCAATGTACAGTAAATTACCTATATGGTTGTCAATATTCCAATGTACAGTCTTGCTTGTACAGTTGTACAGTGTTCCCCCCCTCCCCAACCCTCCTACCCAACACACCCCCCCACCCAACCCCACCCAACCTCCTCCAATGTACAGTTTTACGTCAAATGTATATACTCCCTTTTCTGGACTCTTTTTGTATCACAAACAGTACTGTATTGCAAATCTGGTATGTCATACATGTCCTGATTAATTGAAAATGGGGGACCCTGATGTAAACAAGACGAAAGTCTTTCTCTGGTCTGCCATCCCCTTAACAATTGTGTGTATTGAGCTGTACTGTATTGTATTGTACCCATTCTGCTATCTGTTAATAAAGTTTTCAATCAATCAATCAAAACCCTTCCTGCTGACTTGTCATACAGAACTTGGATAAAGTGTTTAAGCTAAATGACAATTTTATGTAATGCATGCCTCTCCCTCCACATTAAAACCCTCCATGCTGTTTATCATAGCACACTGAGGCCCTGTCCACACGAGGGTTTGGATTTAATATGACCGAAGTTTGAAAAATAAACTCCGTCCACACGGTGAACACAGGTGGACAACCGTGTATAACTGCGTACTCACGGCAGAGCTGGGATCCCAGCAACCGATACATTTAGTACAATGTAATACAATGCCAAAGCAGTAGGCGGCGATGTTGTTCAGACATGAAGGCCATTTCAACCAATCAGAAAAGGCTGTACGCTCACTAAACTTCCTGTTGGGTCGCGATCTGCCATTAATTAACTGAAGAAGAAGAAGTAAACTTCCTGTTTAGAAGCACAGCTGGACTGGATCATTTTGCCAACGGAACATATTATTTTCAGCAAAGAAAGAAACTGCAATAAACAAACGGATACATTCACTGTGTTCTGCCTCTCATTTTGTTGATGAAACAAAACCATCAGCAACACAATTTACCACCAAGAGCGGATAGTTTAGTCTCACAAAAGACCGCCGGTGTTGTTAGCTACATGCTAATGTGAATGCTATAACCATGTATAGTATATAGCTTAAATGCTAACGTAATGACTGTGGTAACGTTACCGATATGAAATGGATGTAAACGTTATTTAACACATGCAGAATGGGTACAATACAATACGGCTCAATACAAACAATTGTTAAGGGGATGCAGTCTGGACTGGGTTCCTATAACAATAACTTGACAACACATGAGTTTAGTTTAGCTGCAGGCTGCAGCTACATGTTTACTCTCAGCGTCAGGTCAGGAATGCGACACTCTTCAACACAGACGATACGTTTCGAACAAAAGTTTGTTACAATCATTTTCATATAACGCTACTTGGGACTGCTGTAAACACTGGTGTAGTTGGCTCTGCTATAATCTCTCTACCCCGCGGTCTGCCGTGAACATGGGGAATAATTGCGACAGCTCTGCTGTAAACACTGGGAATAACCTCGGTTGCTATGCCCACACGCAACTGCAAAACCGCACAACTCCACCCTGGCCACCGGTTTCAAAAGACCGCGGTTGCAGTGTAGCAAATCCCCGGTTGTGTGCGGCCGAACAGTGCAACTGCGCACATACAATCACGGTTACATTAAAACCAGCGTTCGTGTGACGGGGCCTGAGTTTGATCACTGGAGATTTCTCATATCAAGTCAAGTCAAGAGTTTATTTGTCATGGCATACAAGTATACAATGAAATGCGGGTGGTCTTGCCCGCAACGATGTGCAATACAGTAGTACAAACATATAATAGAATCCAATAGACAACATTGTGCAATAAACAGGTAACATAGTGGGACATCACGGTATTTGTACATAGTTATTTACAGAGCATGAAGGACATGCTAGGTCCCTTGGTAGTGCAATACACTGTTACTATACTATTTTTAAAGTGACCTTTCTTTGTGGCCATAAGTGTGGGCGTGTGCAGCATGAGTGAGTGCTTTCTCATGTTAAAGTGGCTGCTAGTGTGCGAGCGTGCACAGCGTGTGTCGTGTGTGTGCTAATGTGTGCTTGTGTGTGTAGGGTTCAGTGTTCTGTGACCCTCAGTGTTCATTGTTCAAGGCTCTGATGGCCTGGGGGAAGAAGCTGAGCCGAAGCCTCTCTGTCCTAGTAGCTGGTGTTCGCAGGCGTCTGCCTGACCTCAGCAGCTGGAACAGGCTGTTATTGGGTGGTGAGGGTCTTTCATTATTCTGCAGGCTCTGGATTTGCACCTCTTGTTGTATAGAACCTACAGGGGAGGTAGTGCAATACCCGTGGTACACTCGGCAGAGCGCACCACTCTCTGTAGGGCCTTCTTGTCCTGTGCCGTGCTGTTGCCATACCAGGCAGTGATGTTTCAGTCAAGATGCTCTCTACAGCTCCGGAGTAGAAGG
>NC_140180.1:75924706-75937206 GCF_963971535.1 Notolepis coatsorum | reverse complement strand
GTACGATGCCATGGATGGCTGGCACATCGGTGAGCGTTGGGGGAGAGGCCTCCTGGACGAGTCTCCCCGTACGTGTCGTCGTGGGCTGGTACTTGGTGGGTACCGAAGCCCGGGTACCCAGGTGCTGTTCCTCGGGGCTGACGGCGCGTCAAACTCACCCGTGAGTTGAGTCGGGGGTTTGTAGCGCAGTGCCTCAGGGCTGACGTCTGGGCTGTACTGGGCCTCCTGGTCCAGAGTACGTTGCTGCTGGTCGGCTTGACATTCCTCCTCTTCCTCTTCCTCTTCCTCTGCTAGGTCCTGGAGTCTTCTGTTCAGTCTCTCGGCGTGGTAGGCCGGTTCTTCCCGGTTGCTGGGTCTCGTATGGACCGGCCGGGGAGGGGGTTCGGAGACGTGGACAGGATCCTCCTGTTGGCGGGGTCCCGGGTCGCTTGGTCGGGTAGGGGAATGTGTCCTAGACCCTTGTCGTGATGATCTCCGGGAGCTCCGTGCGGAGAGAGGGGGTGTCGCCATGGCAATCAATTTGTCCATCGTCTGCGCCTGCAGCCGGTCGCGCTCTGCTTCGCGCTGGGCATGGGCGGCGTCGCGCACTGCTTCGCGCTGGGCATTGGCGGCGTCGCGCTGTGCATTGGCGCTGGCATGGGCGCCGTGGAGCTGTGCATTGGCGGCGTCGCGCTGTGCATTGGCGGCGGCGTGCTGTGCATTGGCGGCGGCGTGCTGTGCATCGGCGCGGCTTCTTTCAATGTTCTCTTCCGTCTGAAGGCGTCTGGTCTCCAGTCTTATGCGGTCGTCTTCACTCCTTTGTTGCGCCTGGAAGCGCTCTCGCTCGGTTGCAGCGTGTTCGCGCTCGCTGAGGGCTTGCGCTTGGAGTTGCGCGTGAAAGCGCTCTCGTTGGTCTGCAGCTTGTTCGCGCTCGCTCGTCTGTTGCGCTTGAAGTCGATCGCGTTCGGTGGAGGCTGCCAGGGTGGCGATGAGTGCCTGCGCCAGCATCTTGTCCGCTTCGCTGGGGGAAGACACAGGCGGAGGTGATCGGCTTCTGGCAGTGCTCGTTGGAGATCCGTTCTCCTGTCGCGCTCCGAGGAGGTCCATCTCCTGGGTGTGCGTCTCTTCTGGTAGTGGGTCGGGTTCCGTCCCTGGAGCGCTTTCTTTATCCTGGAGCTCTCCGGGGACTGTCCCGTGGTCGTTGTCGGGGGGTAAAGTCATGTCATGTCCCTCCTGGTCCCCCCCGTGAGCTTGGTCAGTTACGTTAGAACCCACTAGGGTCTCTACTGGCGGGGTCGCCTGGTCGGTAGGGTTTGACATACTTTTACTATCCGCTTTTTCCGCGTTTAACGTCTGTATAAAGCTAGGTAGTAGACTGGCAGCGTAGTCCTCTAGGTAACGAGGTGGCTGCCGTCTGCGCTCCGGGCGATCTAGCTTAGGAGAACCGTTTGTGGAGTGTTCATCATTGGCCATGTTAATATTAATATTATATTAATATTACGCTAATTACCCTCCGGCTCGAAGGACCAATTGTAACTGAGGGGTACAATTCCCTGACTGTATTGAATAAGTATGGTATCATTAAACCACTACTGCGTTATGTACATTACTACTGGCCATACAGTACACAGGTATATGAGATGAATACCTCCACAATAACACGGTTTCACAACAAATACTGTTTAGAAGAATATTTATTAGCAGCACGAAGATTATCTTACATTACTTTACTTATCAAGATTGAGAGTTGCGCTTGTAAGGCGAAGAATGTGCATGAATAGGTCAAGAGCGTAAGTCCTTGAGAATATTACGCAGGAGATAATTAATACCACCTGTATCATAAGAACTATATATGGTACACTAGTAGGGCAGCTGGAGATACTAATAGGGTCCCTCCGGTTGTAGGCCAGCAGGGGAGAGGATTTGTCGGTAGCGAAAGTCTGGGTCAACGAGGAATAAGGAGACTCCAGGTACAGGAGACAGTGCAATAATCCCTTGATCCGTAGACGAACAACAGCTATTCTCCAGTATGCAGTGCCGCATGGAGGAATGCTAGCCAGCCTCAGAGTACTAGAGGCGGGCTCGACGGTGCTCCTCACAGGGTAAATCCCACACAACAGTGGGTGTAGACGATTCTCCGCTCCAACAGCTACAGGACCAAAGCAAATATAATCCAGCCGAAAAGGGCTCTGTAGTCGTCGGGTAGGTTATCCAGTGTACATATCCACACGGTTCTCGTCTAGGGCTCCTCGGATGACGGCACCAGGTTAAGCCGGCCAGCCTGGATAAGCACACTAGCTCGGTACGATGAAACGTTGGTAATGCTGGTCACTGTAGAACGGTAGCCGCACGATACACTATACATAATAGACTATTACTTAATAATAGAATAGGTCGAACTCGACTATACAGCGTCAAACTCTGACACTTCAGCTATCACTTCGCACGCGGTCTCAAGGCTCTATTTCGGGGCAAAACGGGCCCACTTCACAGCACGTTGTATCGTGGTGTGAGGCTTCAACTTATTGGGGTAACATACTGCTGTATTCACCTGCGCCGTATTTATACGTTAGGTGAACAATCTAGTACCAGCCTTATTTCTGTCTCGTATTCTTGCGCAGAGCCGGTCATGTCCAGGCATGTCTTTGGCGGTGACTTTGAACTAGACATTGGGGGTATGGCCGTGGCGCCTAGGGGATCGCTGTCCAATAGGAGAACGAAATATTATGGTCTGTACTAGGTAAAGGGATATTCCGTGTATATGTACAAAGAATATACAAGGGATATCAGACGATATACAAATACTATACAATATATCTCAAGTAATAAATATATATATTCGGTTTAATCTGACCCTTTGTAACAGTTAGGGTTAGGGTTAGGGTTTGGTTAAGGTTAAGGTTAAGGTTAAAGTTAAGGTTAAGTTTAAGGTAAGGGTAAGGGTTAGGCATGTAGTTGTTGTGCAGAGACATTTTGGGGGGCAGGTGCTTAACCAAAATAAAAGGGCATGCAAGGAAATTATTTTGGGGTGTGTTTTTTCTGTACTGTCACTTTTCCTCATAATCAGCCTCTCTCTCTCCCTTACTCTCCTTTGCAACTTGTCTTGCAGCGTTATGCCCTCAATGTCTAAACTATGGTCAAAAGCATGACATAAGTGGAGACAACAGACCACATATGAGTTGCTTTAAAGCCATCAATAACTTATAGGCTGAGCAATAAAGAAGTCGGCACCCCAGCAACAGGTGCACTTACAGGGTTTCATTAAACAATTAGCAAGCAATAGAGAAGTCGGTACTCCAACAAGAAGCACACTTAAATATTTGTAATTAATCATGACTTAAAGCCTGAACACTCACAACACCAACACTTCACAAAGACTGGTCTCATCATGTATCACGCGGATGCAGGCTATGACAAAATACAGTATGCAATATCAACGTCATCATGGCAAAAATAGCCAAGCTTGCAGTGAGTCAAGTTCCATATCTCTCCCAATCACTCGTGCAGACGTAGCAAAAAGAGAGGGGGGAATCAATAGCATGCTTGTCCCCCAAAAACACACAACCTGAGTCCTATTATAAAGCTTACAGATGGGAACATTTCTTTGACTAACCCAGATATGCACAACAGATCGCTGACGCGTCCCTGACGAAGACGGGCAGGAGCACTTGGATTGGTCCCCGGGCGCGGCCCTCGCCGACACCCTGTCTGCTCCCGGCAGCCCTTGGGGGGAAGGACGACGGGTGGGTTAAGAGCAGAGCTCAATCGCATCGGCAACCCTGAGAGACAATTGCATGTGTGCGTGTGTATTCCTCTGTGTGTGTGCCGCTGCATTCCTCTGTCATTGTGTCGTTGCATGCTGAATAAAGACCTCTCTCTAAAGAGGTCCTGCATTATTATTATTATTATTATTATTATTATTATTATTATTATTATTATTATTATTATTATTATTATTATTATTATTATTATTATTATTATTATTATTATTATTATTATTATTATTATTATTATTATTATTATTATTATTATTATTATTATTATTATTATTATTATTATTATTATTATTATTATTATTATTATTATTATTATTATTATTATTATTATTATTATTATTATTATTATTATTATTATTATTATTGTTACGAAGGATCAGATTAAACCGAATATATATATTTATTACTTGATATATATTGTATAGTATTTGTATATCGTCTGATATCCCTTGTGTATTCTTTGTACATATACACGGAATATCCCTTTTACCTAGTACAGACC
Source organism: Notolepis coatsorum (assembly GCF_963971535.1). NCBI lineage: Eukaryota > Metazoa > Chordata > Actinopteri > Aulopiformes > Paralepididae > Notolepis > Notolepis coatsorum. Next base: position 75,932,949 of record NC_140180.1, on the reverse strand, counting down.
ATAATATTTCATTCTCCTATTGGACAGCGATCCACTAGGCGCCACGGCCATACCCCCAATGTCTAGTTCAAAGTCACCGCCAAGACATGCCTGGACATGCCCGGTTCTGCGCAAGAATACGAGACAGAAATAAGGCTGGTACTAGTTTGTTCACCTAACGTATAAATACGGCGCAGGTGAATACAGAAGTATGTTACCCAATAAGTTGAAGCCTCACACCACGATACAACGTGCTGTGAAGTGGGCCCGTTTTGCCCCAAATAGAGCCTTGAGACCGCGTGCGAATTGATAGCTGTCAGAGTTTGTCAGAGTGTCAGAGTTTAACGCTGTACCGTCGAGTTCGACCTATTCTATTATTCAGTAATAGTCTATTTATGTATAGTGTATCGTGCGGCTACCGTTCTACAGTGACCAGCATTACCAACGCTTCCTCGTACCTAGCTGGTGTGCTTATCCAGGCTGGGCGGCTTAACCTGGTGCCGTCATCCGAGGAGCCCTAGACGAGGACCGTGTGGATATGTACACTGGATAACCTACCCGACGACTACAGAGCCCTTTTCGGCTGGATTATATTTGCTTTGGTCCTGTATCTGATGGAGCGGAGAATCGTCTACACCCACAACTGTGTGGGATTTACCCTGTGAGGAGCATCGTCGAGCCCGCCTCTAGGACGCCTGAGGCTGGCTAGCTTTCCTCCATGCTGCACTGCATACCGGAGAATAGCTGTTGTTCGTCTGCGGATCAAGAGATTATTGCACTGTCTCCTGTACCTGGAGTCTCCTTATTCCTCGTTGACCCAGACTTTCGTTACCGACAAATCCTCTCCCCTGCTGGCCTACAACCGGAGGGACCCTACTAGTATCTCCCGCTGCCCTACTAGTGTACCATAGATATAATTCCTATGATACAGGTGGTATTCATTATCTCCTGCGTAATATTCTAATGGACTTACGCTCTTGACCTATTCATGCACATTCTTCGCCTTACAAGCGCGACTCTAATTCTCAAGTAATGTAAGATAATCTTCGTGCTGCTAATAAATATTATTCTAACCCATATTTGTTGTGGAACCGTGTCATTGTGGAGGTGTTCATCTCATATACCTGTGTACTGTATGGCCAGTAGTAATGTACATAAGACAGTAATGGTTTAATGATACCATACTTATTCAATACAGTCAGGGAATTGTACCCCTCAGTTACAATTGGTCCTTCGAGCCGGAGGGTAACTAGCGTAATATTAATATAATATTAATATTGACATGGCCAATGATGAACACTCCACAAACGGTTCGCCTAAGCTAGATCGCCCGCAGCGCAGACGGCAGCCACCTCATTACCTAGAGGACTACGCTGCCAGTCTACTACCTAGCTTTATACAGACGTTAAACGCGGAAAAAGCGGATAGTAAAAGTATGCCAAACCCTACCGACCAGGCGACCCCGCCAGTAGAGACCCTAGTGGGTTCTAACGTAACTGACCAAGCTCACGGGGGGGACCAGGAGGGACCTGACATGACTTTACCCCCCGCCAACGTCGACGAGGTAGTCCCCGGAGAGCTCCAGGATAAAGAAAGCCCTCCAGGGACGGAACCCGACCCACCACCAGAAGAGACGCGCACCCAGGAGATTGACCTCCTCGGTACGCGACAGGAGAACGGATCTCCAACGAGTACTACCAGAAGCCGATCACCTCCATCAGTGCCTTCCCCCAGCGAGGCGGACAAGATGCTGGCGCAGGCCTTTATCGCCACCCTGGCAGCCTCAACCGAACGCGATCGACTCCAAGCACAGACGCTTAGCGAGCGCGAACATTCTTCCATGGAACAAGAGCGCCTCCGCGCGCAACACCAAAGTGAGCGCGAACACTCTACCATGGAAAGAGACCGCCTGCAGGCTCAACAACTAAGTGAGCGCGAACAATCTGCAGACCAAAGAGAATGCTTCCACGCGCAACTCCAAGCGCAAGCCCTTAGTGAACGCGAACACTCTGCGATCGAGCGAGAGCGCTTCCAGGCGCAGCAACGGAGTGACGACGACCGCATACGCCTAGAGACTAGACGCCTCCAGACGGAAGAGAATATGGAAAGAGACCGCGCCGAAGCCCAGCGCGCCGCCGCCGATGCACAGCGCGGAGCCGCCAATGCACAGCGCGACGCAGCCCAAGCCCAGCGCGAAGCAGAGCGCGACCTCGCTCACATCAAGCGCGAAGCCGAGCGCGACCGATTACAAGCGCAGATAATGGAGCAACTGATTGCCAGGGTAACCCCCCCTCCCTCCGCACGGAGCTCCAGGGCCTCGTCAAGACAAGGGTCTAGGGCACCCTCCCCTACCCGATCAAGTGACCCTGAGCCCGGCCAACAGAGAGAGCCTATACCCCTCTCCGAACCCCCTCCCCGACCGGTCCATGCGAGACCCAGCAACAGGGAAGAACCGGCCTATGCCGCGGAGAGACTAAATAGACGATTACAGGATCTAGATGACCTGGCAGAGGAAGAAGAAGAGGGAGAGGAGGAAAGTCAAGCCCAACAGCAGCATTGTACTCCACAGGACCAGGAGGTCCAGTACAGCCCAGACTTTACCCCCGCGGCTCTGCGCTACAGACCCCCGACTCAATTCACGGGTGAGCTTGACGCACGACCAGCCCCGAGGAACAGCACCTGGGTACACGGGCCTTGGTACCCGACAGGTACCAGCCCACCACGACACGTAAGAGGAGACTCGCCTAGGAGGCCTCTCCTCCAACGCTCACCGATGTGCCAGCCATCCATGGCATCGTACCTTGGCACACCGACGTTCCCGGACTTCACACACGAGAACAGAGCACAGTACACAGAGCTACGAATGTGCTTAGAGACAATGATGTCCAATGTACCAGATGAACCGTACAAGTATGCTATCCTACTCAAGCACCTGAAGGTGCCCAGAGCGCACAATATAGCGCTGGCATATTCCACCTCTACTACCCCATACACCGCGGCTCTAGCAGCCCTCGACCAACGTTATGGACGCATATGGGACTACGTAATACAAGAGATAAGGAATATTGACCGTCTACCCCCAGCCACAGACAATCGCTCATTAGATGACCTCTCTATCAAGGTACAATCCCTGGTAGGGATGCTGGGGGCACAAAAGGAAAAGGGTATGCACGAACTGTACGCAAACTCTAATGTTGAGAGGATATTAGAGAAGCTTCCGTCCGCCCGACGAGAGCGCTTCAGGCGGCAAAGAGACCACCGTGATCCTAACGGTCCCGAGCCATCCCTCCTAGACCTAGCCGACTTCCTGGCGAGAGAAGTCAACAGCCTACGATTGGATACGTTCGTGCGGAGCGCGCCAAGCTCCAGAGAGGGACCTAGGAGAGCAAACGATGGCGGCAGGCTGGTGACCGTCATGCACCAAGCCGAATCAGTACCGAGCAACAAGAACCACAGTACCCCCTCGATGAAAGAGAAGTGGAAGATTGTATGCCCGTACTGCGAAAAGGAACACTGGCTGTCACACTGTGACACGTTCAAGAAGATGACCGCCGATGAGGTGAGTCAATGGATAAAGTCCAACCGCCGCTGTTACCGATGTGCGCGCAGTCACATGGCAGCCGAGTGTGAATAAAGAGCTCTTGCCCGGCCCAACACTCGGCCCCTCTCTACTAGGCGTGTTGCTACGTTTCCGCCAGGACAAGGTGGCCATCAGCGGCGACATCAAAGGGATGTTCCTGCAGGTGCGACTAGTGGAAGAGGACAAGCCCCTGCTGCGGTTCTTATGGAGAGAGAGGATCGAGGATGAGCAACCATCCATCTATCAATGGGAAGTCCTCCCTTTCGGAACCACATGCAGCCCATGCTGTGCTACGTTCGCACTGCAAAAACACGTCGCAGAGGACCCAGCAGCTGATGAAGAGGTCCGACAAAGTGTAGGAAATAGTTTCTACGTGGACAACTGTCTGCAAAGCGTCTCGACGCCAGAAGAAGCCGAGGCCCTCCTACTCAAGCTCCGCGCCTCCCTGATCAATGTCTAGTTCAAAGTCACCGCCAAGACATGCCTGGACATGCCCGGTTCTGCGCAAGAATACGAGACAGAAATAAGGCTGGTACTAGTTTGTTCACCTAACGTATAAATACGGCGCAGGTGAATACAGAAGTATGTTACCCAATAAGTTGAAGCCTCACACCACGATACAACGTGCTGTGAAGTGGGCCCGTTTTGCCCCAAATAGAGCCTTGAGACCGCGTGCGAATTGATAGCTGAAGTGTCAGAGTTTAACGCTGTACCGTCGAGTTCGACCTATTCTATTATTCAGTAATAGTCTATTTATGTATAGTGTATCGTGCGGCTACCGTTCTACAGTGACCAGCATTACCAACGCTTCCTCGTACCTTGGTGTGCTTATCCAGGCTGGGCGGCTTAACCTGGTGCCGTCATCCGAGGAGCCCTAGACGAGGACCGTGTGGATATGTACACTGGATAACCTACCCGACGACTACAGAGCCCTTTTCGGCTGGATTATATTTGCTTTGGTCCTGTATCTGATGGAGCGGAGAATCGTCTACACCCACAACTGTGTGGGATTTACCCTGTGAGGAGCATCGTCGAGCCCGCCTCTAGGACGCCTGAGGCTGGCTAGCTTTCCTCCATGCTGCACTGCATACCGGAGAATAGCTGTTGTTCGTCTGCGGATCAAGAGATTATTGCACTGTCTCCTGTACCTGGAGTCTCCTTATTCCTCGTTGACCCAGACTTTCGTTACCGACAAATCCTCTCCCCTGCTGGCCTACAACCGGAGGGACCCTACTAGTATCTCCCGCTGCCCTACTAGTGTACCATAGATATAATTCCTATGATACAGGTGGTATTCATTATCTCCTGCGTAATATTCTAATGGACTTACGCTCTTGACCTATTCATGCACATTCTTCGCCTTACAAGCGCGACTCTAATTCTCAAGTAATGTAAGATAATCTTCGTGCTGCTAATAAATATTATTCTAACCCATATTTGTTGTGGAACCGTGTCATTGTGGAGGTGTTCATCTCATATACCTGTGTACTGTATGGCCAGTAGTAATGTACATAAGACAGTAGTGGTTTAATGATACCATACTTATTCAATACAGTCAGGGAATTGTACCCCTCAGTTACAATTATTATTATTATTATTATTATTATTATTATTATTATTATTATTATTATTATTATTATTATTATTATTATTATTATTATTATTATTATTATTATTATTATTATTATTATTATTATTATTATTATTATTATTATTATTATTATTATTATTATTATTATTATTATTATTATTATTATTATTATTATTATTATTATTATTATTATTATTATTATTATTATTATTATTATTATTATTATTATTATTATTATAATAATAATTATTATTATTATTATTATTATTATTATTATTATTATATTGGCACATAACCATTATTTTGCAGAACTAATTAGCCATTCCCAGCATTTCCATGTTGAAAGACCAGAATCCACTTTAGTAGTTTCAGAAACAGTGACATCCCACCACCTCCAGTCCAAGACAAAAAAAGACACCTTTCTCTCTTCAAGCTCCAGAGAGGCTTAGCAACTCAACAGGAAACTTGATGGCTCTACAGCAGGGGTGTCTTTTACACAGAGGGACAGATCGGGTGACCTGAAGATACCAGGAGGGCCGGCTGTTCCGAGTGACCCCAAAAAAGGTTCAGTTGATAGTCTTTCAGGTCAATGGTTGAGAATATGAGGGAAAAAAACAAGTCACATCTACAAATATTCTGCATCATAAAAACATTTATTTGTGTGCAATATTGTTCCAAGTGCTCTTCTGAGATTATTATCTATTATTCTTTCTGGTATCCTTATTCTTATTATTCAATAGGTTTACAATTTGCATAAGGTCATCATGAACAAAGAATGTGAAGACTGAAGAACTGAACAGACAGACTGAAATAAATCCACCCCTCTTGGCTCTTAAAGGAACACGCCAATTTTTGGGAAATTTGCTTATTTGCCATCTACCCTGGAGTTAGAGAAGCAGATACATACCCTTTTCTTCTCTGTGCATGCATTACGCTTAGGGAACAGCCACACTCAGCCTAGCTTAGCCTAGCTTAGCATCATTCACTGGAAGTAGGTGTGCCAGTGTAGCCTAGTTCCCAACAGTCACGAAATACACTCGAAATACAACTCCAAAACTTTTCTGTAAACATGTTGTGACCTGTGTATTTACCACGTGGAGAAAGAAATGAAAAATTTACATTTTCGTTTTCTAAGCAGATATATACTCGGAACAATTTTTGCTGAACCACTGCTGCCTGGGCGAAGTGATTTCATCACCTCAAACGCCCTGTTGTTTTTTGAAAAACTGACACTATGCAGTTTCGGATTTCTTTGCTTGTTTATTTGTTAACTTGCTATTAGTGTACAAAACTAATTTATTACAATGTAATCCTTAGAATGATTGTACGCTTATAAGATATAGCATCTTATAGCATAATAAATCAAACCAAAACATAATTTTGAGGCATCAAAATAGTTTTAAATCTGTAGTAGTACATCTGTAGTAGTTCATCTGTAATGTACATTTTCACTTTGGCATTGTGAGCTAAATCAATGCTGGTCCGATCTGTCCGCTTCCTCATCTGTTTGTGTGTGTGAGCGCAGTAGCGACGCCCACAAAGCACTGAAAGCAGTCTTCTCTGGGAATATGTCACACGCAACAGAGTACCGTAGTATTCGGGGAAACGCGCCAGTCAATTTAAGTGCATGCATAATGGTCCAGTGGAAAACAATGAAAACCAGACATTTTCATGAGTTTATAAAAAAAAACGGACGCCCCGGACGTGAAAAGAGGACATGTCGGGGCAAAAGAGGACGTTTGGTCACCCTAGATTAGTATCACCACTTCATAAGTAGCCCTGGTAGTGTTTAGTGATTAGCATCACCACTTCATAACTAGCCCTGGTAGTGTTTAGTGATTAGCATCACCACTTCATAACTAGCCCTGGTAGTGTTTAGTGATTAGTATCACCACTTCATAACTAGCCCTGGTAGTGTTTAGTGATAAGTATCACCACTTCATAACTAGCCCTGGTAGTGTTTAGTGATAAGTATCACCACTTCATAACTAGCCCTGGTAGTGTTTAGTGATTAGTATCACCACTTCATAACTAGCCCTGGTAGTGTTTAGTGATTAGCATCACCACTTCATAACTAGCCCTGGTAGTGTTTAGTGATTAGTATCACCACTTCATAACTAGCCCTGGTAGTGTTTAGTGATTAGTATCACCACTTCATAACTAGCCCAGGTAGTGTTTAGTGATTAGTATCACCACTTCATAACTAGCCCTGGTAGTGTTTTCCTTCTCCTCTGCCGTTGTAAAAAGCCGCTGCTGGGAGGCCAGACTACAGTACATGTAGCTTTTAGCTGTTTCACTTTCTCCACCCATTCACTGCGGGACAATCGCTGCTGTGAATTATGCTTAGTCTTGTAATATCTCTTCACATTGAACTAGATTCCACGATTAGCCAGGCCGGACTATGTGTAACGGAGGTCCGTGAGTAATATCCACAGTCACGATGGGCGCGTGTGTTGTGAAATGACTGTGGCAGTAAGCGGGCTGCGAGTCAAACTCACTTCCCCATAATAGGGTTAAAAGACACATAAATACGGTACCCAGGAGTGAATTCACCTCTTAGACCCGGGTTCTAAACTCCCTCGGGGTATCGACATTTAACACAACGCAGAAGGAGTACCATACGGTCGGTCACATATGGACATGCCTGCTCTACAGCTAGCTAAGCAAGCTAGCTACTTTGTTCCCTATGTGTTCACGTGCCTGGGTTAGGGTAAGGAGTTAGATCATTAATGGAAGTCTATGGAATGTCCCCACAACGCATGAAAACATTCATTCATTCATTCATTCATTCATTCATTCATCATTCATTCATTCATTCATTCATTCAATCTTTACTTAAACTCAAAATTACATGGAGGGGCAGTCCTTGTTTTCAATGTCGTTGAGTTTTTACATCCACATACTCTGTGTACAAGGTACAAAAACAAAACATAATTGAAAAACAACTACAGATCGTGGTGACCTGTGTGTGTGTGTACCACGTGTACCATCTACCAAAACTACCATCCGGCTGCAGGTTCTGCTCCATGAGAACCATGACCACCAGACACACACACACACACACACACACGCACGCACGCACGCACGCACGCA
>NC_140180.1:75904706-75919706 GCF_963971535.1 Notolepis coatsorum | reverse complement strand
CCCACTGGAGGGCGCTCTGGGCGTAACCACTCAGGTATTCTACCTTAGGGCGACTATAAAAGAGGTGGTGCCCGCCCCTATCATTCTCTCCTCCAACGTCTCTCAAAGAGAGAAGAGTGTTGTACAACTACTGCTTATGTGTGAATAAAAGAAGCCACGCCAGTTCAGGCACAAGATAGAAACCATGCCTCTTGACCACATAATTGACGCCCTAAAGTGAGTTCTGTTAACAGGTTATGGGCCCAGATAACGCCAGGCGAAATAGTGGAGGTACTGTATCAAGCTTAGCTGAAGTTGTAGGCTAGGATAGCGCCGGGAGCACCGCGTGGCTAGTCGCTAGGCCGACCGGAGTAAAAGCTAAGCATACCATTAACGAAGAGGATGAAAGGCAAAAGAGAAGACGGGTGGCCGATATTCAACAGAAAAGCAGAGAACTGTGAGCTCTGGGGAGAGCGCATGCTGAGCTGCATGCACAGGGCGGGACTGAAGGAGACGGTCCTGGCGACCCCCACGGGAGAGCTGACGGCGGAGGGGCACCTGACGGTACTGAGAGAGCATCTCATCGGGCGAGGAAGACCCAGAGTCGTGGCCATCTACATAGCTCTAACGGGACTGCCGGAGAAGCACAGAGCGACGGGCTAATGGTGACGATGATGGTGAGAGGACTACCGGAGCTGTACAGGCCGTTCACACTCCTGATAACACACGGTTCAACGGACATTACGTTGGGACAGTTAAAAGCTAAGTTAAGGAACGTCGAGGCCTCAGAAGACACCCACCCAGCCGCCACGCAGGAGGGGGAGAGGGTGCTGAGAGCCCGAACGACGCCAAGAGAGAGAACCAGGACTACGACGGACCTGGCGTGTTGGCGATGCGGAGATAAAGGCCATCGGAGAGGTGAATGCACAGAGACTGGCTGGTGTGTCTTCTGCAAATCCACGGGGCACACAGACAGAGCGTGCATAAAGAAACTCGACCAGAGCGCGCAATACGCGCATGGACAAGATGGCGGCTACAGACGAGTCGGAGGCCACGAACAAAATGGCGACTACGGACAAGATAAAGGCTGTGGACAGGATGACGACAGCGGATAAGACGGCGGCGACTATCGACGTGAGATGAATCGAGATGACGCCCGGCGATTCGATGGCGGCGACGGTCGACGTGAGGCGAGTCGAGACGCCGCCCGGAGGATAACGGGGCAAGGAGACTGCGCTTTTGGAGCGCGGACGGCGGACATTATGGGTCATTGTAATTACGAGGATTTACTGAAACTGCAAGTAGTGTCAGAGGGTATGCACATTGAGGGGGAGAAGTGTAGACCTAACAAATATTGTGCAATGTGCAAAACGGGGAAGTTTACCCAACCGAGATACAGAAATCCCACAGACAGAGTAGGGGTATCACTTGTACTAGTTGACATGGACCTAGTCGGCCCAGTAAGCAACGAGTCCATAGGAGGTTTTGGATATGTACAGTCTTTTACAGACGTGTGTACAGGGGCAGTGTTTGTTTACTTTATCAAAGAAAAGAGTGACACACTCCAGGCCACGGAAAAATTCCTGGCAGACGTAGCTCCTTATGGTACAGTAAGATGTTTGAGATCCGACCACGAAACTGAGTTCGCAAATAGAAAGTTCCAATCACTATTGTGAAGGTATAAGATAAGACACGAGACGTCACGTCCATATCCCACACACCAGAGCGGGGTGGCAGAGAGGGAATGGCACACCCTTTCCGAAATGGCTAGATGTAAGCTAGCAGATAGTAACTTATCAAAGAGCCTGTGGCATTATGCGGTACAAGAAGCCGCTTACACCAGAAACAGGTGCTTTAATAAGCACTCTGGCACCACTCCATAAACAGCGCTGACAGTGTAATCTAGCCAGAATGCACCGATTTGGATCAGTATGTTATGTGTACCTGCAGGACAGGGGAAGTGTTATGTGTACCTGCGCAGGGCCGCCTCAGGGGGTGTGCGAGCAGTGCGGTCGCACAGGGCCTCGCGGGAAGGGGGGCCTCACAAAAAAAAATATATATATATATTTATATATATATTTAATTTTTTTTATTTTTATTTTTTTATTTTTTTCCCTCTCCTTTTCCCCTCACGTCCTCCACACGCTCCTCTTCATCCCCCTCTCTAGCCACTGCGCACTCCTCATCATCCTCTCTTTCTTCAGTCACCCCTTCCTTCACCCTCATTCACCCAGCTGTATTCCATCCCCCTAATTCACACATGGGCAAGCACACCACTCTCCCCAGCTGCACCCTATCCTCCCCTGATGAGGGGACTATATCTACACCTCGACGCTGACCAGAAGCGGTCGTGGTATTAATTACCACTGCCCAGGTACGACGTCTCTGCCACAAGCTCTACTGCTAGATACCCTCCGTGTATTGGCTTACTCTAACCCGTTTCTCTCCTGTGCCCCAAAGGACCGCCGTCCCTGTCTGGACGTCACCTGTTCCCGAAGAGGAACATCTATTCTCCCGCTGCCACCCAGCAGCTCCAGCGTCCCTGTCTGGACGTCACCTGTTCCCGAAGAGGAACATCTATTCTCCCGCTGCCACCCAGCAGCTCCAGCGTCCCTGTCTGGACGTCACCTGTTCACGAAGAGGAACACCTATTCACCCGCTGCCACCCAGCAGCTCCCCCGACAAGCACCAGGACCGCTTGCTCGCTCACTGCCGCCGTGGCAGCCACAGGACAGAACATTAACCCCGTTCTATTTCCCCCCAATTCCTGTGTTGCTCAATTTCCATTAAACACCCTTGAAACCGCTCCTTTCTCTTCTCGTGTATTCAGCAATTGGGCTGTGCTCCAGACTCCAGTTCTCACAGCTAGTCAAGTTTGTCACGAAGGCAACCTGTGAGAGCGAGGACATAGACAGAGGAGCCAGATCTGGACTCCAGAGCAAGGTGTGTAAAAATAGAAACACATCACCCCTGTGTACTTAGTACAGTTGTGCAGACAGACAGTCAGCAACCCCCAGAGGCCAGAGGGCGATGACGAGAAGCACCTGAGGGTGATGTCAAGTGCCTCAAGCAGTGGGAGGTATTCCACAAGGGAACACAGACCCCCAGAACGTCTGACAGGCTATGCCAGGGAAGAGAGTGACGAGGAGGACAATACACCTACTGTATCCCTGTTGAGCACTACTACAGGGTAGTCAGTGGGGTAGACCCGACCTTTAAAGAGGCCACAATGTTCCCCGAAGAGGGCATGCATACAGTGGGAGGGAAAATGGAAGTATTCAACCAAGTTACTAGAGGGCAGGCAGTCACTGGGAGGGAGATGGGGGGTATTCAACCCAGGAAGGTATTGAAGACCACGGTAAATACAAAGTATGGTTCATAGAAAATGTATTGAATGCTGAAGAATTTAGCCATATATTTGGTCCCATGTTTAAGTACAGAGGTGGATGAGTTACCAGGTTTAAAATGCTGAAATGGATCATATGTTTAACCTCATGTTTAAGTACAAAGGTGGGTGGTTTACAATGTTAAAGTACAGAGGTGATCTATGTTTAAAAATACAGAAGTGGAGGATTTGATCATCGCTCCAGACCACAAAAGAAAGACCTAGGCAGGTTAAACCATTTTATAGGTATGGACTTCGAACAGTCTGTCAATTGTGTAAAAATATCCCAGAAGAGATATGGGGGAGAAGGTCCTGAGATGTTTTTTTTGTTTGACTGAAGTGAGAAATGTATAGATAAACTGTGCGTAATTTCATTCTGTTGGACAGCCTGTACTCGCCCTGACCTATGTTCTGTAGTGAGTAAGGATGTCATAATATTCTTTTTGTTGATCCCACAGTGGAACGCCCTACCCAAAGCTGTAAAGGAATGTGAATCACTACCCACTTTCAAAACCACTCTCAAAGAACACCTACGGGAGACTGCAATTCGAAACTGGCCCCTGTAAATGTCCTAACCCAACCCCCTCCAATGTACAGTAATTTACCTAGTATGGTTTTGTCAATATTCCAATGTACAGTTTTGCTTGTTTGTACAGTGTTCCCCCCCCCCCAACCCCCTCCATTGTACAGTAAATTACCTAGTATGGTTGTCAATATTCCAATGTACAGTTTTGCTTGTACAGTTGTACAGTGTTTCCCCCCCCAACCCCTCCTACCCAACCCCCCCCACCCAACCCCACCCAACATCCTCCAATGTACAGTTTTGACGTCAAATGTATACTCCCTTTTCTGGACTATTTTTGTATCACAAACAGTACTGTATTTGCAAACCTGGTATGCCATAAATGTATAGATGTAGCAGTACTGTCTATCTGTATGTCATGTATGTCATATATGTCCTGATGAATTGAAAATGGGGGACCCTGATGTAAACAAGACGAAAGTCTTTCTCTGGTCTGCATCCCCTTAACAATTGTGTGTATTGAGCTGTACTGTATTGTACCCATTCTGCAAGCTGTTAATAAAGTTTTCAATCAATCAATCAATAAATCAATCAAACAGAGAATCATTTAACTACGTCAAAATATGTTTTTCCGTTATCCTAGAGGTGCTGCAGACGGACAGCTTAAAGGCTTAGAGCCTACAGCTACAGGGATACTATCAGCCTGTGAAGCTGAGTATATATCTCTAGCTATGACAATAAAAATGTGTTTATCTAGAGCAGGGGTGTCAAACTCATTTTCACAGAGGGCCACATCAGCATTATGGTTGCCCTCAAAGGGCCAAAGACCGTATAAATGTTAATGTAATGTAAAATAAATGTAGCTACACATTTACATATTGTTAAACATGGTGTTTCTGTATTTATTACTTATTCAAGTTATACATATTGCATATTAATTTGCATAAATGTAAAAATATATGTTAGCTTATGTTATTTTAACAAATAATTTTAGTTTATCAGAACCCCATAGTACTCCACCAATCAATGATCAAACCATTCAAGTAAATAACAAAGAAGAATATCATCAAATACAAGCTATGACATTAAGTTTGTTCAAAACCTTTTTGTCACAGTCAAGAGGGGCAGAACTAACAACTGTGAGCTGCAAAGAACACGTGGGACAGATGTAGCAGATGTTACAAAAACAAATGGCTGCACACAACCTTGCAGAGGCCATACATCCAACTAATGGGAGATAGTTTAATTAACTTTAATTAACAGATTGCAGAATGGGTACAGTACAGTACAGCTCAATACACACAATTGTTAAGGGGATGCAGACCAGAGAAAGACTTTCGTCTTGTTTACATCAGGGTCCCCCATTTTCAATTTGTAATGAAATTGCTATTATGTGTCTGCATGAACACACAACTGTAACTGTACTCAAAAATAACAAAATAAGGGTTGTCTCAGTTCACAACTATATTGGTCAAGTTTTGGGTGGGACTTGTTTGCGTCCCTACAGCTTCTTATTCAATTGAGCGAGATGCTCGGTTATGTCACACAGCCAGTTTGCATCTGACAGTTCAGACAATATTTCTTCAACCCTTTGTTACCTATTCCGCCTGGATCTTTTTTGTATTTTGGGCTGTAAAATTGTCAAAGAATGTCTGAGGAGTAAGTGCTTTTGGCTTTTTTCCTTTGTTACCTCAGATGTTCAACATACATGTATGTGTAAGAATGTGTAATAACTAAGGCTGTCAAAGTTAAAGCTTTATTAACGCATTAACCCACAATTATTTTAACACTGCTATTTTTTAACCCAATATTAATGTAAAAAAAAAAAAAAAAAAAAAAAAAATTTTTTTTTTACCTGGGCTCTTGGGGGGCCACATCAAATGACGTGGCGGGCCGGATTTGGCCCGCGGGCCATGAGTTTGACACCTATGATCTAGAGCAACTGCTCGAAGTGATGGAGATAAGGTTATGAATGCATTGTTCAAGATGTAGTAGGTAATTGAAATATATCCTCTCTATCAAATATGGTGTTTTTGTAGAATGGGCGTTCTATCTAAACCGTTTAAAATGATGAACATTGTGTATATATAGAGACTGTTGTTTATAAGGACAACCAGGGGACCATTGTGATTATTAGGAACCTGAGGTGTCAATATAGATGTAAACATGTCATTATAAATAATATCATCTCATCAGGTATGCCATCAGATAAGAAAGAATGACACCAGTTTACTGTCCAACGAACAACAGAGTAATAGATACTGTGAAGGAACCTGTTTTCAAATGAAAACTGATGTGATTTGCAAGGGTCATGTTTAATGTGAAGGTATTGAATGTCATACCCTATGAATGCTTTTGAGTTTATATATATATTATTTCCTTTGTTAAAAATGTTTTTCCCAGAAGTCAGCCAGTGCACTAAAAAGTGTTGAGATAAGAGACTCTGTATGGGATTGTTAGTAACTGTCCAACTGTACATATGACTGTTTACACTAGTAACTGTTTACCTGTGTAGACAATTGTCTCCCTCAGTGATTGCCTTGGTGCATATATATCTGTCCCCACTGGAGGGCGCTCTGGGCGTAACCACTCAGGTATTCTACCTTAGGGTGACTATAAAAGAGGTGGTGCCCGCCCCTATCGTTCTCTCCTCCAACGTCTCTCAAAGAGAGAAGAGTGTTGTACAACTACTGCTTATGTGTGAATAAAAGAAGCCACGCCAGTTCAGGCACAAGATAGAAACCACAACAACTCGCTCTGTTGTTGAGCGAATTGTTGATTGTGGCCGGTGACTACAACCAGTGCCTTATTCACGTCAGCAAAACAGTCAAATCAGAATGGCTTAGTTCAGTGAGGGAGGATCTTGTGAACTCGAGACTGGACTGATAAGCCAAAATGAGAATTAGAGACACAGACCCCATTGATACAATAATAATAATAATAAATAATTTAGGACCTGCTCAGAGGTCATCAATCGATGCATGCATGCGATTCGTCTCTGCGATTAACCCATCCCATCGTCCTTCCCCCCCAAGGGCAGCCAGGAGCAGACAGGCGTCAACGTGAGCCGCGCCAGGGGACCAATCGAAGTGCTCCTGTCCGTCTTCGTCAAGGACGCCACAGCGTTAGCGATCTTGTTGTTGTGCATGTTTTTCCATTGGGTTTATCTTATCGGGGGGGAAACCCTTGCGAGCACGGGGAGAACATGCAAACTCCACACAGAAACGCCTGGGAGATACCCCACCTGGGTAACTGGCATCATGGAAACCTGGTCCCCAAGCGGGAATCGAACCCTGGACCTTCTTGCTGTGAGGCGACAGTGTTTGACCACTACACCACGTGCCGCTAGACAAACCCCCATTGCTAGAAAACAATGCTAAACACTGGAAAAGGCAATTTATAAGACAGGGGACCTTTAAATAAAGTTTTCATTCATTCATTAATTCATTAATTAATTCATTCATTCATTCATTCATTCATTCATTCATGGTTTCCGTATACCAGTAAGATATCCTCTCCAAAGGATATTGAACCTCCCTTAAAGGAATATGCCGACATTATGGGAAAGGCGCTTACTGTCTTCTCCAGACTGAGTCAGACAAGAAGATAGATCATTTCCTCTGTGAGTTCAGTAGAAAGCTATCCGGCTGCAAACTAGCTTAGATTAGCACAAATGAATGGAAGCGGATACGGACCACTAGAGAGAGGTGTTTTTGGCCAACAGCTAGTCTAGGTGGTACGTATTCATCCATTCATTTGTTTGAATAAAAATCAAACAGTCAAACAAACATTACAGTGTGGTAAAATGTCTGGTTGCATTGTGGTAAAAATGTGTAACATGACTATTGTGGTTACCCTGTTTCATATACAATAACATAACATTGCATGGCTAATCCAGCATGAACTGGAAGCATGGTTTGCAGTTAGTGAGGCAGACAGGACTAAGACTGTCCAGGTAACAGTTCACAGTAGCTCGCTATCTACAGTAACATTACAGACTAATATGTTGATTTCCCTAGCATGCTAGTGGGTAGCTAAGAGGTGCTTCACTGGGGTTGTCTTCAGTTTTTGCACCTTGTTACACTCTGTTAACCCTCCTGTTAACAGATTTGACCGATCTGTTTTAACGTAAGGTTATGTATATAACCAAGTTCTGTGAATTATGGTGACACTCAGCATCATCTGCACTGTACTTCACTTCGTGCACGAGCACTGAATAAAAACTTCCACCATGTACCTTTACATCCCAACATTCGTCTGGCCACACCCCCATCCGCTTACCTTCATAAGCAGGTGTGTGGTCACCTACTCGCCTCCTTCCCAAACTTTCACCACAAGGCGAGATCAAGGGCCGCAGCGGCGTCTGATGCTGAGCGTCACCATAATTCACAGAACTTGGTTATATACATAACCTTACGTTCTGTTTCATTATGGCTTACGCTCAGCATCATCTGCACAAGAGGAGCTGAGCGGGAGCCATAGCTCGACAAATGTACCCCGCTGAGGCCCCCCACAACCATCAGACCGGGGAGGACCGAGCCCCCCAACCCTCCCTAATGGAGGATACCCTCCCTATTGGAGGCTTACGGGAGGGAGACGGATCCGACCGTGCGAAGAGGAACTCAAGCAACTCAACGCACAGGGTGAGCAGACCGTGGCTTGACCCCACGACTACGCACACGCACAACCCGCATGCCACCAGGGAACGAACGGAAATAACAAACCTCGTTACTGCCCCCAAAATCACGGGGTCAAGAGCAACCCCGTGGCAAGGCTGTAGCAGTGGAGCGCGAAGGAAGACCCAGACCCACTGAAGGGACTGGATCCCCTGGAAAAAGGGGGCCCGGAGAGGTCAATGACGCCAGGCATCGAGACCCCACCAGGCGGTCACTTAGTGACACCGCCCCCCACATCGCCAGCGTATTCGGATAAGGCCCCTCCAAGAGCCGGCCCTTTCCCCCCAATAGCACACCGCCTGGCACACTGACCCTGCAGAAGAGGCAGTCAGCATGGCCGTAAGCACTCAAAAAGTTCAACCAATGGAAGCAGGCAGCGCACCGGGGAAACCAGGCAGCAGGCTGTAACCTGAGCCTGGAACACTGCGGACGAGACAGGCGCCAAAGGAGTCAACTGAAAACAGCCCCCCCGGCAGGAGGGGCATATGCTGGCGTTGTTGATCACCATGACAAAGCCTCCATTAAAAAAAACCCACCCAGAAGGGTCGAGGCAGAGAAGGCTGACATGATTGGCAGACGTCATGAACGTGCAGGGGCACACTCAACCGGGTAACCCGGGAGTTGACTCTGCTCCAACATACCAGGGAATCAACTACCCTCTCGGTACAGACGGTGGTTGTTCCTATAACCCCTCAAGAAAAAACTCCAAAACACACCTGCAGGTATACACCAGCTATACCGCAGTACAAGTGTTTCAGTTTCCAAAAAAGGGTTATCCCAGGCCTACGGTATCAACGAAACTTTACTTCGGACCGGGAAGCACACAGGATTACCAGAGGGGGTCCAGAAGACCACCCCAACAGCCCCCTCTTCGCCATGCGTGAGAGAGGAGCGAAAGAAGGAGAACCAGCCCCTTACAATAGTGCCAGGTACAAAAGAGTACCCAACAAAGGGTCTCCATAACGCCTAACCCTGTGACACCCGGGCCGACCCGGCATTTTCCCCCCTGAAAAAAGCCCAAGTCCCTCAGGGTACCAGAACAGCAGATCTGCATCCCCGGCGGACAACGGGTTAACTGACCTGGACCAGCGTGACCAGAACCAGTCCCGTGCCCTAACCACGCCGACATGCATGATCCTTCTGATCATGGCGAGACCCGAGTCAGTCGCCGTGGGTTTTGCTCAGCAACGAATGTGCACATTTTTAGTTATTATGTTTGTTTTTACTACTTTTTTTATCGAAACATCACTGGCGGGGACGTCAGTCACTTATTGACCTAAACTCCGGACTCAAAGAGGAGTTTAGAGACACTTTATCATGCCAAGAATGGCCAATGGAGATCAGAAGAGACAAAGACGCGGGAGACGGCCGCAGGACAAAGAAGAAGCACAGAGGGAAGAGGAGCGGGATCAGATTAAGACTAAGAAGATCTGCTTACCGTCCGGAGATTCCATCTATCTTCCTGGCGAATGCACGTTCGCTAGCGAGTAAGATGGATGATTTACGAGTGCGGGTCCGATTCCAGCGAGAGATGAAGGTGTGACTCCTGATCACAGCATCTCTCCCTCCAACTCCTTCACCATCTTCAGAGCGGACCGTACAGAAGCCTCCGGGAAGAGCATCGGCGGGGGTCTCTGCCTAATGACCAACAACGGCTGGACTAGCCCCGGGGAGGTGAAGATACTCTCCCGTTCATGCTCCCCCGATATGGAACACCTCACGATCCAATGTCAACCCTTCCATCTTCCACGCGAGTTCACTGCAGTGATCATGACTGCAGTGTACATTCCCCCCCAGGCGAGCGTCGGCAGGGCGCTAGCGGAACTACACGACCATCTGAACACACACCAGATCAAGCATCCAGACGCGGCCATGATTGTAGCCGGGGATTTCAATCAGGCGAATCTGAAAAAAGTCATGCCGTCTTTCTTTCAGCACATCGTCTGCTCCACAAGGGGAGGAAATACACTCGACCACTGTTACACCCCGTTCAGAGCCGGATACAAGGCTGTACCGGCCCCACCATTAGCGGGAGCGACGAACACGTCGGATCATGCCGCCATCTTGTTGGTCCCTGCTTACAAACAAAGATCACGTGACGCCGTCGTGTCACGTGAGGTAAAAAGATGGACCGACCAATCAGAGGCCACGCTTCAGGACGCACTCGATGACGTCGACTGGGGAATGCTCGAGAGGAGCACCAGTGACGTCAGCGAGTTCACAGACACACTCTAACCAGACCCCACATTGATCCCTCAAGGCGCCTGGGAGAACGACAAGAAGGGTGTGGTGCTTCATATTCTCCACACTCTTTTATTAAAAAAGAAAGAAACACAGACTGACATGAATCCCACTTGACGCAGCCGAGGATAAAAACTGTTTACATTTTTATATCCCGTCATCCCTACCACAGAGGATAGACGGAACTCCCCAGAGAGACTTCCCACGTGAGCCATAGATTGAAAAGCCACGGTAACATTGAGTCATGTGACCAACCGACTCAAGTTACGCGTATATCGAGCGTAGTGGAACCTTAATTCCTACGCTCTATCCCGACACTTGACAATAACAGACCTTACATACTGGTCTAACTCACGGAAGCCATCGTCCAATAGCAACGTGCGTAGTGACGTGTGCTACGACGGGGGGAAACCCAAGACTCAACGCCTGTGATAGGTGCAGAGTCTGGGAAACCCCCCCCCCCCCCCCCCCCTCCCTGCCAAGCCGCCTAACAGCTTGGCCCTGACTGAACTAATAAGAGAGGTAATAAACCCCCTGACCAATCAGAAGAGGGAAGGAGGGGTTTATCCGGTACCCCCTCACAAGCCCAACCCTTGCATACAACAACAACAAATAGCCATATGATACCTTTAGTAGCAATTCTAATGAATAGCGCAAGCTAATACAATGCATGCTAACCACAGACAATCTGTGAACAGGGTTTATAACAAGACCAAGTCGCGTGTGTGTGTGAATCCTACACCCGCATCCATGTTGTAACACAGAAAAAACATTGATAGAGAGAGAGAGAACTGCTGAGCCGTGGTACGTTTTCATACGAGCATTACTGCAAACCCAACACAATAGTGTTGTAGCTCAATATCACTGTGTAAGCAACAGAGCACACAACTAGCCTCTACCTTTATGTGGAGATTCAGGTCGAGGCAGAAAAACCCCTTTTTCAACCGAGTGTAGGCTGCAGGCCTTGCTTAAGCTCTAACATGAATGTAACCCTCCTATCAACCCATACTAGCGAAGATTCACACGTTGCAACCCCATCATATGTTTGGTGAATAAACACAGTTTGTTAACAAAAAATACAGTCCCCCTTTAGAGGGGACTATTTATTTTTGAACAAAATCATAGCGGGGCCGGGAAGGGAACAGGGGGGGAACCACAGGGGAAAAAGTCACTGGGTCCTAGCGACGCCTGCCACGAGCCGCTCGGGATTTGCCACCTCGTGGAGCCCCGGAGGGACGGTAAACGATCGGCGGCTGGTCTCGACGATCCCTACCGTCGCCTCCGGGCGTAGATGGGCCGGCTGTCGTAGCGGAGGCTCCCTCTCTCCTCCTGGCCTTCTTCACCGAAGGTCCAGCAGTGGCGGTGGTGGCAGCGGCGGCCACGGCGGAGGATCCTCGACGACGTGGCAGCCGTCTGACTCCACCGGCGACATCGGGAGGGGGGAAATGAGGCTGGAGCACAGAGCGCTCCTCCTGCATCTCTCTGCAAGTCGAGGTCATCAATTGCAGGGCCGTCCCGAATAGTCCAGCATCGGAGAGGGGTGCCGTCAGAAGTGGAACTCTCTTCTTCTCCGGCACACGAGCCTGCTCCAGCCAAAGGTGGCGCTGGATCAGAGTTGCCAGGGCGCGCACTTTCCCAGCGGCTATAGCCTGCGGCTGAGTCAGATGCAGGATGGCTCCTGCCGACTGGGCGAGCTGGTCATGTTGTACATCAGTCAGCTCCGTGCCGCCCGTCAATATCCGGGACATGAATCTCGCCAGCTGCGCGATGTTAGACGCGGCAGCTAGAGATTGTGTTCCGGTGATAAATGACTGGTCGCTCCAATATGCCAACCGCCTCGCCGATTTCCCTTGCGGAACCAGCTTCCGTAACGGCTCCCACACCGCCTCTGGACAAAGGAGCGCTGCCATCGGCCTATCAAGCCGTGGCACGCCCTCCTTCATACCGTCGACCAAACCCGCCACCCGCATGACTTGCACGTAGGCAGGAGTAAGGCCTATGATGTGGGAGACCACCTGGCCCTGACGGACATAGGCCGCCATTGAGGGGAAAAATGGGTAGACAACGTCCACCCCTCTCACCGGTAGACGTTGCCATAGATGACCTATGAGATCATCAGGGACAGGAACAGGCAGTGACTGCGGCAGCGGCACGCCGTTTGCGACTGCCGCCACCGCCATGAGCTCGGGAAACAAAGCACGCAGTTCCCCCTGCAGACTTTCCTCCTCCGAGCCCGCATCCCTCACATACAGCAGGCTACTGGTCAAGGAGCCACATTCCGATGTGGCTGATAGCAGGGCATCCCGCCGACGAGTCAGAGGTTCTACCCCAACATCGAGGCGCCCCAAGGAGACATCTCCCCCCCCTCCAGTGTTACCTGGACGGGCGGGAGACATGTCTCCACGGGTCTTCAAATAAGAACCCGTCCGCCTCTATCATGTAGTCCTCTGTCTCCATCGGGCATGTAGAGACAGACGCATCCTCACCTGGCTCCAGCAACTCACCAAAACCAGGCCGTTCGCGTCTGCAAGCCACCATCTTGCGACAGGAGCGAGCTGACGCAAAAAGTTTGCGTCTCAAATCCCCCGCAACCAAGGGAACCGGCCGCCCAACAGCGGACGATTCCCCGGAAGCAGAGGAACCAGAGCCGGAACCAGGCCATCGCACAGGAGACGGCACTGGTGCACCAGCTCCTTGGAGAGGCAAACTACCCATCGGACACCTACCGGGCATGGCTGCCAACCACGAGAGAGGTCTCAGCCCCGCTCCAAGACGCACGACGGAGGCGGCAATGGAGAACCGCTGGTGAAGAGTAGCGTTGCGAGCGCGACCCTCCGAAGTAGACATTATGACTTAGTTTTTTTCTGTCGAATATATGAGAGAAGAAAAAAACAAGCAACAATGTAAACACGTCTCAACTTTCTTCAGCTAACAACCTCGTCAAGTGTGGGATCTACCGAAGGCACTTCTTTGTGGTGAAAGTGAAGAAGGAGGCGAGTAGGTGACCACACACCTGCTTATGAAGGTAAGCGGATGGGGGTGTGGCCAGACGAATGTTGGGATGTAAAGGTACATAGTGGAATTTTTTATTCAGTGCTCGTGCACGAAGTGAAGTACAGTGCAGATGATGCTGAGCGTAAGCCATAATGAAACAGAACTGCTCTTACATTAAACACAAAAACATTAATCATCACCATTGATGATGTAGACTGGGCTGCCATTTTTTTTTTTTTTACCAAAATCAAGTTCTAACAAGTCAGAGTATGAGAATCTGTATTTTTATATAATCTGAATCCTTCATTATATCCCTTCCCCCCCCATAGCCATGTGCCTTATCATAATCACGAGCAACCCCAAAACCCCTCTGCCTCGGGGAGAGGGTAAGATAGAGATAGAGGTAGAGAAGTAATGTATACAAGAGAGAGAGAGGGAGGGAGAGAATAGAGGGACCATGTATAACTGGTAATCAGATGCAGTGCTAATCTTTCGTGGCTTTAGGCAGAAGTTTAGATTCCAGAGTTGACTGTTATGACTGTTGACTGGCTATTAGAACAGAGTTAGTGGACACGCAAAACTGCATATAGAAGAAGAAGAAGAAAAAGTCTTTATTTGTCATGCAGATTAACACACACACGCGAGATGGGTGACCCAAAGACACACACACACACACACACACACATGCACTGAGTCGCTGAGGAAATGTCTCTCTGCACTTTTCCCATCCCGTTGTCCTTCCCCCCAAGGGCAGCCGGGAGCAGACACGGGCTGCGGCGTGCATGGGCTGCGCCCAGGGACCAATCCAAGTGCTCCTGTCCATCTTCGTCAGTGACACGACAGCGCTAGCGATCTGTTCTGCATGTTTTTCCATTGGGTTTATCTCTTTTTCTGGAGGGGAAACCCTTGCGAGCAAGGGGAGAACATGCAAACTCCACACAGAAAGGCCCGGGAGATAACCCACCTGGGTACCTGGCAACGTGGCAACCTGGTCCCCAAGCGGGAATCGAACCCAGGACCTTCTAGCTGTGAGGCGACGGTGTAGGCCCAATGTTGCATATCGCCTGGCAGAGATTTGTGTGCTGCTGAGCGCACTCTTCTAGTAATTATTATTATTATTATTATTATTATTATTATTATTATTATTATTATTATTATTATTATTATTATTATTATTATTATTATTATTATTATTATTATTA
>NC_140180.1:75894706-75899706 GCF_963971535.1 Notolepis coatsorum | reverse complement strand
GTCTCAGAGTCTGCCTCCATCCTGTGTACCCCCTCCCCACCTCCCCATCTCCCCACCCCTCCTCTCTCCTTCCCTTTCCTCTCCTTTCTTCATCCGGGATCCCCATGGGGACTCCTGTTTTTCTTTCAAATACGCCTCCCCGCTCTTGTCTCCTTCATCTGTCCATGCAGGGAGGAGAATGAAGAGGAGGATGGGAGAGATGGGAGATGGAATATGTGCATTAATATATTTCATTAGGGCACAACTAGCAGAGAGAGCCCTGGAACAGCGTCTCTCTTGATGTGAGGAATCCTCCGTGTGTCTGTCTCTTTCCACCGGAGGCTCTCCAGGAATAATGTGTCTCCGGCACCGCTCTGCCCTCGGCCTCTAACTCCCACCGTCCACCTCCGCCCGCGCTGACCACTCTAACCGGGCCTCGGCCCGGCAAAACGACTAGAAATAAAGAGCAAACACAGGCTCACCTTTGTCTGAGTGAATATATCATTTATGAGCATGTGTGTGTTTGCGTTCAAAGTGTGTGTGTGTGTGTGTGTATGTATGTGTGTGAGTTTCGCTGCATCTAACAGAAGAGCTGCACTGCACTGCACAGCACAGCACAGCACGCACGGCGGAGGCGCTCGGCTTGCTAATCAAAAACATTAGGCTCCGGGACTCTATTTCCCCTAGCGTTGTAGATTGTAACCTCCATAATTCAATATACCACCTCTTACTGCCAAATCGCATATGCCACATCCCACTTTGCTGTGTGTCAGCAAACTATCAACTCCGTTATTAGATATATACGAGAGGAAAAAATCCCTGTACAGTTATGAACCTACGGGCAATTAAGGAGGTTAACGCTCACACACACACACACACACACACAGACAGACAGACAGACAGACAGGCAGACAGACAGACAGACAGACAGACAGACAGACAGACAGACACACACACACACACACACACAGACAGACAGACACACACACACACACACACACACAGACAGACAGACACACACACACACACAGACACACACACACACATGCACGCAGATAGTTTATGATTCCTTATTTCATCAGTACTTCCAGGTCATCTCCCTCTACTCCCCCTTGGCATTCCGGAAGCCTCTAGTTACCACGGAGACCCGGGAACACTTTGAGGTCAGCAGAATCTTGGGATCTGCTCTTTTCCTCGCAAGCTAATCCAATCCCGGCCTCCTAAATTAGATATGCAAAAAAAAATAAAAAGAGAAATTAATTTTCTGCTGATGACCGGGTATGCAAATGATGACTCGATTATGGGTGGGCTGGCGCGTTTGCAATTAATATCCCCCAGAATCATCATTAACTAATATGTTTAGGAGGTAACTTGTCAGGCTAACCATGTTCCCCATGCCATCCGTAATGCATTAATGAATTACAGTCATTACAGGGAGGGACGTGGCATGCGTGGACAGGGGGGGGGTTCAGACTTGTGGCGTTGACCTGTGGAATTACTCCCCGTTCGTTCCCGCTTCTTCCAAAGAACCGTCTGTCGTTGCTTGTTAAGAAAATGTCATTCTCGTTTCCTTGGTCCTCTTGGTTGAGTTAAACACGCACTACGTCATTCACGTTTGAAGATATATATATATATATATGACACTGCGCAGTTGTAGCATAATGTCAGTTTTGCACAATCAAAAGTCACAAACGACAAAGTCACAGACAAGAGGTAACTTTAATTCAACATTGTGAGTCCAAAAGTTATCTTACAGCTCAATTTTCATCAAAAACGATAACAATCTATACAGTAGATTTATTTCCCCCCCCTTTCCCTTCTCATGTATCTTATTATCATAGAGCTGTTCAGTGTGTTTGCAGTCAAAGACAAAACAGAGGAGGGAAAAAAATAGACACCAGCTATTTGGTTTTGCATCTTTTTTTTATCGTTTGTTTTTCCTAAATACAAAACTTTATCGCCCCCATTTCCCATATTAATAATCAAGATGGAACTCTTGCTTACAAAGCAGCCATTGTACGACAACAGACCTCTGCAGCTCATTTGAAACAGATACGCCGAGGCTAAGCCCCTCCCCCTCCCCTGACCAGACCAGGCCAGACCCGGGCGAAGGCGCGCGAGTGCCTAAAAAACACTCGTCTGTCAGCAGGCGCCTCTGGTAAAACGGACCCCTTTTCTAACCGCTTAACAAAACGAGGCTCCATGGAAGAGAAGGGGGTGGGGGGTATTCTGTGACCAGCGACAGCTTGAGGACACGGCAGACACAAAGAGGGAGACTACAGAGATCACCGACTTCTCTGTTGTTCAGCGTTAGGCTGTAATGAAGCTGTATTGTCCGCGTAGGCCCGGACAGGGAGGGTAGGGACCGGGGCTGGAGGGAGAGGGGGGCGGGGGGGGGGTGGTTGTTGGTGGTGATGGTGGAGGTTGGGGGGGGCGTAGACTGTTAGATTTCTGGAGTCATTACCTCGGTTCCATGTGTGCACGGTGAACGTGTGGATTATAATTGTGCTCTGACAGTGCATGTCTCGACCCTGTCTCTCTCCCCTCTGTACTGTAATAATGAAGACAAATAACCTATGGGGCTTCATACTACCAGTGTAGCAAAACCTATTTATAACATATAAAACTTATGCTGTTAAAATCATTTAATTGACCACAAACATAACGACTTCATTACTACAACGGGTAAAGAAAAGTAGAGAGTACATCTGGGAGCTGAGACGGGCCTCTCGGGCCGTGCCAGTGTCTCTCGCTGTAGCGTCAGAGGGGGTGGTGTGCGCGAGATCGTTGAATTATGGCTTTCTGTATTCTTGTCCTACTCTGGCTTCACCACCAAGACAGACTCTGGGTTTTTTTTGTGCTTTTTTGTCCCCAAGTTCCCATGAATTCCTCTGTGGCGAACAGACAATTGCGGTGAGAGGGGTAGAAAAACGCTGCACACGTGATGCGGGTGAAGAATGGGTTTGCATTGTTAAGGCATCTCGACTGCTGGTAAAGATTACAGTGACAGAGAAAAAAAACAGAGGAAAGAAAAGACTATACAGTAAGAGTATGTAGAGCAGGCATAAATAACACGGGAAAAGAAAGGACAGAGAGGAGAGGAAAAACAAGGAGGAGAAACACAAAGGAAGAGAAACAGAGAGATTTCTTAGTTCTCCTGGTTTCAACGCGCAACACACGCACACACACACACAAGTGAGAGAGAGAGAGAAAAAAAAGAAAGCGTCACTCAAGAGAAGAGCCCATGCATATTATCAGTTCAAGAACAGCTTCAATCTGAAAGCCTTTCAAAGAGTTTCAAACGAAAAAGAATAAAAGAAAAAAAATACTTTGATTTACAGTATATATTAATGTGTGTATATATTCTTAAAAAAATCTACTTCAACCAAATACTCTGAATAAGATGCTACCTTTTGCCATACAATAAACATTTTCAAAAAAAAAAAAATCTTTTTTTATTTAACTTACAAATAATACAAAAATAGACAATGGCATGTGTGTGTTTTTTTTGGATCAACAAATGGAAGCATGGCGTAACGATGCAAAAAACAATCTACATACAAAACCAAATAATGATATAAAAGTCACATTTAAATAGTGAGAGACAACAGTGGATGACAGAAACAAAACACTGTGAAATTACGTTCACTTACGGTATCAAACTTACGACAACACAACTAAACTGGGGTGAAAGAGCAATGTACAAATACAAGGGATAAATACATTATTTATAGGATATTTTACAGGAAATCCCCTTTTTTTGTATCCAAATCCATGTTTGTCTCACGTCAGCAGACTGTAGCGCTAGCAGATGAGAGGTGGACAACACGCAGTAAATCTAGATTCTGTACTGAGAAGCTGCCTTAAGACATTTTAATGTTTTACATCTCAAACTATAGCTATGGCAAATCAAAGAGAGAAAAGAAATAAAGTCAAATCAGAAATGCAACATTTGTGTTTTTTTTCTTTTTATATATATATACAAAAATATATCACATATATAACGCATTTTATCCTAATTTGATATTTGCAAGACTCCATCAGTAAGTACAGTGCTGGCTGGACACGCTTCCCCCTGGCTTTTCAAGTCAATCTCCTTCACTTAAAAGTATCACATAGAAATGTTCAGTTTGGCTAAAGGTAATATTAATAAAGTTTTTTGTTCATGTGGCAAGCAGGGGAAAAAAACACATATTGCAAACAGCTCACCTCAAATCCTCACAGTTTTATAAAAAAAAAAAAAGAAAAAAAAATCAACCAAACAAACCAAACAAGGGAATAGAAAAAAAAAGTTCCTCCATGTTTGTTTTTTTTACGTTAAAACTGCAAAGTGTGTTTTCTGATTCGCCCCCTGGTTTTGATTTATGTGATATTAATTAGCAGCTACATTTTTGGTGGATTTTTGTTCTTGCTGTGTTTCTTAGCTTTTTCCTTTTTGTGTGTGTGTGTGTTGACCTTAGAACCGTTTGGCCGACGTGGTTTTATGTTTTTTTTTCTTGTTTTTTTTTTGGTAAGTGAAGACAAGCATCTTCTATTGTGACAGAGCTTATAAGCAATCATGGCGAAACCGACACTTTGTTGTTTTTGTTGAGTTACGGCCCCCCTGCTAATCAAACCCAAACACTACGGGCATAAACATAAAGATAAATAAATGCTCTCTCTGTATGAGGTCAGTGTAGCACTGTGTGGGTGAGCTATCAATCTCCGTACACTCCATCCAACGCGCTGTCAGAGGAGCTACACGCTAATTCAACCGGGAAGGAAATAACATCTCAAATGTTCCTAGTGTCCCCTTCGCTCTTCTCCCGTCGGATGAGATGTTCCAAAAGAAAGGCCTGAGATTCACAGAGTTGGTTTGTCTTATCTTCGCTTTCCTCCAGCTCAGCTCCGCAGAGTGTAAGAGAGACTCGCCAGACTCCCGTTGTCTCTCTCTCTCTCTCTCTCTCTCTCTCTCTCACTCTCTCTTGCAACATTCCCAAATCTCCAACTTTCCCAGATCCTCTACATGGGCGGAACGATCA
>NC_140180.1:75888840-75894506 GCF_963971535.1 Notolepis coatsorum | reverse complement strand
CTAACCGCTCATCAGCGAACTCGTCATCTAAACCGCACCAACACTGCTGAAACCACACGTCAACCAGCGCCCAGCTCCACTGTGACAGCTCCCCCGCTCCACACCACACCACACACACACACACACACACACCACACACACACACACACACACACACACTGGATATTATTTACTGCAATTTCTCACATATCACTCACACACACACAGACACACACAGACACATTACACTGGCTTGAATTTAAACCAAGTGTTCTTTTTTGATGTTATTGCATGGGAGTGTCATTTTTCTGTTCATGCCAAAATTGTCTTGGTCTGAAAACAGTTGCCGTTAAGGAAATGTATCCAAAACATTCTGTTATATACTTATATTTGTGTGTGTGTGTGTGTGTGTGTGTGTGTGTGTGTGTGTGTGTGTGTGTGTGTGTGTGTGTGTGTGTGTGTGTGTGTGTGTGTGTGTGTTGTGTGTGTGTGTGTGTGTGTGTGTGTGTGTGTGTGTGTGTGTGTTGTGTGTGTGTGTGTGTGTGTGTGTGTGTGCGTGTCAGCTGAGGGGTGGAGCACGGGGGGTTCTCTTACCTGTCGATGATGACGGGGTCCGATGGCGTTTCATTTCTGTTGCCACAACTCTTCTTGTCGCAGCACCGACTGATGGACAGACAGACAGACAGAGGAGTTAGGTTTATTTTTGTACCATATCAACGATACATATGGAATAAATGTCTATCTGACTCCAGTGTTCACAAACATTACAGACAAAACACAGCAAATTCTATTAAAAACTCATAGTATTCACACGTTGTCTATTGTTAGTCATTGGATCAAGAGCTAAGTCAATCTACCAAGAGAACGAAAGCTATTTCCTACCAAAGTACACGCCCACAATAATGTAAGGCAGGTGTTCTCCTGTAGAAAGAGTTCCTATACGTGAAACTCGTAAAAAGGTCTGTGGATCATTTTGAGTAACCAGATCATGTTTTCTACAAAGAGACATTGCTTTTATAGTATGTATTTTCTGGCCCCTTGAGCGCCACACAAACCGAGCGCCACTCGGCTCCGTTGTGGTTGGAGTGGCGGCAGACATCTCTACGGAAGATGTCTCCAAAAGTAGGCGAATCACACCGAAACGAATCTGGTTGGTTGGATAGCACTCGGGGTACGGGGAACATTTACTTTTGTATTTTTGGTGAACTGCCCCTTTAAGCACATGGACCTGATGTTACTGCGATGGTCTGAGTGAACAAACCTTCACTCTGTTACCCTTTTTTAGTTTTGTCTTATTTGCTTTTTACTTTCTTCTCCATGTAAATAAATCATGTTTTTATTTTTTACATCTGAAGAGCTATTCCTATCTGACCTCCTCCACCCCTCCACCCCCTCCCAGAGGCTGTGATCCTCAGACACGGATCTTCTCTCCATCCCCCACACACGCCTATGAACTTTTGGGACAGAGCCTTCAGTGTGGAACTCTCTCCCGGCTGAGATCCGCTCTGCCACATCCTTGGACTCCTTCAAGACAGCCCTGAAAACCCACCTGTTCATGAAGGCCTGTGGCCTCTAGCCATCTCCCTGTCATTTATTGTTATTATTACCTATTTAGTTTATTCCTTATGTCTCTTTTTTGTTGCCTTGTAAAGTGTCCTTGGGTTTCTTGAAAGGTGCGATATAAATCCAAGATATTATCGTTATTATTATTCCAAGATTTTTTTGAGTGTGTAGGCTTTTTTTCCGCATGCGCTGGACTATTCCACTGGCCTTACGCACCTGGCCTTGGTGAGCGTCGCATCAGGAGCACAAACCATTCTATATTGTTAGCTTCGTGTTAAACAAAATAGGGCGATGGATGAGGAAGGGGAGTGGAAGTCATGTGAGCAGAGGAAAGAGAAAGAGGAAAGGAAAAACGTCTTTTGCGTTAACTGGAAACAACGAATGAGGGAGAACTTTTCAGTGAGTCTCGGAGACTGATGGATGTTCTGATAAGAAGTGTTCTTCGTTGATTCAGTTCAAACCCAATGCATTTTGGCAACATGTCCTTTTGACCTAAAAAAACATGTTTTTTTTTATTTTTTTTACCGATCTTCAAGAGTAGCTGAACGTTTCCCCCTTAATAGCTGATCACAGAAAGCCAGAGAGTCCTGTTGCATCCAACAGAATGACTAAATGAAACAATGAAACAAAGTCAAGGAAAACTGCGAGAACGTCAAGATTTCTTCTAAAAATAAGAGGGATTCCAGAAGGACCAGGACAGTACAGCAAGACATGTAGTCCAGGTGTCTCTGTCTGAGGACCAGGACAGCACAGCAAGACAGGTAGTCCAGGTGTCTCTGTCTGACGACCAGGACAGCACAGCAAGACAGGTAGTCCAGGTGTCTCTGTCCGAGGACCAGGACAGTACAGCAAGACAGGTAGTCCAGGTGTCTCTGTCTGAGGACCAGACAGCACAGCAAGACAGGTAGTCCAGGTGTCTCTGTCTGAGGACCAGGACAGCACAGCAAGACAGGTAGTCCAGGTGTCTCTGTCTGAGGACCAGGACAGTACAGCAAGACAGGTAGTCCAGGTGTCTCTGTCTGACGACCAGGACAGCACAGCAAGACAGGTAGTCCAGGTGTCTCTGTCTGAGGACCAGGACAGCACAGCAAGACAGGTAGTCCAGGTGTCTCTGTCTAACGACCAGGACAGCACAGCAAGACAGGTAGTCCAGGTGTCTCTGTCTGAGGACCAGACAGCACAGCAAGACAGGTAGTCCAGGTGTCTCTGTCTGAGGACCAGGACAGTACAGCAAGACAGGTAGTCCAGGTGTCACTGTCTGACGACCAGGACAGCACAGCAAGACAGTAGTCCAGGTGTCTCTGTCTGAGGACCAGGACAGTACAGCAAGACATGTAGTCCAGGTGTCTCTGTCCGAGGACCAGGACAGTACAGCAAGACAGTAGTCCAGGTGTCTCTGTCTGAGGACCAGGACAGCACAGCAAGACAGGTAGTCCAGGTGTCTCTGTCCGAGGACCAGGACAGCACAGCAAGACAGGTAGTCCAGGTGTCTCTGTCTGACGACCAGGACAGCACAGACAGCAAGAGAAGACCACTGGAGCTCACAGACAGTTCCTACCGTTATTTCTGCTGCTAAATTGACAGATGTTCCGACACTACTGTATCTTCGTCTTTGAGCATGGAAAGTCTGTTCTAGTGAAAGTCTGTTTCTAGTCTGTTTCTGTTTTGCACCAGAAAATGAAGCGATAACTGTTTGTGTGCTCCCCTGAACTTGCGCCTATCTTTCAGAAACATCTTTATTTGAATGGAGACTCTGTTCAGACAGATTAGTCACAGTTATAGCCAAAGCCTCTTCCGCTCAGTCGTGATTGGTCATAGCGGTTGCCAGAAACTGGTACTTCTGTGTATCTGACGAAAAGCACAATTGACAGAATCTTTATTTTAATAAAGATTCTGTCAAAACAAATCAGGTATTTGGTGATTTTTAGAGTAAAAGGACACCTCGCCGGAAAAACTATGCTGACATAATCTCACACACATCAAAACACTCTAAACAGTTTTGCACACATTCATTTAGTTTGAGTTATTGAGAGTACATTTGTTTGAATATGGCCACCAGTGATGTCATCAAGGAGATTGAATGTTTGTGTTGTGTTAATTACAGCACCGTGAAATGATAGCAAGACTTTGTCTTATAGGGACTGCTACCTTATCAATTCATGGAGCTGTAATTAACACAAGGATTCGCTGTCCTCTATGACATCACCAGTGGCCATATTCAAACTCATTCACTCTCAATAACTGTCAAACTAAATGAACGTGGTGCAATGACTGTTTAGAGAGTTTGATTATGTGTGATTGTTATTGAGTGGTAGAAGAGACTAGGGAGGGATGTACAGCATACATGAGATTATGTGCAAAATACATCTGCATTGTTTTTCCGGTGAGTGTCCCTTTAAAAGGGAAATAATAGTTTGAAGAATGTTGTGTTTGGAACGGCAAGACTGGGGCAGCAGTGCTGGGTAGGATGGAGCACCTATGGGAAGCAGATAAGGACTGAGGTTGAATTAGGGCGAAGAGGAACTGGTGCTGAATTAGCCTCCAGGGCTCTTCTTAGCTCCATTTCTGTCAGACATCACACACCAGACATCCTATGTTCTCTATTTCTCCTCGTTGTTCTTCCCATCTCTCTCTCTTTCCTCTTTCCTCCACCCCTTCCTTCCTCCCTGACTCTCTCTCTCTCTTCCTCTTCCTCTCTTATTTCCCCCTGTCTCTCTTCCTCTCTCTCTCTCTCTCTCTCTCTCTCTCTCTCAGAAGTGGGTCACGGAGTGGTCCCACTGGACCTGGGGAGCGGTGCATGCTGGGTAGAGGGGGGTTGCATACTGATGTGACGAGTCCTTTCTGAATCATTTGACTGCAGCACAATGTAAGAGTATGTTCTGTAACCCCCCCCCACCCCACCCCCGCCCCATACTCCCCAAAAGTACGATCGGTGTGTGTGTGTGCGTGTGTGTGTGTGTGTGTGTGTGTGTGTGTGTGTGTGTGTGTGTGTGTGTGTGTGTGTGTGTGTGTGTGTGTGTGTGTGTGTGTGTGTGTGTGTGTCTGTGTGTGTCTGTGTTTGTGTGTATGTCCGTGTGTATGTACATGCACACACGTGTATGCATATGTGCACAATCTGTGTGCGTGAAAAGAGAGAGAGAGAAAGAGAGAGAGAGGGAGAGAGAGAGAGAGAGAGAGGGAGAGAGAGAGACCCTTCCCCCCATTACTTCCCCAGGTCCACAGGACAGTAGGCTAGGAGAGCCAGATCAGATTCCTCATCTGCACTCCTCCCTGCAGCGTATGAAAACAAGTGGTCCAAACGGTCTCCTGCGAGAACCAGGAAGTGTCGACCGGCCGCTCTTCGCTTTTGCCGCCGTTTTGGTTCCCTGTGTGATAATGTAGCTGTAATTCTATTTCCAGAAACGACTCGATTCGAAAGCGACGATGGCAGAGACGACGGTGCGACCCTTTTATTGATCGTAAGCGCGCGCGGTGCAGGCCTGCTAGTGCATCGCTTGCTCGAGTGCATTCGAGTGCCTCTGTGTGTGTGTGTGTGTGTGTGTGTGTGTGTGTGTGTGTGTGTGTGTGTGTGTGTGTGTGTGTGTGTGTGTGTGTGTGTGTGTGTGTGTGTGTTGTGTGTGTGTGTGTGTGTGTGTGTGTGTGTGTGTGTGTGTGTGTGTGTGTGTGTGTGCGTGTGTGTGTGTGTGTGTCTGTATTTTATGTGTAATCCGAGTATGTCCCCCTCTGCACATAGCTCACTGTCGGGACAAGGCAAACTGCATGTATTACACAGACTAAGGACGATGGGTTTGAGTAATGAGCTTTTCCTTGTCCTAATTAGCTGAACATGAGAGGGACACACACACACACACACACACACACACACACACACACACACACACACACACACACACCCACACCTAGCAAACAGAAATAGGCCAGGGCCCCTCTCCCCAACCCACTTTGAGGGAAATATTAAGATCTTATTGTAATTTGGAGGCACAATGATATCCTCTTCATGGCCTTTTCATTTTATTTTATTAACAACAATAGAACTACCACCGTGTAACATGTCGCTACTTTAACCCCTTGTCAGGTTGAACTTTTATTTTGGAATTCTAGAATTCTTCAGCCGCAACATCGTC